>NC_138205.1:8962304-9562304 GCF_964194415.1 Vipera berus | reverse complement strand
AGGGAGTTGGGTAATGGTCACTGGCTCCTCAGATAAGTAGTCTCCAGGCCCACCATTGGTTGGCTCTAGGGCGGCAATAGCTCCTTCAAACCTATTGGCTGCCACCTAGTGGCCAGCAGTATAAATAGCTGCGTAGAAGCCTTGGTTAGCAGTTCAGTTCCTGCATTCAATAAAGCATGTTCCTGCCTGAGCTCTCTCGTCTCATCTCCTGTTTCCTGCAAAGAACCCAGTATATAACATCCCCTGTGGCAAGGAAAGGGAGATTTTAACCCCCACCTCCAGAAACAGTGGTGATTGATTACTCAGAGGAGCTTAAAATGTTGGAAAAATACTGGGATCCTAATTGGAATTCTACTTCCTAAAATTGGTGGTTATAAGATTTGTAATTTTCTAGTCTTTATTTTTCTCTGATTTTTACTCTTTATTTTTATTGAAGATCTGGGTTTTTTCTTTTAAAATTTGTTGTTAGCTGTGAAGTCGTGTCCGACCCATCGCGACCCCATGGACAATGTTCCTCCAGGCCTTCCTATCCTCTACCATCTTCTGGAGTCCATTTAAGCTCACACCTACTGCTTCAGTGACTCCATGCAGCCACCTCATTCTCTGTCGTCCCCTTCTTCTTTTGCCCTCAACCTTTCCCAGCATTAGGCTCTTCTCCAGTGAGTCCTTCCTTCTCATTAGATGGCCAAAGTATTTGAATTTCAACTTTAGGATCTGGCCTTCTAAAGAGCAGTCAGGGTTGATCTCCTCTAGGACTGACCGGTTTGATTGCCTTGCAGTCCAAGGGACTCGCAGGAGTCTTCTCCAGCACCATAGTTCAAAGGCCTCAATTCTTTGGTGCTCAGCCTTTCTTATAGTCCAACTTTCACAGCCATGCATTGCAATCTTTTAAAATAGAAGCAAAAAACCCCTGAAAAGATCCAAATAACTCTGGGGTGACTTCTGGTGGCTAAAGTTTAGATTGTAACCTGCTATTCTTTAAGAGAGACTTGTTGACAGCTTTGAAATAGGTAAGATATAAGCAACCTTGAAACACCAGCTGCAAGGAACTCAGCTCAGCTCCTCACTTAGTGAACTCTATGACTGTAAGCTTTTAGTTTAATATACTATAATGGAAGAAGAACAGGAATGTATTTTTCCTACAGAGGAAGAACAGGAACAAACTCTCTGTATGTTAAAAGCAATTATCCAAACTCTCCTTACAATTGGGGATGACATAAGAAGTGGCAGGAAAAAAACAAGAAAGCAGACTGGATATGCAAACTCAAATTATGACTTTAACTAAAGAATCATCTAAACAGAAAGTAGAACAATCAAATGCTATGACAGAAGACTTAGCTACTCAAAAAATACAGAGAATGGAAAATACAGAAAATAAATTGATAATAGAGAACAAGGAAATAACTTTTCTTATAAAGCAGAAGGAATCTGAAGATCAAAAAGAAAAACAGATGAAAGAGAACATAAACACTTCAGGACAAGATGGAAAAACTAGGAGATGACCTGCTAGATCAGCTAGTCCTCTTAAGAAAAAAGCAATTGGATGGTCTTTTCAACACCAAACAATAGCCACAACAACACAAGGAGATCTATTTGATGATTTAAAAGAAAAGACACAAAAGATGATTTGACAAAGAAAAAAAAAGCTAGAATAAGACTGAAAAGGATTGGGGTTTTGAATTACACATGAGATTTAAAATAGAATATATCCAGATAGATAGAACACGTATTCTGAATATATGATATTGTAATGACTTGAGATAAAGAAAATTTTGGTTATATAAAATCTAGAAGCATCAATATTGAAATAAGAATATTATATTATTTTACTAGTTTGATAAGGTAGATGATAAGAATCTATATATAAGGTGTGTATTTTAAATATTAGATTGTGTGAAGAATCATAATAAAAGTATTGTGGTTAATTAAAAATTTTGAAAAATTAAATGTTAAAATATTAAGAGAAAATTAATTATTAGGTCACTGATTGGCTAAAAGTTTGAATTTTAATAATAATTAAGATTTGAATTCAAGATATTGTTATGAGTTCAGACAAAGGTTAAGTAAAACTTAGAAGTATAAACACTAATAATTAAATTTGTATATTGGTTTGTGGTATAAATTCTAATAGTTTTTTAAAAATTATTAGCTTCAAATATGAGATAGGACACATAAAGAGGAAAAAAAGAGGAAATACTAAGTGTGGAAATACAAGAAATTTTGGCTATTAAATTTGAGGTTCTAAGATATTTGAGAATTACTAGAAAAATAAGAATATTACTTTGTATTGGTTGATGCAGATGGTGAGAATCATGTATAGATAAGATGTGTATTTGGAACTTTAGACTGTGGGGGAATCGTGATAGAAATTGGGGTCATTTAAATTTGGAAATGATAAAGATTAAATAAACCTTTATTGTCAAAGTGCAACATCTGTACATTGAGATTAGCTGAGCCTCCCCCCCCGTGCTCCCTCCCCCCAACACACAGTGACAACAAACCCTCCATCCTACCACACCATGTGAACCAACTACACCACACACCGGCCTCCCAAGTCAATTCTGCATAAGTTCACATTAAACGTTAAATTTAAAATATCAATGGGACATTAAAGTTAAGAAAAAATTATTAGGTCATGGATTGTCTAAAAGATGGAATGTCAAATTAATTAAGGTATGTATAAACTGAAGTTTATTGATGAATGCTAGAAAGTTATTTTTTGTTTGATTGGTTCGAATATGAGACAGTATATATTATAGGGGAAAGAGAGGGAATTTGTTGTAATACTTTGAGCTATGCATTGATTTTTATTTTATTTTTTTATTTTAATTCCATTTATATCCTGCCCTTCTCCGAAGACTCAGGGCGGCTTACAAACTTAGCAGTAGCCTTCATTCTATGTATATGCCTGCTTATTAGGGCTTTCACACACACCCCAAGCGGCATTATTACAAAGTCAGCTTAATTGCCCCCAACAATCTGGGTCCTCATTTTACCTACCTCGGAAGGATGGAAGGCTGAGTCAACCTTGAGCCTGGTGGGATGCGAACCTGCACTAATTGCAGGCAGCTGGTGTTACTTAAGGAGGCATTAGCCCACTGCTCCACCAAGGCTTGAGGATGTTTAAATGTAATGGAATTTATTGTACACAGCTGCAATGTTACTTTTCAAATATGCAAACATAATATTGGAAAATTAATAAAAAAACTTGGGGAAAATAAGACTACTTTCTCAGGGAGGCTGAGAAGATCTCGAACATCATTAAGATCAAATACCTCTCCCCAGGGTCCAAATCCACATACTTGTTAGGTTTTCATGATTAATGAAGGAGAAGAACTCTCGGTCCCCTTGTTTCTGTACTGAGCACCTTGCCTGCTACACCAAAGTGGATCTCAGAATTTCAGAATTGTGGAAAGGGATGTTAATTTGAATTTTTCTGTACCTTAAAAATGATTAAGGGGAATATTGGAGACCTTGAAGTGTCAAATTAGGCATTCATGTTATCGCTTAGAGGAATAGCATCTTGAAACACCCAGAAAGTTGACAAATGTTTAGCTTCACATGTATCAGGGATCCTTTTAGTGTAATGAATGATACAAAGTAGTCATTTTTCTTTTCTTTTTGGCAGAGATATTTTCAAGCTCATAGGCTTCAGGATGTAAATCATTTTTATATTAAGGCACACTATATCACTAAAATATTTTTAACAGCCTTGGTGGAGCAGTGGGCTAATGCCTCCTTAAGTAACACCAGCCGCCTGCAATTAGTGCAGGTTCGAGTCCCACCAGGCTCAAGGTTGACTCAGCCTTCCATCCTTCCGAGGTAGGTAAAATGAGGACCCAGATTGTTGGGGGCAATAAGCTGACTTTGTAATAATGCCACTTGCCCCCCCCCAAAAAGCCCTAATAAGCAGGCATAGACATAGAATGAAGGCTATTACTAAGCACATTGATTTGTGCTTTAAATTGTAAGCCGCCCTGAGTCTTCGGAGAAGGGCGGGATAAAAATGGGATTTAAAAAAACCCAAAATCTTCTTGATTAGCTATCCCTTACTTTTCTGATTAGGGCCAAGAATAATTATTTCACATTTTAAAGAAAAAAATGCAGATAAATTCTCTAGGTTGTTAAATAAATTCTCAGTGAATTGGTTTGTACGTCATATTGAAGTGAAAGTAAAGGAATAATGGAGAATCTCAATTTGGGGAAAATCTATATGGTAAAAGTGAGCAATTTGGCTTTATTCAAAGGATTTTGTGATTAAAATCAGTTTCATTTTTTCATTAATTGCTTCTTTTGGTTCAGATCAGGTCTCAGAATAATGATATAGCATTTGGGGGAAAAGATGCAACTTAGTAATCCGGCTGCTGAAGCCAAAATGGAGAAGATCTCTACAGCCACCATATATTTCCCCTTGGTACTCAGATAAGTTGGAACAAATGACACCCAAACACTGCAAAAGACCAACATGCTGAAGGTGATAAACTTGGCTTCATTAAAGCTGTCAGGTAGATTCTTTGCTAGGAAAGCCACCGTGAAGCTGGCAGCAGTCAAGAACCCCAAAAAGGAAAGGACTGTATAAAACATGGTGGTTGAACCTTCATTACATTGCAGAACAATTTCTTCAACCATGGAGTGCATGTCAGAATCTGGGAAGGGAGGAGAAATTGCCAGCCACACTATACAAATGTTGAATTGAGCCAGGAAGCAAGATAGGACAATAGTAGTGGCCATATTTTTCCCCACCCATTTCCGAATTTTGGATCCAGGCTTGGAGGCCATGAATGCAAGAACCACTATAATTGTTTTCCCCAATATGCAAGAAAGAGCTACAGAGAAGACGATACCAAAGGCAATTTGTCGGGAGAGACATTTGACTTGGTCAGGTTGTCCAATGAAGAGCAAAGTGCAAAGGAAAGAGAGGAGGAGAGCAATGAGAAGGCTATAGGTGAGATTCCTGTTATTGGCTTTAACAATAGGTGTGTCCTGAAATTTAATGAAGATCCACAGCACCACAGCTGAGATGACAGAAAATGAGACTGCAATCACTGCCAAAGAAATCCCCAAAGGTTCTTGATAAGATAAATAAACTATTCTTTTTGGAAGGCAACTATCCTTATGTTTGTTTGGATATTGATCCTCTGGACATGGGAAACAGTCATCTAAGTCTGAAAAAGAGACCATTCATAGTAACATTATTATTTTGAAGCATCTTCATTTCATTTTCAGTATGCCCTGATTTTACAGCATTCTGAAGTTTTACTGAGGTCTCAGTTTAATTATGGAATCCCTTTATATGGTACTTCCGTTGAAGACTATTTCAAAACCATACCTGGTCTGCACTTAATTCACTCAGTTCTACTACTCCTGCTTTACTTGCTCCTAGTGGCTTACCATACACAATTGAGGTTACTGGTTATCACCGTTCAATCCCTGAATGTCACTGGCCCAAGTTATAAGTGTGAGCACCTCTCTTCAATGGTATCCGTCTTTCTCAATATGTCCAATAGGTCGGCATGTTCCAGATCTTTTGTGTTAAATCATGTGATGTGGGAGTTCAGAGTTGAATCTAGTCTGTACCACCCAGCCTTTTTCAATACTCTTCAACCTGAATTACGACATATCCCTAAACTTTTATTCTTGTAACAGGCTGGAAAATTTTGTTGTTGCCCAAAAGTGTTGGAGTAGGTTGGGTGTTGGTTCAGGAGGGTGATTTGTCTAGCAGCTGGTAGGAAGGGTGACCTTTTAAATTGTTATTTCTCTTTTAAAGATTGTGGGAAGACAATCTTATGAATTCCAGAATCATTCATTCAATCAATCATTTGATCACTTTACTGTTTTTTTTTGTTTTTTTCAGTACCCAACCTGGAGTGGATTGTATTTGTTCAATGTTAACTTTATTTTGTATTTGGACCACGTTTTTCTCTTTTTTAAGTATGCCAATTTTTTGTATCATTGTTAGTGCTGGATGTTTGTTTTTCTTTTGTTCTACTTTGTTTCTTTTTATGTTTTGTATTTTATCTTTCATTGTAAAACAAAATAAATATTACAAAAAATAAAAAAAATCAATTATTTGGTAGAATAGGAGGTGAAAAAAAGAGAAAAGCATGGAAAAAGTTACCAATGCAAAAGCACCTTGACTTGCAAAAAGTAAGAACAAAGATTACTGGAGACAAAACTGTTTATAATCTCAATATGATGTGAAGGTCAAGATAGTTATTAAAATTCAGCCCTGGTTTATATTTGTTATATCATTGATACATTTAATATATTCCTTTGCTTACCCAATTGGTCAGCTATCTTCCCTTCTGGACATGGTTTACAGTCATAGCAGCAGGATAATTTTCCTTCCAATTTTATCTTGCTATGGCCAAGAGGACACTCCTTGTTACAGATGGAAAGTGGTAATGTCTATTCAGAAATAAAATGCGAATTCACACATAGAATTTATTTTTTTTGGGGGGTGGGGGTGGAATTGTTCTCTTCATCAATTGTACACATATTAAGTCTTTGTATATAATTCAAACAGTGGGATTGCATTTTCCAGTGTTATTCCTGATGTAAAATCCCCATTGTATCTTCAACTGCTTCTTATTTCTTATATATTACATTAATCAATAGATCTTTCCATTGGGGCAATATACCTGAAGCTGATGTGGGAAAATCTGTAATTCTGGATCTTTCAGAGTATGCTCTGCTTGAGGTCCCATTTTGTTTAAGGTAAAGGTTCCCCCACACACGCGTCCTAGTCATTTCCAACTCTAGGGGGTGGTGCTCATCTCCATTTCAAAGCTGAAGAGCCAGCGCTTGTCTGAAGACATCTCCGTGGTCATGTGGCCGGCATGACTAGATGCCAAAGGCGCACGGAATGCTGTTACCTTCCCACCGTAGCGGTCCCTATTTTTCTACTTGCATTTATATATATATATTTAAAGTATAAAATCTTCGAACACCGGGATGGATAAAACAGTTGTTTATTGCTAAAAGATCATAATAAACAATAAAACGTAACTGTTTAAAGTATATCTACCTAATCTAAGCTTTCGCTCGTCCTCTGCCAGCGTCATCAGAGAAAGCATTGAAGGTTTGAAAAACCATTGGTAAGCCTGTTTGGTTCCGTGCTCCGCTCATTGGCTGTGTGATGGACCTTTCTCTAGGCAATTGCAATTGTTCTGACTGTCTCACGTTGCTTCCCTTGCAATCCGGTCTTACTGTCCCCTTTTTAAAAAAATTCTCCTCCCTATTTGTTTTGTTTTGACTACCTTAACTGATCTTGTTTTCTTCTGCTGTTCCTCATTCAATGTCACAGCTGTTGGTATTTGTATTTCCTTGTTCTCTGTGTCCTCCTTCTCTACCCTCCTTGCCTGTGCTATGCCTGGGTTTCCCTCTTGACTTCCTTCTGTGTTTTCTGCAAACAGCTCCCTGCCCCAATTCACCTGCACATATGAGTTTTTTTCAGTGCTTATCCACTGATCTTGATCTGATCCCTGGACTAGCCACCCCAAGGTTTTTTTGTTTATTTATATGCCGCCCTTGCTTTCTGCTATCTGATTTAGTTGATCTTGCTGTATTTGGACGTTCTTTGTGTGTTGGTGTGTATGTGTGTTGTGGCACTCTCTTTCCTTGGTTCGCCCATATGTGTTCAATTGGGGTTGTTATCAGATCATTTCTTGTCTTCTCTGCTAGTTGTTGCATGATCGATATCTTCTTTTTCTTATGAGTCATGATATCCTCTGTTTGCTGTATTTCTTTCGATGGGTCACGCGTTCACTGGTTATTTTCCTTGCCTTGGGATGGTCACTTTCGTCTGTTCATTGTGCTTGTCCATCCATCTACTCCTGTTAAGCTCCTGTCTTCCGGGTGCTCTCTAACTGTTTGTGCATGCCCCGTGACATTGTCTTCTCTTCCCTTGCTCTGTTCACCTCCGATCTTCAGGAGTTATTGTATGATTGTTTGTTGCAAGGGAAGCAATGTGAGACAGTCAGAACAATCGCAATTGGCTAGAGCAAGGTCCATCACACGGCCAATGAGCAGAGCACAGAAACAAACAGGCTTACCAATGGTTTTTCAAACCTTCAATGCTTTCTCTGATGACGCTGGCAGAGGATGAGCGAAAGCTTAGATTAGGTAGATATACTTTAAACAGTTACTTTTTATTGCTTATTATGATCTTTTAGCAATAAATGACTGTTTTATCCATCCTGGTGTTCGAAGATTTTATACTTTAAGTAAATATGCCTGGGATTCGTATTTTTAAAATTATTAAGAATATATATGGTGTAGTGTATGCAGCTAAAGCATACACAGGCTGTCAGCACAGCAGGGGGCTGGACAGCTCCAGGTGATAACCGCATTTGGCAGGAAAGCCTGGTTTGAACGAGTTTGACAGCCCCGGGCTATGGCCAGCTCTGGCGGGAAGCCAGGGTTTAAATCTATTGGCCACCTGCACTGGCGGGAAGCCCAGGTTTGAATCCATTGGTTGGTTTTCACCTGGGCAGGTATAAAGGTACACCAGGTAACCCCCTTTCCCCAGCTTTGTTCCTGACCTCAATAAAGAAGTTACTACCCAGCTGCGTGTCCATCTCTGTGTGCGCCCACGCTACTTTACATACATACATACATATATATATATATATATATATATATATATATATATATATATGTGTGTGTGTGTGTGTGTGTGTGTGTGTGTGTGTGTGTGTGTGTGAGGGAGAGAGAGAGAGAGAGAGAGAGAGAGAGAGAGAGAGAGAGAGAGAGAGAGAGAGAGAGAGAGAGAGAGAGAGAGAGCGCCTGTGGCCTAGGGGTTAAAACAACTGCTTAAGATGCAGTCGGCCCAGGTTCGAATCTCAGAAGGGTATGGCTGACTGATGAGAACAAATAAGTTTGAAATGATCATATCGGTCTCCCATTATTCTTTGTTAGCAACCCAAAAAATTTACACACACACATCCTCATCTTCTTTAATGAATGTTCTAGGTAGTGTGAAATCTTATTGGGAATTCTGCTGCCTTATGATTGGATAGTTAAATGATTAGATAGGTGATAGATAGATAGATAGATAGATAGATAGATAGATAGATAGATAGATAGATGATAGCTAATTATCCTGATCAAAAATTCTTTGTTTTTGCATCATATATTAGAATACATTTTAATATATATATATTCTATATATTTGATGTGATTTTTTAATATTTATACTTATATTTATGGTTTTATTTTAATGTTGTGAACTAAAGGTTCCAGGTGGTGCAGTGGTTAGAACGAAGTACTGCAGGCTACTTCTGCTGACTGCCAGCTGCCAGCAGTTTGGCAGTTCGAGTCTCAGCAACTCAAGGGTGACACAGCCTTCCATCCTTCTGAGGTCACTAAAATGAGGACCCAGATTGTTGGGAGCAATATGCTGACTCTCTAAACCGCTAAGAGAGGGCTGTAAAGCAATGCAAAATTCTATATAAGTCTAAGCACTAGTGCTAAGTGGTACACAAAGTTAATGGCAAACAAATGTAATAAATAAAATAAAATAAAGATAAATGAATAAATATTTGAAATATATTTCAAAACAGAGTTTCTCCAGACTATTTTAATGATTTGAAGAAAGCCATTTAAATTCTCAATTGCATACAGTGATATTATTATGCTTGTATTAGCATACTCAGGGCTTTTATTTTCCTCATAGAACGCCCAGAATGGAGTTCCGGCATGTTTTTTGGATGTAACCTTGTAGGCTAGGCAAGGTGGGTTTTATGACATGTGTGAGTTCTGGCACCTTTTTCTTTTACAAAAAAAAGCACTGAGCATATTTAGCTAGATAGCATGATGGACAGATAAAGTCTTCAGTAAAATTTTCATATTTCATCTTTTTCTGGGGGGACATTTTATTAAAAGTTTTAAAGTTTTAAATGGAATATAGGAATTAACAAACTTATGTTGAGTAAAAAGAACAGAGAAAAACATGAAAGGGAAAAAATAGTGCACAAATTTGATAAAAATAGAAAGAAAAAGCTCCCAATCTAGGTTTATCCTTTTTTTCAATCATTGAAACTACAGCCTATAACTACCTTTTTTTCTTTCATGCAAAAACATCTCAGAGGTCTCTGGTCAGTTATAACTGTAAATATTGAACTTGATCCCAGTAAAGGAGGATATTCATAGCTCTGGGTTGAACTGAATGGTCCTTGGTTTTCTCTGAACTTAGTACCACAATGATGATGTTACCTTGTTCAGGTAATAAAATGTCTGTAAGAAAAGAACCAAAGTGAAGAAGGACCAAGGATGCCCCCTCCGAAAGAGACCTCCTTGTCTTTAGTAGTTTGTGTTCATATCACATGTAAAAAAAAAACAAAAAACCAAACCACATGCACTCACTCCTTTTGGCAATCCAAAGGGCCTGAAGACCTAATTCTGAGAACTGGCCTGGGGGTGGTTAATGGACTAAAATATGATTCCACCTCCTCTTCATGTGAATCTTGATCCCTTCTTTTTAATTCTTTCAATTTGAAATAAATTTAATGTCAATATTTATTGTCCTAAGTTTCCATTGTTTTTTTATGATTACAAGCCATCTAAAGATGAGCAGTATATTAGTTTAATAAATAAATAATAATACAGGTAGACCTTAACTTACAGCCACGACTGAGCCCAAAATTCCTGTTGCTAAGTGAGACAGTTGTTAAGTGAGCTTTGTTCCATTTTATGACTTTTCTCACCATAGTTGTTAAGTGAATCACTGAAGTTGTTGAGTGAATGAGGTTTCCCTATGACTCACAAAAGGAGATGCTGCAATGGTTGTAAATGTGAAAACTGGCCATACCTCTTTTTTTCCCCAATGTCATAACTATGACTTGTTACTAAATGAACTGTTGTAAGTCAAGGACTACCTGTGATCAATAGCATATGGATTGATAAATGTTTGCTTACTCTTAGTGTTGCTATACTTGTGGTCAGTGCTTTTTTTGTAAAACAAAAAGGTGCTGGAACTCACAGATGTCATACAACCCGCCTTGCCTACCCTTACAAGGTTCCATACAAAAGGTGCCAGATCTCCGTTCTGAGCATTCTATGACAAAAAAAGCCCTGCTTGTGGTTATTTAAACATTTACCTCAATGGATCAATGGCTAATAATTTCAGAAACTGGGGAAAAAGAGACTCACCTGGTTATATATGAGAGGCCAAATGGCTTCTTTTTCAGATATGGTGAGGAGTTTGTCTGGAGAAGCTGTGGGGTTGATCTTTCCAAGTTGGACTTTCAGAAAAGACTTGTTTGGAAATGTGACCCAGCTGAAAATATCAAATCCAGTTTGTAGTTCTCCATTGGGGCCAAAGGAAACCTGTTCTCTAGCAGTGTTGTTAAAGGAGACATGTTGCAAAAAATGGTGCAGCTAAATGAAGAAGGAAAAGAAAGACACAGAAAGTTATTGCGAATCTTTGAAGGAGATGGGAAAATCTCTATTTGTTTCTTTCAATTTGGTCTAGGCTTAATGAAAAATAAGCTGTTTAGATCTGCTTCAGTCTAGAACAATTTCAAACTGGTAAAGAAATATTTTTTTATCAAATGCATTTTCTACTCTGGTGAAAAACAATCAGATGAGAATTCCAACACAAAATCAACAAAGGGATCACTTTGCTTTGATTAACCATTTCAGAAATTGTGAATTCAGTCTTCTGTCATATAGTGTAGGCAAGATACAGAAGAGCCTGGTGTCCTAGTGGTAAAGATTTTGCCTCCCATTTGGAAGGTTAAAAGTTCAATGCTAGACAATGACAAATGTTTCTCAATCATGGTGCAATAAGAAAATATCTGCTGCAAACTCCATGTTGTCAATGCTGCTAACATCGAATGTTCTTACATGTCAAGAGGTGAAGAAGTAGCTACTTTATATGTTGAACTTGTGTATTGCTTTAAGAGCTAGGATTGTGGCTGGGAGGAGGGAGGAGGAAGATTGTACCTCAAGGCCATCTGAAATAAAAGAAAATAAGAACTTGATGGGTTGTCTAACAGAAGGGAAACTGATTCTTTAAATTAATTGGAGAATATGATTAACGATAATATAGAAAGGTGGAGAATTGTGTTTAATATATTGTGCAAGGGGGTGGAGATTTCAGATTCCAGCTTCCTTCGAGCAAGCATTTCCCAGTATATTTGGCGAATAAAGGACTTTTAAGGTAAACAATGCCTCTGAGTCACTTGAAAAGCTCATACGTCAGAAACTTGACACATGTGTTGTCAGGAATGGGATCTTGGCCAATAAACATTCAGCTCCATTCAGTTGCCATGACTTTACTGGAAATTCAGGGATTACAGGATCTTAAAAAGGCACTTAGTATAGGCAAGAGTGTATTTTCTGAGACAGAAAATTCTAGGAGAAGATACCTTTTAATTCCTGTAACTTTTGTAAAAAAAAGTAAAGTAAAACAAATTAAACTTGAATTTTTCTTCGTGTGATACATTGACCACTTTGCTGTTCAATTGAATATTCCTATTTTCACAGATTTCTTGTCATTTTTATAATTATTTTTATTCCCTTTAAATTTTAATGTCTACCGAGATTATCATTCATCCATGTTGTGGTTGTTCCAAAAAGGCTTTTTCAAAAGACTACTGGACTTTCTTTGTTTTTCCTTGAAGATATTTTCCTATTCATCCAAGAAGCTTCCTCAAGTGTCAATGCTGTGACAACCCAAACTGAAGCCATTTTCATTTTGTCTTCATTGCCATATATTTAGTTAGAAGAAGGAGAATGTGTGTGCAGTTTTAAGTTAGCCAAAACATTTCACATGTATGGGAACCAAGGTTATTGCTGATAACATTTTGGCAGACTGAAGCAGGTGGTAGGAGCGCCAGCATTTTCAAATAATTGGTGAATGTGATTTATGATGGCAATTTGAGGTGGGAAATGAAACTTGCAACTTTGTAATCAAGGGGAGGGAAATTTAGTCTTGGTTTCACCCTTGTATGTGCCATTTCATTGTAGCCAAATAAAATTATTCTTTAAGGAAGAAATGCTTGCCTTGAAGTTCTTTTAAATGGTCTCATCTATCAGAACCATGACACTCAGTTCTGAACTGAAGCAATACAAGGGAAAAAAAGGAAGTCCAGTTGCATTTTGAAAAAGCACTGATGAGGAATAATAATGCAATTCAAGGAAACTTTTAAGTTTTTACATTTAAGATTATCAAATATAATGGATTGAATAAGATCCCGTACATTCCATTTTAGACATAAAATGAAGTTTTATGTCACATATTTCTAACTGTCTAGATCTTATATTTTCATATATTTGTTTTATTTTATTTCATATGAAAATATCAAGTATTTCCATATAGATTTCAAATCTATCTTTAAAGCATTCTAACAGTTAAAACCCCCTTCATGGATTACTGCCTTGTCGTGGCGAAGGGGCTTGCGTAATTCAATGAAGCTATGAGCTATGCCGTGCAGGGCCACCCAAGACGGACAGGTCATAGCAGAGAGTTCTGACAAAACATGATCCACTGGAGAAGGAAATGGCAACCCACTCCAGTATCTTTGCCATGAAAACCCTATGGACAGTACCAAAAGGCAAAACGATATGACGCTGGAAGATGAGCCCCTCAGGTTGGAAGGCGTCCAATATGCTACTGGGGAAGAGCAGAGGGCTAGTACTAGTAGCACCAGAAAGAATGAAGCGACTGGGCCAAAGCCGAAAGGACGCTCAGCTGTGGATGTGTCTGGTGGTGAAAGGAAAGTCCGATGCTGTAAAGATTTTGTCTCCATAGGAACCTGGAATGTAAGATCCATGAATCAAGGCAAGCTGGACGTGGTCAAACAAGAGATGACAAGACTGAACATTGACATCTTAGGTATCAGCGAACTAAAATGGACAGGAATGGGTGAATTTAATTCAGATGACCATCAGGTATACTACTGCGGGCAAGAATCCCTCAGAAGAAATGGAGTAGCCTTCATAGTCAATAAAAGAGTAGGAAAAGCAATACTGGGATACAATCCTCAAAATGACAGAATGATCTCAGTTCGAATCCAAGGCAAACCATTCAATATCACAGTAGTCCAAGTCTATGCCCCAACCACCAGTGCTGAAGAGGATGAAATCGACCGGTTCTATGAAGCCCTACAGCACCTTATAGAACTAACACCAAAAAATGATGTTCTTATCATCATGGGGGATTGGAATGCTAAAGTAGGAAGCCAAAAGATAACTGGAATAACAGGCAAGTTTGGCCTTGGAGTACAAAATGAAGCAGGGCACAGGCTGATAGAATTTTGTCAAGAGAATACGTTGGTCATAGCAAACACTCTTTTTCAACAACCCAAGAGACGGCTCTACACATGGACATCACCAGATGGTCAACACAGAAATCAGATTGACTATATGCTCTGCAGCCAAAGATGGAGAAGCTCTATACAGTCAGTAAAAACAAGACCAGGAGTTGAGTGTGGCTCAGACCATGAGCTTCTCCTTGCAAAGTTTAGGCTTAAACTGAAGAAAGTAGGGAAAAGCACTAGGCCACTCAGGTATGAATTAAATCATATCCCTGTTGAATATACAGTAGAGGTGACAAATAGATTTAAGGAATTAGATCTGATAGACAGAGTGCCTGAAGAACTATGGACAGAGGTTCGCGACATTGTACAACAGGTAGCAACCAAAACCATCCCAAAGAAAAAGAAATGCAAGAAAGCAAAATGGCTGTCTGAGGAAGCTTTGCAAATAGCTGAGGAAAGGAGGGAAGCGAAAGGCAAGGGAGAAAAAGAAAGATATGCCCAATTGAATGCAGAATTCCAGAGAATAGCTAGAAGAGATAAGAATGCCTTCTTAAATGAACAGTGCAAAGAAATAGAAGAAAACAATAGAATAGGTAGGACCAGAGATCTTTTCAAGAAAATTGGAGAAATGAAGGGAACGTTTAATGCAAAAATGGGCATGATAAAGGACCAAAATGGCAGGGACCTAACAGAAGCAGAAGAGATTAAGAAGAGGTGGCAAAATTACACAGAAGAACTATACAAGAATGAGCTTAACGTCCCTGATAATCACAATGAGGTGGTCACTGACCTCGAGCCAGACATCCTAGAATGTGAAGTGAAGTGGGCCTTAGAAAAGCTGAGCAACAACAAAGCTAGTGGAGGTGACAGTATTCCAGCTGAGCTATTCAAAATCTTAAAAGACAATGCAGTAAAAGTGCTACACTCAATTTGCCAGCAAATTTGGAAAACTCAACAGTGGCCACAGGATTGGAAAAGATCAGTTTACATTCCAATTCCAAAGAAAGGCAGTGCCAAAGAATGTTCAAACTATCGCACCATTGCACTCATTTCTCATGCTAGTAAAGTCATGCTTAAAATCCTACAAGCTAGACTTCAGCAGTATGTGGATCGAGAACTACCAGAAGTACAGGCAGGATTTCGAAGAGGCAGAGGAACTAGAGATCAAATTGCCAACATACGCTGGATCATGGAGAAAGCTAGGGAGTTCCAGAAAAACATCTACTTCTGCTTCATTGACTATGCTAAAGCCTTTGATTGTGTGGATCATAACAAACTGTGGCAAGTTCTTAAAGAGATGGGAGTACCAGACCATCTTATTTGTCTCTTGAGAAACCTATATGCGGGTCAAGAAGCAACAGTGAGAACTGGACACGGAACCACTGATTGGTTCAAAATTGGGAAAGGAGTCCGGCAAGGCTGTATACTGTCGCCCTGCCTATTTAACTTATATGCAGAGCACATCATGAGAAAGGCAGGGCTAGATGAATCAAAAGTTGGAATTAAGATTGCCGGAAGAAATATCAACAACCTAAGATACGCAGATGATACCACTCTAATGGAAGAAAGTGAAGAAGAACTAAAGAGCCTCTTGTTGCAGGTGAAGAAGGAGAGTGCAAAACTTGGGTTGAAACTTAACATTAAGAAAACCAAGATCATGGCATCTGGCCCTCTCAATTCCTGGCAAATAGATGGGGAAGAAATGGAGGTAGTGACAGATTTTATTTTCCTGGGCTCCAAGATCACTGCAGATGGAGACTGTAGCCAAGAAATTAAAAGACGCTTGCTCCTGGGGAGTAAAGCCATGGCAAATCTAGACAGCACACTAAAAAGCAGAGACATCACCCTGTCAACAAAAGTGCGTATAGTCAAGGCTATGGTCTTCCCAGTTGCAATGTATGGCAGTGAAAGTTGGACCATAAGAAAGGCTGAGCGCCAAAGAATTGAGACCTTTGAACTGTGGTGCTGGAGAAGACTCCTGCGAGTCCCTTGGACTGCAAGGCGATCAAACCGGTCAGTCCTAGAGGAGATCAACCCTGACTGCTCTTTAGAAGGCCAAATCCTGAAGCTAAAACTCAAATACTTTGGCCACCTAATGAGAAGGAAGGACTCACTGGAGAAGAGCCTAATGCTGGGAAAGATCGAGGGCAATAGAAGAAAGGGACGACAGAGAATGAGGTGGCTGGATGGAGTCACTGAAGCAGTAGGTGTGAGCTTAAATGGACTCCAGAAGATGGTAGAGGACAGGAAGGCCTGGAGGAATGTTGTCCATAGGGTCGCGATGGGTCGGACACGACTTTGCAGCTAACAACAACAAACAGTTAAAACAACACAACAAAGCAAAACATAAAACTGGTACCTGATTATTTCCCCAATTTTCCCCAATTATTTATTTAGTTAGATTTAGTTAGCCAACATTACCTGCCAGGGTGATTGGAGAAAGAGCCTCCATCTCCTCTCATCCATTTTTTGACCCCCTTTATGTTTGGAAGATTGCAAGGCCTTCAGAGCATGTGCCACAGCATAGACTGCATTGTAGACGCTATAACTATGTCCATTCATTGTTGTCTCAAAGACAGCATTAGGAAGAGTCTCCAGCTTTTCTTTTCCAGTACAGATCCTTTCAGCATTCCCATGTGTAATATCACTGGAGAATGAGCATTCAAATGCATCTTTCCAGAAATCCCTAATAAATCCATCATCTTTTTCTAGGGTTGGGTTTCTCACCTGCATAAATTGTTGGAATCCAGTCAACTCCTTGGAATGAATTGCAAAGGAAAGAGCACCATGGAGAAAATCAATGGGCAACTGTCTTTGCATCCGAATTGAGGTGAATTCCATCTGGGCTGTCATGATCCAAACTTTGGCTATTCTCTCCTTTGGAATATTATCATCATTGAAAAGATAGATCATTACTCTCAAAGGCACTATGCCTGTAATTTCAGCACTTAAGATGACTGCAATGACTGTACTCTCCATTATTACTTTGAATATTTTACCTCCATTTTCTATCCACTCAGCACCTCCATTGCCATACACCATTTGGGGAAGACATTCTATAAAATCAAAACAGATTCCTCTCTCTGAAAACATGGAAAGACTCTTTTGAATGAACCTGTCTCTATCTTCATCAAACAGAGAAACTAACCCAACCCAGGTCCATCCAAAATGCAACAATAAGTGAAGTATTCCTTTAAATTGGTGATACTCATCTGGGAACATCGATTTGACAAATATTGCTGTTTCAGTATTCATCAATGGAGCTGATCCATATGTGATCTAAATGGAGAAAGTCAGAAGAACAAAGGAATACAGGGTATCTTCCACAATAAAGAAAATAAAAATAAAAAGCCGATCATATCTGTTAATTTAATCCAATCTCTGGGTTTGAGTGGGATACCCAATATAGGATGCTTAAAAATAATTTTACATGACATTTGCAGTTTTTCTCATCAGGTAAAAAGGGACAGCGTTATGACTTACTCATAGTTTTGCTCACATATTTCTGTTCAATGACCAAATTTTTGAATAGAGTAAATAGCTGGTGAACATTTCATATTGATCCAAATTTGTATCTCTCACCTGGGGAAATTTGTAGTTGCACAGAATGATTGCCATGTTTGTACAGATGTTAATACGGGCTCCTCCAATGACAGCTATTGTATTGGTCAGGTCATTGCATTTGTAGTTGGGTATAGAATTACCTTTTGTAGATAGAAATTCCATTGCCAAATGATAAGTTGAAATTTCCTCATGATTGTCAGTAGCAATGTGAAAACCAAGGGTAACATTAGGTAATAGTCCATTTTCATTGATCTCCTTTACAGCAAATGCCAGAGCCAAAGTGTGCTGGTAATTATGAGTGAAGAACCTTCATGGAAAGTTATAAGCATTGTCAATGTATTTCTGTTTCAGAATTGGACAGCTATTTTAATTTATACATATGTATTCATAAAGATATAAATTAGTGCTGATTGTTTGTTCTGGACACCTGGCATTTGGTCACTATCAAACAATAGCCCTACATTGTATCAACCAGGAAGCAATACCTAATTGTGGCTACTTAACATTGAGTTAAGGCTAGCATTTAGTCAGACCTGATTTGAACTACTGTGTACAGTTTTGGTGATGTAAGTTAAAAAATATTTTGATAAGATTGAGCAAGTCCAGAAAAGGACAAAAAAAATGGTGCAAGGTTTGAGGGACATAATACATCAGGAAATATTAGAGGAACTGAATATATTCAGCCTAGAATACTGAAGGAAATGAAGGACATGGCTAAATTCTTTAACTATATTTTAAGTGTGAATAGAAGGCTGCATTCTCAATATTAATTAAAACATAAAGGTATGGGGGCCTAATCTCAAACTGACAGAAGAGAAGTTCAAAATTATTGTTAGAAAGTATTAACTTTACAGAAAGAATAGTAGTACCACATAACCAATCAATCACCAGTAACCAATGTATCAATCACCAGTAACTCAGTTTAAACATGGAGGAGATAAACCTCTTTTATTCATCATCAGCAAAAAAAATCTGCTATCAGTTTTCTATGTTTCAATCTGATTTAAGTATTATCTATATCTTATCTGTATTTTCTAATTGAAGGAAGCCAGCTCCTTTTTACAATGTAGATGTGTAATAACCTAAATTATACACTAAGGGTTTCCTGTTTGATATATGGATGAAATAATTAAAAAACCTCCTCAAGATTAACCAGAGAGCTTCTGAAATATTTAGATTAGTCCAATGGAGGAGAATATTTATAAATCTGGGTTGAAATGAGGCATCCTTGGTGGTCTCTGAGTTTGCTAGTTTTCTTCATATGTCATTGCCCTAACAACTGGTTAGCATTATCAGCACAGAAGATGTTACCTAGTTGGACTAATGAATCGTCTGAAAGAAAACAATCAAGCTCAGAGAGCACCAAGGACCCCTCAGATTAGTCCAACTTCTTACATTCAACAAGGGACTTTGTTGAAGGAAGTAAGTTTCTTGAAAAGAATGAAATTCATATACATTATGGTTAAAGCTAACAATCTTCATCTCAGTTTCAAGATCAGTATTAGAAAAGATTAAGCATTTGTGCGGTCTAGAATTAAAACTGACTGAATATGGTCAATGGAACTGATCAGACTGATTGACAAGCAAAAATATATTTAAGCATAAAAGTGAAAGAAAATACAGCTTTTTAGTAGCAATGAAGGGGAAGAGGAGGTGTGGTGACGATGAGGAGAAGTAGTAGGATACTTACTGGTACTGATCAAGGACGTCAAAAGAAGGAAGGCTTTGAAAAGTGATCTCATTCATAAGAAAGACAACCTGATAAATAATAGCACCGATGATTAAATCTCCAGATTGATAGTATTTATGGACAATTGGGAGAGGACTACTAAGTTTGCAGGTGTAGGGAGGAGAAATACACATCACAGCTGGGGAAAAAAGTAAAACCAATGTTTTGAATATAACTAATTCACTATGATAGGTAATCATTGCAGACATCAAACAGTCGACCCTATGTTACCATTCAATTGAAAACTGATCATTCCTTAATATTATCTAAGGTTAAGATAATGAATTTTATCTAAAGCTAAGAAAATAAATTATCGCAGATGAAATACAAGTCCTTCTTTTTCTCTCTACATTCACTTCTGTTTTTCAAAGCAGATGTTAATTGAATGCAAATGTTTTAATCTGTGGTCATAGTTTTTACAGTGTCTGCTGGAATTCCCTTAAGATTTGGAGAAGAAGGGACAATAACTATTCTTAGTTAGTAATCAATACCATTCTTTGCAGCAGTAGTTTGATAAATATCAGAAATAAACACTTTTATCATATCTCAATAGACATTGCTGCACAGTCATGCATCTTTAAGACCTGAAGTAGAAAATAGAGGAGTAAGAGTTCATAAACAGAAAATAAAATAAAATAAAACACCACGAGAGGGGGAAAGAATGGAAATACACTTGTTGTGGTCATTTTGCTCACCAATTTTGCTTATTGCTTAATACTTTGTTCAATGCTTAATATTTTTCTTTTTTTAAAGAAAATCTTAAATTGTTCTGTTTTTAGTGCTTAATTTAATTGATTAAATTATATATTGCCCAGAGCCCCTCTCTGAAGGAGATGGGAAGTGCAGAAGATTTTAATGCAAGCAAACAAGCAAACTACTAATAAGTTTTTTTGAAAAACACACAAACAAATAAACATACAAATAAATAAAATATCAGAATCTACCTTGAATACTATAATTTATTCAAGCTCTAGAAGGTCATCATCCGGGAATGAAGAAAATAGAGCCAATTGGAAATGGGGATGTGGAATGGGAGTTGAGCCTGTTCTGTTGGACTTATGTTTCCTCAACTAACAGATGGGCATTTTCAAAATGTTCCTTCTGCTATCTCTGCTTTTCAAGATCCTGCAGCAGTTAGGAGAATATTTGTGATACTATACACTTTGAAAAGTATCAGAAGGTAACACATTTATCATATCTCAATAGACATAGCTGCACTGTTATGAACCTTTGGAACTGAGACATGAAGTAGAAAATAGGGGAGTAAGACAATAAAACACTACTAAAGGGAAAAAGAAAGAATGGAAATGCATGGAAGAATGGAAAGCCCCAGAAGGACATTATAAGTCCTTTGGAAATGGGCCTTTGGAATGGAGGTTGACCCTGTTCTGGTGGACTTCCTCAACTAACAGAATCTTCCTTCTGCTGTCTCCAGTTCTAAACATCCTGCAGCAATCAGGAGAACATTTGTGGTTCCACACATGGTACACCAGCTATAACTATTCCAAGGGCAGATTGATGAGGCCATGTGTATTACTACCCTTGTTTTACCTCACTCACAATCATACTATAATTCTTGGCGCCCTGAAATATACATTGAAACTTAAATGTTTGTAAACCCATTTTAGTTTTGAATATTTCTGCATAAATCAATACATAAAGTATGACTTTTTCTCCACACAGAACAGATCTAAAAATAGATAAAATAAGCCCAGTTGAACAAATGAGTAAAAAAAATTATATTCTTGTTCATTTATTTATTGAGGACTGATGATACATAGAAGGGCCAAGGATCAGATGTGACTGAGTGGCTGACTATGATGTTGACAATGCAAGCATACATCCAGATGAATGCAACAAGGAATTCACAATTATTATCTTCACCATCCAGCTAAATCCAAAATAATCAATGCTCCCTTTATGCACTAATCTCAGTAGGAAAGATTTAGATGTCATCCAAGGCTCAGAAATAATAGTGACATCAAAATTAAAGAAGTCACCATTGGTGGGACTGTAGTCTTCATGAATAAGAGTATTTTGTCAGGGAGGCTGATAAGAAGATCTACAACATCATCAACTTCAAACACCTTGCCCCAGGTTCCAGAACAACATATCTCCTTTTATGACTAAAGGAGAACAAGAACAATTAGTCCCATTGTTCCTGGCCTAGCACCTTGACTGCTACAGGAAAGTGGCTCTCAGACTTGAAGAATTGTGGAAAGGGATTTTAATTTGAATTTTCCTGTCCCTTGAAAATGATTAAGGGGAATATTGGGAGACCTTTAAGTGGCAAGTAAGGCACTCATGAGTTGAGTCAACATAAAATTCTATTTGACATTATCAAATGCTTTCTGAGCATCAACAAAGATCAATGCCACTTGTTTTTCACTGTGTAATTCATAATATTCTAAAATGTCTAGTATGATCCTGACATTATGTCAAATTGTCTTTTAGGCAAGACGCCATTTTGGTCAGAATGGATAAATTCAGCTAAATATTTTTTTTAATATTTTTTAATATTTTTTAATCTTTCTGCCATTATAGTCATGAAAATCTTGTAATCCATGGTTAGTAAAGAAATGGGCCTATAGTTTTAAATGCAGGTCAAATCAGAGTTTTCTTTAGGAATTAGTGAGATGATTGCTTCTTTCCATCAGTTTGGGGTTTTTGCTGTATTTAGTACCTCATTAAATAAATCCAATAGGGTTGGGACCAAAAGTTCTTGGAGGTTTTTATATATTTTGGATGGTAATCCATCAGGGCCAGGTGTTTTATTACTTTTTTGTTTTTAATGGCTTCCATAATTTCCTGGACTGTTATATCTTTATTTAATATATTTTGAAATTGTTCTGGAACCTTTGGTAAGTCTGCTTTCATAAGATATTGTGATATTCTTTCCTCAGTAATCTTTTCATCCTCTTTATAAAGATTTTTATAGAATTCATATGTCACCATTTTTTTCCCTTCATTTTGATGTACCATCTCCCCTGCTTGATTGCATAATTTACTAATCCATCTATTATCTTTTTGTGTTTTTCAATCTATAGGCCAGCCATCTCCCAGGTTTATTTGCCTGTTCAAAAAAAAATTGTCTAATGCTTTTTATTTTTTGTGCCATTTCTCCCTTTTCTATAATATTCAATTTATGCTTATTTAAATCTAGCTGTTGTTTTAGATCTCTACATTGTGTTTTTTTTGTAGTTCTATTTTTTTTGTTTTTCCTCTAAACTTTTTCGATATTGTCTTTTCTTTTTATATTCATATTTTTATAAATATGTTTAAAGCAATCTATTCCAAACAAGAGGCAAAAGTAATCATAACTGGAGAATTAACAAATAGCATTCAAATACAAAAAGGTATGAGACAAGGCTGCCCACTATCTCCTTTATTATTCATTCTTTCTTTAGAAGCACTCACAAGAATAATCCAAAAAGATAAACTAATTAAAGGATTAGAAATCAGAAAATAGACATTTAAATTACAAGCTTATGAAGGCGATTTAGTTTTCATTCTGGAAAACCCCTTAGAATCTGGAACAAGATTATTACAGGTGCTGGAAAATTATGGAGATGTTGCGGGATTGAAGATCAATAAAGAAAAAAACTAAAATGTTAGTTAAAAATATCTCTAATTTACAAGAAACTGAGCTAGTAGAAAAAATAATAATATCCAGACATCCAAAAGAGTAAGGTACTTGGGGATCCAACTGTCATCAAGATGTATTACACTCAAAAGAGAAAATTATGACAAATTAATAGACCAAATTACAGCAGACCTAGACAGATGGAAAAGCTTGCAGCTCTCTTTTATGGGAAGAATAGCGACAATCAAAATGAATATACTTCCCTAATTACTCTTTCTATTCCAATGTGTACCAATTAAATTAGGTAAGGATTTTTTTGAAAATTTAAACAGAATTACATCCAAATTTATCTGGCAAGGTAGAAAACCGAGAATTAAAATAAAATTATTACAGGATGCAAAGGAAAGAGGAGGGCTCGGCCTCCTGAATTGGGAAAAATATTATCAAGCAGCAATAGTGGTATGGGTAAAAGATTGGATACACTTAAGGAACAGAAGACTACTATACTAGCATTAGAAGGTCATGACATGCAAATTGGGTGGCATGCTATAATGTGGGACGGAAAATATAAGACTCATCAGTACTTCCAGAATCATCATATTAGACGGACACTATTAGACGTGTGGATAAAAATTAAAAAAAATAATTATATAGAAATCCCAAATTGGCTATCCATATTAGAGATTTTCATGCACCCCAAATTCATAAAGTTAGGAAGAGTAATCACATATAAAGATCTCTTAGACAAAAATGGAGATGTGAAAACAAGAAAAAGACTATTAGAAGACGGTATATAGTTGGAATGGTGGGCATACTTACAAATACAGTCATGATACAGAAAAGCCAAAAAAGAACCAGGGACAAAATTAGAGCATACACAATTACTACCCTTGCTTTACCACACTCTGAAATATACATTAACACTTAATTTTTTGTGAAACCATTTTAGTTTTCAATATTTCTGCATAAATCAATAGGTAAAGTATGATCAGTTCTCCACATAGAACAAATTTAACAAATAGATAAAAAACCAGGTTGAACAAATGAGCCAAAATTTTATTGTTGTTCATTTATTTATTGAGGAATGTTGAAACATAGAGGGGCTAAGGGTCAGATGTGAATGAATGGCTGACTATGATGATGAAATATCCAGATGAATGCAACAAGGAATTGGATGTCCACAATTATTGCCTTCACCATTCAGCTAAAGGCAAAATAATCAATGCCCGCTTTATGCATTAATATCAGTAGGGAAGAATTTATATGTCATCCAAGGCCCAAGAATAATAGTGACATCAAAATTAAAGAAGTCAGCAATAGTAGGACAGTAGTTGTCATGAATAAGACTACTTTTTCAGGGAGGCTGAGAAGATCTCGAACATCTTTAAGATCAAATACCTCTCCCCAGGTTCCAAATCAACATACTCCTTAGGTTTTCATGATTAATGAAGGAGAAGAACTCTCGGTCCCCTTGTTTCTGACTTAGCACCTTGCCTGCTATACCAAAGTGGCTCTCAGAATTTCAGAATTGTGGAAAGGGATGTTAATTTGAATTTTTCTGTACCTTAAAAAAGATTAAGGGGAATATTGGAGACCTTGAGGTGGCAAATTAGGCATTCATGTTATCCCTTAGATTAACAGCATCTTGAAATACCCAGAAAGTTGACAAATGTTTGGTTTCACATGTATCAGGGATGCTTTTAGTGTAATGTGTGATACAAAGTAGGCATTTTCTTTCTTTTTGGCAGGGATATTTTGATGCACATAGGCTTCAGGATATAAATAATTTCTACATTAAGGCACATTATATCACTAAAATATTTTTCATATCTTCTTGATTACCTATTCTTTACTATTCTAATTAGGGCTCAGAATAATTATTTAACTTTTTAAAGAAATGTTATTAAATAAATTTCTCAGTGAATTGGTTTGTATGTCACATTGAAGTGAAAATAAAGGAATAATGCAGAATCTCCAACTGGGGAAAAATCTATGTGCTAAAAGTGAGCAATTTGGCTTTATTCAAAGGATTTTTTGATTAAAATCAGTTTTATTTTTTCATTAGTTTCTTCTTTTGGTTCAGATCAGGTCTCAAAATAATGATATAGCATTTGGGAGTAAAGATGCAACTCAGTAATCCGGCCGCTGAAGCCAAAATGGAGAAGATCTCTACAGCCACCATATATTTCCCCTTGGTGCTCAGATAAGTTGGAACAAATGACACCCAAACACTGCAAAAGATCAACATGCTGAAGGTAATAAACTTTGCTTCATTAAAGCTGTCAGGTAGATTTCTACCTAGGAAAGACACCATGAAGCTGACAGCAGTCAAGAACCCCAAAAAGGAAAGGACTGTATAAAACATGGTGGGTGAACCTTCATTACATTGCAGAACAATTTCTTCAACCATGGAGTGCACGTCAGAATCTGGGAAGGGAGGAGAAATTGCCAGCCACAATATACAGATGTTAAATTGAGCCAGGAAGCAAGATAGGACAATAGTAGTGGCCATCTTTTTCCCCACCCATTTCCTAATTCTGGATCCAGGCTTGGTGGCCATGAAAGCAAGGACTACTATAATTGTTTTCCCCAATATGCAAGAAAGAGCTACAGAGAAGATGATGCCAAAGGCCGTTTGTCTCAAGAGACATTTGACTTGGTCAGGTTGTCCAATGAACAGTAAAGTGCAAAGGAAAGAGAGGAGGAGAGCAATGAGAAGGCTATAGGTGAGGTTCCTGTTATTGGCTTTAACGATAGGTGTGTCCTGATATTTAATGAAGATCCACAGCACCACAGCTGAGATGACAGAAAAGAAGACTGCAATCACTGCCAAAGAAATCCCCAATGGTTCTTGATAAGTTAAATAAACTATACTTTTTGGAATGCAACCATCCTTATCCTTGTTTGGATATTGATCCTCTGGACATGGGAAACAATCATCTAAATCTGAAAAAGAGACCATTCATAGAAACATTGCTTTAAAACATCTTCATTTCATTTTCAGTATGCTGTGATTTCATAATATTCTGTAGCCTTATTGAGCTCCCAGTTTGATTATGGAATCCCTTTATATGGTGCTACCCTTGAAAACTGTTTCAAATCCATAAGTGATCTTCAATGCAGTGGCCCATGCACTTAACTCACCTAGTTCTACTACTCCTGCATGAGCTATACTGGTTTCTAGTGGATTACCATACACTATTGAGGTTGCTGGTTATCACTGTTCAGTCCCTGAATGTCACTGGCCTAAGTTATAAGTGTGAGCACCTCTCTTCAATGGCATCCGTCTTTCTCAATATGTCCGATAGGTGGGCATGCTCCAAATCTTTTGTGTTCAATGTTGTGATGTGGGAGTTCAGAGTTGAATCCCGTCTGTACTATCCAGCCTTTTCCAATACTCTTGAACCTGAATTACAACATATCCCTAAAGTTTTATTTTTGTAGCAGGCTGAAAAATTTTGTTATTGCCCAGAAGTGTTGGAGTAGATAGGGTGTTGATTCAGGAGGGTGATGTGTCTGGCAGCTGGTAGGAAGGGTGGGTTTTTAAATTGTTATTTGTGTTTTAAAGATTGTGGGAAGCCTCTTAGTCTTATTGTATGAGACAGACAACCTTATGAATTCCAGAATGATTCAAACAATCAATCAATGAATCCTTCAATCACTTTACTGTTTTTTCTTTTTTTAGTGCCCAAACTGGAGTGGATTCTATATGTTAAATGTTAAATTTATTTGGTATTTGGACCACCTTTTTCAGTTTTTTAGGTACACCAATTTTTTTGTATCATTGTTAGTGCTGGATGTTTGTTTTTCTTTTGTTCTACTTTGTTTTTCTGTTTTGTATTTTACCTTTCATTGTAAAACAAAATAAATATTAGAAAAAATAATAAAAAAAATCAATTATTTGGTAGAATGGGAGGTGAGAAAAAGAAAAAAACACGTAAAAAGTTACCAGCTCTGGTTTATATTTATTATATCCTTGATATATTTAATATATTCCTTTGCTTACCCAATTGGTCAGCTATCTTCCCTTCTGGACAAAGTTTACAGTCATAGCAGCAAGATGATTTTCCTTCCAATTTTATCTTGCTATGGCCAAGTGGACACTCCTTATTACAGATGGAAAGTGGTAATGTCTATTCAAAAATAAAATGCAAATTCACACATAGATTTTTTTTTGGGGGGGGGATAGTTCTCTTCATCAATTGTACACACATTAACTCTTTGTATATAATTCAAACAGTGGGATTGCATTTTCCAGTTTTCTTCCTGATGTAAACTCCCCATTTTATCTTCAACTGCTTCTTATTTCATACATATTACATTAATCAATGGATCTTTCCATTGGGACAATATACCTTAAGCTGATGTGGGAAAATCTGTAATTCTGGATCTCTCAGAGAATGCTCTGCTCAAGGTCCCATTTTATTTGGGTCATGTAAAATCAAATCAAATTTATTCATATGAAAAGGATAAATACTTTAACACTGCAAAAATATAGGGCAATCACATATATAGGGCGATATAAGGTGATCACATGATTCTGGGACAGTGCAACTGTCATAAATACAAGTCAGTTGCCAGGCATCTGAATTTTGATCACATGGTCATGGGGATGCTGCAACGGTTGTAAATGTGAAAAATGGCCATACCTCTTTTTTTTCAATATTGTATTTGTGACTTGTTACTAAATGAACTATTGTAAGTCAAGGACTACCTGTGATCAATAGCATATGGATTGATGAAGGTTTGCTTACTCTTAGTGTTGCTGTAGTTGTACTTATTTAAACATTTACTTCAGTGGATCAGTGGCTAATAATTTCAGGAACTGGGATAAATGAGACATACCTGGTTATATATAAGAGGCCAAACGGCTTCTTTTTCAGTTATGGTGAGGAGCTTCTCCGGGGTAGCCGTGGGGTTGATCTTTCCAAGTTGGACTTTCAGAAAGGACTTGTTTGGAAATGTAACCCAATTGAAAATATCAAATCCAGTTTCTAGTTCCCCACTGGGGCCAAAGGAAACCTGTTCTCCAGCACTGTTGTTAAAGGAGACTTTTTGCAAAAAATGGTGCAGCTAAATGAAGAACAGAAAAAAAAAGACACAGAAAGTTATTGCAAATCTTTGAAGGAGAAGGGAAAATCTCTATTTGTTTCTTCCAATTTGCTCTATGCTTAATGAAAAGTATGCTGTTCAGAAGTGCTTCAGTCTACAGCAATTTCAAACGGGCTTCTCTTTCTGGCTCTTGAAGTAAAGCCAAGAAGGGGCTTAACAAAAAATAAAATAAACTTGAAGAGTGACAGTGCGGACTGAGCTGAGAAAGCAGACATCTTGAAGAAAAACTAACAACCAATTAGCATCAAAAGAGGGAAGAATGATACTTATAACTTAAGAAGTGAACTAAGAAGTGAACTATTTGTTTCAAAAAGCTTCTAAAACAAAAGGGACAAATGGTAATTGTTTTGAGAACTTAGACCAATAAGAATTAATTGAATATAACCTATGGTATGATTGATTTGGAGGAGACTAATTAGGAACAAAAAGTTGAATGTTTAAGGAGGGAGAGAAAATCTATTTCTCCCCTTGTTGTATATAATAATATTCATAACTGAACTGACTGTGAAATTTGGTTTTTATTGTTAAAGAATTGAATAATATTGGTTATATTATTGTTACATGTTTCTATATAGAAAAGTTAGGACTGTTTGGAATATAGATATTTGAAGTTGATTAATAATGATTATTATGTTTTAGTGTAATAGGTGTAATAGGTTGGATATTGTGTTAGCAACAAAATCTAGCATTGTTAAGATATAAGGCACTAGTAATTATAACCTTGGAAGAATGATAATCTCCCCATGTGTGGTGGAGGGAAAGACAAAGATTGTGTATAAGTGGGAGGGTTGGCTGACGTCATTTAGAAAGATGACAAGTATCCCAAATCTCATGAGAGTTGGGACTGGAAGAAGGCAGATGACCCAAACCTCATCAGCAGAATTAAGCCCAGCAAGGCAAAGATCTATAGAGGAGATGATGCCGCGGGAGAGAGCAAGCTCACTTAAAGACATACAAGCAATATTACAATCCATACAAGAGGTTATGTTGAGAAATCATGAGGATTTAAAAAGAGAAATAGGTGAAATAAGGAATGATACTGGAGAACTCAAAGAGAGGATGGGAGCAATGGACGGAAAATTTGAATGTTTTCAACAGCAAATATTGAAAAATGAACAGAAATTATTAGAAATGGAGGATAGAATGAATAAAGAGGAAAGGAGAGTAGATGAAATGAATGAAAAACTTTTGCAAGCAAATAAAGAGTTAGAAAAAACCATTATACTGCTTGAAACTGAGAAAGCAGATCACTATTTACGTTTCCAAAACATGAAGGAAGAGAAGGGGGAGGACCTCCCAAAAATGATGACGGACTTGCTAGCAAGGGCCCAAGGGACAGGGAAAGATGAAATGGCAAATGAGATTGATGAAATATTTAGAACTCACACAAATTATGCGAGAAGCAATAACTTACCCAAGGAGTTACATATCAGATTTGTGAAGAAGTCAATTAGGGATGAGATTTTGCACAGAACAAGGGACGATCCAATAGAATATAGAGGTAAACAACTAACTGTCCTCAAACAAGTCCCTAGGAGGGTAAGAGATCTGAGAAGGCCCTACCAACATATTACATCAAAATTAATAAGACAAAATATTAATTTTAGGTGGCTGATGCCAGAAGGGATTATGGTGACCTGGCAAGAAAAGAGATATAGGTTAGATTCGATTGATAAAGCAGAAGAGTTTTTCCAGCAGCATCTAGGCAATGAAGATGAACTAGAAGAAAGAGAGTTAAGAGAAGGGAACAAAGCAGAGATATGTATTAGTACATATCTTAACAGCAGCAAGACTGGCATATGCCCAAAAATGGAAAAGAAAGGAAACACCCACTGAAGAAGAAATAATAGATAAAATTTTATACTGCACGGAAATGGAAAGGTTAACCCTAGAGATCAAAAATAAGAACGAAACGGAGTATTATGAAATTTGGCAAAATTTGTACAATTGGTTAGAATTAAGGAGGATCGCTGAGATGAATATTGTTTGATTGGTTGATAAAGTAAGGACTTTTTATTAGCATCTATATAATGGACGTAACTGAAAGATACGTAAATATAACACTGAGGACTGAATGACAGTTTACTAAAAAAAACCAACAGATTTTACTGTATATTTAATTTAATACTATATGTACATTTTTATATACTTTGTCCTGTTATAGATTGTATTTTAGGTTTTTGTTATTTGTTTTCTGTAACATAAGATAATATTAATAGTAGTGTTATAGCTAGGGAAGTTGAATCATGTCCACTTTTGTTTTTAAATGTATATTAAATAAACTTTTCTAAAAAAAAAGCTCATATGTCGGAAACTTGACACATGTGTTATCAGGAATGGGATCTTGGCCAATAAACATTCAGCTCCATTCAGTTGCCATGACTTTACCGCAAATTCAGGGATTACAGGATCTTAAAAAGGCACTTAGTATAGGCAAGAGAGAATTCTCTGAGACAGAAAATTGTAGGAGAATTTTCACAGATTTATAGTCATTTTTATAATTATTTTATTCCCTTTGAATTTTAATGTCTGTGGAGATTATCATTCATCCATGTTGTGGTTGTTCCAAAAATGCTTTTTCAAAAAGACTACTGGACTTTCTTTGTTTTTCCTTGAAGATATTTTCCTATTCATCCAAGAAGCTTCCTCAGTGTCAATGCTGTGAGAAACCGAACTGAAGCCATTTTCATTTTGTCTTCATTGCCATATATTTAGTTAGAAGGATGTGTGTGTAGTTTTAAGTTAGCCAAAACTTTCACATTTCACATGTATGGGAACCAAGGTTATTGCTGATAACATTTTGGTGGACTGAAGCAGGTGGGAGGAGTGCCCGCATATTCAAACAATTGGTGAATGTGTTACATGATAGCAATTTGGGGTGGGAAATGAAACTTGCAAATTTGTAACCAAGGGGAGGGGAGTTTAGTCTTGGGTTCACCCTTGAATGTGCCATTTTGTAGTAGCCAAATAAAATTATGCTTTAAGGAAGAAATGCTTGCCTTGAAGTTCTTTTGAATGAAGTTCATCTATCAGAACCATGACACTCAGTTCTGAACTGAAGCAATACAAGGAAAAACAAAGGAAGTCCAGTTGTGTTTTGAAAATGAACTTTGGGGAATCTCTGAATTTTAGTAACTCCAAAATCCATCTGATGAGGAATAATAATGCTACTCAAGGAAGCTTTTGAGTTTTTACATTTAAAATTATCAAATATAATGGAGTGAATAAGATCCTGTATGTTCCATTTTAGACATAAAATGAAGTTTTATGTCAGGTATTTCTAACTGTGTCTCGATCTAAGCCTTATATTTTCATATACCGTATATACTTGAGTATAAGCCGACTCGAATATAAGCCGAGACCCCCAATTTTACCCCCCAAAAATGGAAAAAGTTAGTGACTCGAGTATAAGCCGAGGCTGGGAAATGCAGCAGCTCACCTTATGCTCCTCTCCAGAGATCTTCCCTCAGCAGCGGCCGGCAAAGTAGCTCGCACGCGAAACAAGCCCGGCAGAGGAGCCGGAGCAGCGAGCAGAGGCGCCCGGCCCAGATCCTGCAAGGCCCGGCCAAAACGCGCCCCCAGCAGCGGAGCTGCTCCGGCTCCTCTGCCGGGCTTGTTTTGCATGTGAGCTACTTTGCCTGACGCTGAGAAGACCCGCTTGGGCACTCGGGTTGGTGTCAGTCTCCGCAGGCCCTTCTCGTTTCCAGGAACGTCAAGCGCGCTTGGCTCCCCACCCCCACGGCAGGGCAAGGCAGGGCAGAGACTTGCTCGCCCTTCTGACGGCCCTGAAGAGAAACGAAGGGCTTGCAAACTCCCCGCGAGAAGCTGGGCGAAGTGCGCGGCTGGGCGAGTGTGTGCCTGCGCGCGTATTTACGAAAGTGTTTTTATTTATTCCATTTATTCCATTTGATCAGCCCAAAGTACAAAAAAAAACCCAAAAACAAGGTCTAGTTTCACGGCGATGAGCGACCGGAGTGCCAATCAATTAGTTAACAGACTTCATCAGTTCCAAAATCAAGATCACACCGGCAAGCTTTGTCAGTTGTCACTCGCGGCAGTACAAATACACTAGTACGGAAAGCTGCCGTTCACTTTCGGGGGGAGGAAAAAAAACACAACAACACCGCACGCTTTAAAAGATTGGAGTTTTGCAGCCTTTTTTCTCGGGCCCGTCCGCCACCTTTAACTTAAGGCTGCACTCTCGATTTCCTGGTGTGTGTGTGTGTGTGTGTGTGTGTGTGTGTGTGTTTCTTTCTTATTCCTCCCTTCTCTGGTGGTTGGAAAGGCGTGTGACGCGCTTAGACAACAACTCTGCTGGCTCTATCGGGGGGAACCTCCCATCCTCTATATACCCCCATTTCGGCTGCTTCGCAAACTGCTTCCTCCACCCCACCCCACCCCACCTCACCCCCCCTTTTTCCAAACATTTTGTTTGCACCTCTGGGCCAAGCACGCAACTCCGAAAACGATCCCACCACTGGCAACTCCCTAGCACCGTAGGCAAAAACTAAAGTCGAAGCCACACCTGACAATCGGGGAGGGGAGGGGAGGGGGGGAGGAAGGAGGAAGAAACCAGCGCACCCTTCGCCCTTTTATTGTCGCAATCGAAGAGGCAGGAGAATGCGGGGTGGGGAGGGGAGAGAGAGAGAGAGAGAGAGTAGAAATCCCTATTTTCGGAGCCGAGAAGAGAAGCGCGGCTACAGCAGTCGCTAGAGTTCCCCCCAAGGGGGCGGAGAAAGAAGAACTCTCGGAGCGTTTCTTTCGTAAATACGCGCGCAGGCACACACTCGCCCAGCCGCGCACTTCGCCCAGCTTCTCGCGGGGAGTTTGCAAGCCCTTCGTTTCTCTTCAGGGCCATCAGAAGGGCGAGCAAGTCTCTGCCCTGCCCTGCCCTGCCGTGGGGGTGGGGAGCCAAGCGCGCTTGACGTTCCTGGAAACGAGAAGGGCCTGCGGAGACTGACACCAACCCGAGTGCCCAAGCGGGTCTTCTCAGCGTCAGGCAAAGTAGCTCACATGCAAAACAAGCCCGGCAGAGGAGCCGGAGCAGCTCCGCTGCTGGGGGCGCGTCTCGGCCGGGCCTTGCAGGATCTGGGCCGGGCGCCTCTGCTCGCCGCTCTGGCTCCTCTGCCGGGCTTGTTTCGCATGTGATTCCGGGCCAGGTGCTGCTGAGGGTGAGCAGAGGCGCCCGGGCGACCCCAGCAGCGTCAGGCAAAGTAGCTCGGCCGCGCGCAAGTCCTCGGTAAGTTCTTTTTTTTGTTCACTGGAGTATAAGCTGAAGTGGATTTTTTCAGCCCAAAAAGTGGGCTGAAAAATTCGGCTTATACTCAAGTATATACGGTATTTATTTTCTTTTCTTTCATATGAAAATATCAAGTATTTCCATATAGATTTCAAACCTATCTTTAAAGCATTCTAACAGTTAAAACAAAATAACAAAGCAAAACATAAAACTGGTCTCCTATGCTGGTACCTGATGATTTCCCTAAATTTTCTATTAGCCAACATTACCTGCCAGGGTGATTGGAGGAAGAGCCTCCATCTCCTCTCATCCATTTTTCGAGCCCCTTTATGTTTGGAAGATCGCAAGGCCTTCAGAGCATGTGCCACAGCATAGATTGCATTGTAAACACTGTAGCTATGTCCATTCATGGTGGTCTCAAATACAGAATTAGGAAGAGTCTCCAGCTTCTCTTCTCCAGTGCAGATCCTTTCAGCATTCCCATCTGTAGTATGACTGGAGAATAAGCATTCAAATGCATGTTTCCAGAAATCCCTAATAAATCCATCATCTTTTTCTAGGGTTGGGTTTCTCGCCTGCATAAATTGTTGGAATCCAGTCAACTCCTTGGAATGAATTGCAAAGGAAAGAGCACCATGGAGAAAATCAATGGGCAACTGTCTTTGCATCCAAATGGAGGTGAATTCCATCTGGGCTGTCATGATCCAAACTTTGGCCTTTCTCTCCTTTGGAATATTATTATCATTGAAAAAATAGACCATTACTCTCAAAGGTACTATTCCTGTAATTTCAGCACTTAAGATGACTGCAATGACTGTACTCTCCATTATTACTTTGAATATTTTACCTCCATTTTCTATCCACTCAGCACCTTCATTACCGTACACCATTTGGGGAAGACATTCAATAAAGTCAAAGCAGATTCCTCTCTCTGAAAACATGGAAAATCTCTTTTGAATGAACCTGTCTCTATCTTCATCAAACAGAGAAACAAACCCAACCCAGGTCCATCCAAAATGCAACAATACGTGTAGTATTCCTTTAAATTGGTGATACTCATCTGGGAACATCGATTTGACAAATATTGCTGTTTCAGTATTCATCAATGGAGCTGATCCATATGTGATCTAAATGGAGAAAGTCAGAAGAACAAAGGAATACAGGGTATCTTCCACAATAAATAAAATAAAAATAAAAAGCAAATCATATCTGTTGATTTAATCCAATCTCTGGGTTTGAGTGGTATACAAATATAGGATGCTTAAAAGTAGTTTTACATGACATCTGCAGTTTTTCTCATCAGGTAAAAAGGGATAGCCTTATGACTTACTCATAGTTTTGCTCAAATATTTCTTTTCAATGACCGAATTTCTGAATAGAGTAAATAGCTAGTGAACATTTCATATTGATCGAAATTTGTATCTCTCACCTGGGGAAATTTGTAGTTGCACAGAATGATTGCCATGTTTATACAGATCTTATTATAGGCTCCTCCAATGACAGCTACTGTATTGGTCAGGTCATTGCATTTGTAGTTGGGTATAAATTTACCTTTTGTAGATAGAAATTCCATTGCCAAATGATAAGTTGTAATTTCCTCATGACTGTCGGTAGCAATGTGAAAACCAAGGGTAACATTAGGTAACATCCCATTTTCATTGATCTCCTTTACAGCAAATGCCAGAGCCAAAGTGTGCTGGTAATTATGAGTGATGAACCTTCAGGGAAAGTTATAAGCCTTGTCAATATATTTCTGTTTCAGAATTGGACAGCTATTTTAATTTATACATATGTATTCATAAAGATATAAATTAGTGCTGATTGTTTGTTCTGGACACCTGGCATTTGGTCACTATCAAATAATAGCCTTAGATTATATCAACCATGAAGCACTTCCTATTTGTGTCTACTTGACATTGAGTTAAGGCTCGTATTTAGTCAGACATCATTTGAAATATTGAGTACAGTTTTGGTGCTGTAACTTAAAAAAATATTGAGAAGAATGAGCGAGTCCAGAAAAGGGAAAATAAAAAATAAAAAAGCTGCAAGGTTTGAGGGAGAAAAAACATCAGGAAATATTAGAGGAACTGAATATATTCAGCCTAGAAGACAGAAGGAAACGAAGGACATGGCTAAATTCTTTAACTATATTTTAAGTGTGAATAAGGTTCTAGAAGGCTGCATTCTCAATATTAATTAAAACATAAAAGCATGGGGGCCTAATCTCAAACCGACAGAAGAGAAGTTCAAAACTATTGTTAGAAAGTATTAACTTTACACAAAGAATAGTAGTACCATATAACCAATCAATCACCAGTAACCAATGCATCAATCACCAGTTTAAACATGGAGGGGATAAACACATGTTCATCATCAGAAAAAAAAATCTGCTATTAATTCTCTATGTTTCAATCTGATTTCAGTTTTATCTATATCTTATCTGTATTTTCTATTTGAAGGAAGCCAGCTCCTTTTTACAATGTAGATGTGTAGTAACCTAAATTATACACTAGGGGTTTCCTGTTTGATATATGAATGAAATAATGATTTAAAAAACCTCCTCAAGATTAACCAGAGAGCTTCTGCAATATTTAGATTTTAAGCAACAAAGAGAATATTTGTAAATCTGGGTTGAAATGAGGCATCTTTGGTGCTCTCTGAGTTTGCTATTTTTCTTCAGATGTTTCATTGCCCTAACTAGTTAGCATTATCAGCACAGAAGATGTTACCTAGTTGGCCTAATGAATCGTCTGAAAGAAAACAATCAAGCTCAGAGAGCACCAAGGACCCCTCAGATTAGTCCAACGTCTTACATTCAACAAGGGACTCTGTTGAAAGAAGTAAGTTTCTTCAGGAGAATGAAATTCATATACATTATGGTTAAAGCTAATAATCTTCATCTCAGTTTCAAAATCAGTATTAGAAAAGATTAAGCATCTGTGCGGTCTAGAATTAAGAATGACTGAATATGGTCAATGGGACTGATCAAATGAATTGACAAGCAAACAATATATTTAAGCATAAAAGTAAAAGAAAATACAGCTTTTTAGTGGCAATGAGGGGGAAGAGGAGGTGTGGTGTGAGGACGAGGAGAAGTAGTAGGATACTTACTGGTACTGATCAAGGACATCAAAAGAAGGAAGGCTATGAAAAGTGACCTCATTCATAAGAAAGAGAACCTGATAAATAATAGCAGCAATGATTAAATCTCCAGACTGATAATATTTATGGACAATTGGGAGAGGACTACTAAGTTTGCAGGTGTAGGGAGGAGAAATGCACATCACAGTTGGAAAAAAAAAGTAAAACCGATGTTTTGAATATAACTAATTCACTTTAATCATTGCAGACATCAAACAATAGACCGTATGTTACCATTCAATTGAGAAGCTGACCATTCCTTAATATTATCTAACATTAAGATAATGAATTTTATCTAAAGCTAAGAAAATAAATTATCACAGATGAAATATAAGTCCTTCTTTTTCTCTCTACATTCACTTCTGTTTTTCAAAGCAGATATTAATAGAATGCAAATGTTTTAATGTGTGGTCATAGTTTTGACAGTGTCTGCTGGAATTCCCTTAAGATTTGGAGAAGGGATAATAACTATTCTTAGTTGGTAATCAAAGCATTCTTTGCAGCAGTAGTTTGATAAATATCAGAAATAAACATGTTTATCGTATCTCAATAGACATTGCTGCAAGAAAACAAGCAAGCAAACAAACAAGCAAATAATAATAAATTAAATAAATAAATAAATAAATAAATAAATAAATAAATAAATAAATAAATAAATAAATAAATAAATAAATAAATAAATATCAGAATCTACCTTGACTACTATAATTTATTCAAGCTCTAGAAGGTCATCATCCAGGAGTGAAGAAAATAGAGTCAATTGTAAATAGGGATATTGAATGGGATTTGAACCTGTTCTGGTGGACTCATGTTTCCTCAACTTACAGATGGGCATTTTCAAAATGTTCCTTCTGCTATCTCTGCTTTTCAAGATCTTGCAGCAGTCAGGAGTCAGGAGTTTGAAAAGTATCAGAAGGTAGCATATTTATCATATCTCCATAGACATTGCTGCACTGTTATGAATCTTTGGAAAGGTTGATCCTGTTCTGGTGGACTTATGTTTCCTCAACTAACAGAATTTTCCTTCTGCAATCTCCAGTTCTGAAGATCCTGCAGCAATCAGCAGAATATTTTGTGATACCACACATGTAGAAAGATAAAGGTAAAGGTTCCCCCGCACATGCGTGTTAGTCGTTTCCAACTCTAGGGGCCGGTGCTCATCTCCGTTTCAAAGCTGAAGAGCCAGCACTTGTCCGAGGACGTCTCCGTGGTCATGTGGCTGGCATGAGTAGACACCAAAGGTGCACGGAGTGCTGTTACTTTCCCACTGTAGTGGTCCCTATTTTTCTACTTGCATTTTTACGTTCTTTCGAACTGCTAGGTTGGCAGAAGCTAGGACGAGTAACAGGTGCTCACTCTGTTACGCAGCACTTGGGATTCGACCCGCCAAACTGCTGATCTTCTGATCGACAAGCTCAGCATCCTAACCCACTGAGCCACACATGTACACCAGCTATAAATATTCCAGGGGCAGATTGATGAGGACATGTGTACTACCCTTGTTTTACTTCACTCATAATCGTACTATAATTCTTGGCACCCTGAAATATACATTGACACTTAAATGTTTGTAAACCCTTTTTAGTTTTCTGTATAAATCAATATGTAAAGTGTCATCCACACAGAACAAATCTTAAAATAGATAAATAGAACCCAGTTGAATAAATGAGTAAAAAAATCATTCTTGTTCATTTATTTATTGTGGTCTGCTGATACACAGAAGGACCAAGGATCAGATGTGACTGAATGGCTGACTATGATGATGACAATGCACCCAGATGAATGCAACAAAGAATTGGATGTCCAGAATTATTACCTTCACCATCCAGCTAAATTTCAAATAATCAATGCTCCCTTTATGCACTAATCTCAGTAGGAAAGATTTAGATATCATCCAAGGCTCAGGAATAATAGTGACGTCAAAATTAAAGAAATCAACATTGGTGGGTGAGTAGTCTTCATGAATAAGGGTACTTTCTCAGGGTGGCTGAGAAGAAAATCTACAACATCATCAACTTCAAACACCTCGGCCCAGGTTGCAGAACAACATATCTCCTTTTATGACTAAAGGAAAACATTGTCCCATTGTTCCTTGCCTAATACATTGCATGCTACAGGAAAGTGGCTCTCAGACTTTTAGGGTTGTGGAAAGGGATTTTAATTTGAATTTTCCTGTCCCTTAAAAATGATTAAGGGGAATATTGGGAGACCTTGAAGTGTCAAGGAAGGCACTCATGGTATACCTTAGAATTTTTTTTATTAACAGCATCTTGAAACACTCAGAAAGCTGACAAATGTTTGGCTTCATATGTCCCAGAGATCTTTTTAGTGTTACGAGTGATATAACAAAGGCATTTTCTTTCTTTTTGGGAGGGATGTTGTGAAGCCCATGGCTTCAGCATTTACATCCATTCATTTTTACATTAATGTACATTATATAACTAAAATATTTTTAACATCTTCTTGATTAGCTATCCCTTACTATTCAGGTTAGGGCTGAGAATAGTAATTTAATTTTTCAAAGAAAAGATGCAGAGCAGTTCTATAGCTTATTAAAGGAACTTTTCAGTATATTGTTTTTTCCATCATATTGATATAAGGATGCAGGGAATCTTAAGCTGGGGGAAAGAAAATCTATATGCTAAAAGTAACCAATTTGGCTTTTCTTCAAAGGATCTGGTGTTAAAATTAGTATCATTTTTTCATTAGTTGCTTCTTCTTGTTCAGATCAGGTCTTAGAATAATGATGTAGCATTTTGGGGAAAAGATGCAACCCAGTAATCCAGCTGCTGAAGCCAAAATGGAGAAGATCTCTACAGCCACCATATATTTTCCCTTGGTGCTCAGATAAGTTGGAACAAATGACACCCAAACACTGCAAAAGACCAACATGCTGAAAGTGATAAACTTGGCTTCATTAAAGCTGTCAGGTAGATTCCTTACTAGGAAAGCCACCGTGAAGCTGGCAGCAGTCAAGAACCACAAAAAGGAAAGGAGTGTATAAAACATGGTGGTTGAACCTTCATTACATTGCAGAACAATTTCTTCAGCCATGGAGTGCATGTCAGAATCTGGGAAGGGAGGGGAAATTGCCAGCCACACTATACAAATGTTGAATTGAGCCAGGAAGCAAGATAGGACGATAGCAGTGGCCATCTTTTTTCCAACCCATTTCCTAACTTTGGAGCTGGGTTTGTTGGACATGAAAGCAAGGACCACTATAATTGTTTTCCCCAATATGCAAGAAAGAGCTACAGAGAAGATAATGCCAAAGGAAGTTTGTCGCAAGAGACATTTGACTTGGTCAGGTTGTCCAAGGAAGAGCAAAGTGCAAAGGAAAGAGAGGAGGAGAGCAATGAGAAGACTATAGGTGAGGTTCCTGTTATTGGCTTTAACAATAGGTGTGTCCTGATATTTAATGAAGATCCACAGCACCACAGCTGAGATGACAGAAAAGGAGACTGCAATCACTGCCAAAGAAATCCCCAAAGGTTCTTGAAAAGTTAAATAAACTATTCTTTTTGGAAGGCACCTATCCTTATGTTTGTTCGGATATTGGTCCTCTGGACATGGGAAACAGTCATCTAAGTCTGAAAAAGAGACCATTCATAGAAACATTATTTCATTTTCAGTGTGCCCTGATTTTAAAGCACTCTGTAGATTTACCATGCTCCTCATTTGACTATGCAGTCCCTTTATATGGTGCTGCCCTTGAAGACCATTTCAAATCCGTAACTGGTCTGCAATGCAGTGGCCCATGCACTTAACTCACCTAGTTCTACTACTCCTGCATGAGCTATACTGGTTTCTAGTGGTTTACCATACACATTTGAAGTTGTTGTTTATCAACATTAAATCACTGGATGTCATTGGGCAAACATATAGATGAGACCTCAACTCTTCAATGTTATCTATCTTTCCCAATAAGTCCAATATGTAGGTATGTTCTAGATTTTGTTTTTTTTTTTTTTTTGTTAAATGTTGTCATCTGGGAGTTCAGAGTTGTATCTGGTCTGCAGTATCTATCCTTTTCTTATACACTTCCACCTTAATTATGAGGTATCCCTAAATTTTATTGTTGTAGCAGGCTGGGAAAATCTTGTTCTTCCTCAAAAGTGCTGGAGCAACATGGAGATTGACTCAGGAGATTGATTTGTCTGGCAGCTCGTAACAAGGGTGACTTTTTAAGTTATTATTTCTGTTTCTAAAGATTGTGGGAAGCCTCCTAGGCTTATTATATGACATAGGCAACCTTATAACTTCTACAATCATTCAATCAATCCATCAATAACTTTTTTGTATTTTTTTCTTTTTTTTCAATACCAAGCCAGAGTGGATTGTATATGTTAAATGTTAAATTTACTTGAAATTTGGACCACCTTTTTCTATTTTTTTAGGTCACTATTCTTTCATTTTTGTTGTTGTTAGTGCAAAACGTCTCTTTACATTTTTTTCTGCTTTTTTCTGTTTTGTATTTTACCTTTCATGATGAAACAAAATAAAATATAAGAAAATCAATAAATCAATAACTTGGGTAGAACAGAGGGTGAAAACAAGTAAAAACCATGAAAAAAATTACCATGCAAAATCACCTTGGGGAAAAAAACAACAACTATTGATACTCTTTCAATATCGGCTGGTGGCCCCCAGGGGGAGGGCCTTCTCTGTGGGCGCTCCGGCTTTGTGGAACCAGCTGCCGGTTGAGCTCCGGATGGCACCGGATCTCCGCTCCTTCCGGCGCGGGTTAAAGACCCATTTATTTGAACAAGCTGGCCTGGCCTGATGGGGAATCACTTAGGGTTTTAATATTTATATATATATATTATTGTTTTTATTGTGGGCAATAATTTAATTCTTTTTTAACTTTTGTACTTTTGTAGTTTTAAGATATGCCCTGTTCACCGCCCTGAGTCCTTCGGGAGAAGGGCGGTATAAAAATTTAATTAAATAAATAAATAAATAAATAAATAAATAAATATGATGTGAAGCTCAAACTTTTCAATCACCATAACATTTATTTAAAATTCAGCACCCATTTATATTTATTATATCATGGATAGATTTAATATATTCCTTTGCTTACCCAATTGGTCAGCTATCTTTCCTTCTGGACATGGTTTGCAGTCATAGCAGCAGGATAATTTTCCTTCCACTTTTATCTTGCTATGGCCAAGAGGACACTCCTTGTTGCAGATGGAAAGAGGTAATGTCTATTAAGAAATAAAATCAGAATATCCACACAGATAATTTATTTTTTTGGGAAATTGTTCTTTTCATCAATTATATACGTACAAACTCTTCATATCTAATTCAAAAATTAATGCTAAGTTTTCCAGTTTTCTTCCTGATGTGAACTCCCCATTGTATCTTCAACTGCTTCTTATTTCATACATATTATATTCATCAATGGATTTTTCCCTGCATTCTAAAATCAGTTTGGGGCAAGGTAGCCAAAGCTGATGTGGGAAAATATTTAATTCTGGATCCCTCAGAGGATGCTCTGCTTGAGGTCCCATTTTTGGGTTTGTGTCAAATGAAATCAAATATCCTTATTACAGACTTTCGCCAGTAGAATAAAAAGAGTTCTATAAAAAGGATAAATACTTTAACACAGCAAAATTATAGGGCCACCTAACATGCAAATGTGATATTACAATCCTGTACAAAATATGCATAATATGTAAAATTCTGCCTTACAAATGTAGAAACAGATAAGAAAGAATTTTTCTATCATATTTCATCGCTCACCATTTAGTTTATAATTTATTATTAAGGAAAAAAATATGCATTCTCCTCCCTTTTAATGACTTTTATAGGTAATGTGCAGTCTCATTTGGAATGCTTCTGCTTTATGTTTGAATAGTTAAATGATAGATAGATAGACAGACAGATAGATAGATAGATAGATAGATAGATAGATAGATAGATAGATAGATAATAGATAGATAAATGACAATACAATCCCCAGCAAAAAAAAATATTTGCTTTTGAATCATATATTTGAATATATTTTCATATATACTATATATTTAATATGATTTTGTATATTTATAGATATATGTATGATTTCATTTAAATGTTCTAAACTACCCAAAGATTCTGGTGCATGGGTGGCAAACAAATGTAATAAATAAAATAAAATGAAGATAAATAAATAAATATTTGAAATATATTTCAAAAACAGAGTTTCTACAGACTATTTTAATGACTTGAAGAAAGCCATTGAAATTCTTGATTGCATCCAGTGATATTATTCTACCTGGATTAGCATCAATAGCTTAGATAGCAAGATGGATAGATAAAGTCTCCAGCAAAATTTCCCTATTTTATCTTATTTTGATGGGGGGCATTTTATTAAAATTTTTAAATGTAATACAGAAACTAACAAACGAATGCAGAATATAAAGAAGAAAGAAAAAAACAAATGAGGGAAAAAATAAAAGTGGAAAAATTTGATAAAAATAGGAAGAAGCTCCCAATTTATTTTTTCAGCAATACAAGTATTATTAAAAAAATATCTCTCACCCTAGGATTATCCATTTTTTCCCCAATAATTGAAACTACAGAGTATAATTGCATTTTTCTTCTTTCATGAAAAACATGTCCATTCAGCTATAACTGTAGATATTTTATTTTCTGTAATGAATGTATTTAATTTAACCATTTCTTGAAGTTTCAACTTTTTCACCAACCAGAGGAGGTCATTAAATGATTTATTCTGAAGTCTCGAAATCATGAATTTTGTACAGTATATTCCCTAAATCATTCCATTTATCATAAAGTAAGTATATCTCTAAAATATTTTAGAAATACATTGTGTATACTAATGTAGCTTAGCATTGGAACAAAAGAAATATTTTGGATATATAATCTTAAGCCATCTCTCTGATCACAGTAAAGGAGAATATTCATAGCTCTGGGTTGAAATGAGGGGTCCTAGTGCACTTTGATCTTGAAACCACAATGATGACGTTATCTAGTTTGGGTAATGAAATGTCTGCAAGAGAACAACCAAGCTCAAGAAGGACTGAGGTCCCACACAGAGATGCACACACACCTCTTTGACTTTAGTAGCATGTGTTCATGTCACATTCAAAAATAAAAATACCCACTCATCTTTTGGGCAATCCAAAGGGCCTGAAGATCTCATTCTGAGAACTGGCCTGAAGCTTCAAAGAGGATGTATCATTCTGGAGATGGACTAAGATAAGATCCCACCTGCTCCCCATGTGAATCGTGCTCCCTTCCTTCTCATCTTGTCACTTTGTCACTGCAACTGTCATAAATATGAGTCAGTTGCCAGGCATTTGAACTTTGATCACATGGCCATGGGGATGGTGCAACAGTTGTAAATGTGAAAAATGATCATACCTCATTTTTTTCAGTGTTGTAACTGTGACCTGTTACTAAATGAACTGTTGTAAGTCAAGGACTACCTGTGATCAAGAGCATATGGATTGCTAAAGTTTTGCTTATTGTTAGCGTTGCTGTAGTTGTGCTTATTTAATCATTTACTTCAATGGACCAGTGGCTAATAATTTCAGAAACAAGGAAAAATGAGACTCACCTGGTTAAATATGAGAGGCCAAATGGCTTCTTTTTTAGAAATGTTGAGGACCTTCTCTGGGGGACCCATGGAATCTATCTTTCCAAGTTGGACTTTCAGAAAGGACTTGTTTGGAAATGTGACCCAATTGAAAATATCAAATCCAGTTTCTAGTTCCCCATTGGGGCCAAAGGAAACCTGTTCTCCAGCACTGTTGTTAAAGGAGACTTGTTGCAAAAAATGGTGCAGCTAAATGAAGAAGAGGAAAAAAAAGAGAGATAGAAAGTTATTGGGAAACTTTGAAGGGAATTGGAAAATCTTGATTTCTTTCTTTCCATTTGGTCTAGGCTTATAGAAAGGTAAGCTATTCAAATCTGCTTCAGTCTACAGCAATTTCAAACTGGTAAAGAAATATATTTCAAAAATGGGGATTTCAGTGTTCTGCCATATCGTTTAGGCAAGATAGAGAGCAGCCTGGTGGCCTAGTGGTGGAGACTGAGCGTTCAATCCTTGGCAGTGACAGATGTTTCTCAATCAGGGTGTAAAGAGAAAATACCTGCTGTAAACTCCATGTGGTGTCAGGAATGGCATCTTGGCCAGTAAATGGTCAGCTTCATTCAGTTGTCCTGATTCTACCCCAAATTCAGAGATTACAGGATCATAAAAAGGTGTAAGCAACAGAATTCTCTGACATAGACAAATCTAAGACAAAATGGCTTTTACTTCCATACAGAGGTAAATCCAGGTTTTAGTTTTGAAAATAAACAAACAAACAAACAAACTTGAAATGTTCTTCGTTTGGTTCATAGTCAACTTTGTTATTTCTATTTTATTTTTCTATTTCTATTTTTTGTCATTTCAATATCATTATATCTTTTATTCATTAAACACGAACCTCAGTCAGCTGAACATTCAAACTGATTGGCGCTGATGCTTGACATGGGTTGCTTCCAACATCCTAGATATCAACCAGTTATCTCCTTAAAATGTAAGATGTTCCGAGTATCACAGTTTTTTGTAGCATTGCTGGAGTTATTGCAGGAAGCTGCAATTTCTTGATATATTATTATTATTATAAAACTTTTATTCATAAAACATGAAACTCAGTTAACTGAACAATCAAATTGACTGGCACGCGGTGGCTCAGTGGGTTAGGACGCTGAGCTTGTCGATCAGAAGGTCGGCAGTTTGGCGGGTCAAATCCCGAGTGCCGCGTAGCAGAGTGAGCGCCTGTTACTCGTCCCAGCTTCTGCCAACCTAGCAGTTCGAAAGCACGTAAAAATGCAAGTAGAAAAATAGGGACCACTACGGTGGGAAGGTAACAGCGTTCCGTGCGCCTTTGGCGTCTAGTCATGCCGGCCACATGACCACGGAGACATCCTCGGACAAGCGCTGGCTCTTCGGCTTTGAAACGGAGATGAGCACCGGCCCCTAGAGTCGGAAACGACTAGCACGCATGTGCGGGGGAACCTTTACCTTTACCTAATGGTTGACGCAGGTTGCTGCCACCATCCTAGGCATCAACCAGGTCTCTTCTTAAAATGTAAGATGTTCTGAGTAGCACAGTGTTTTGTAGCTTTGTTGGAGTTATTGCAGGAAGCTGCAATTCCTTGAAGTATTTTGCAAAGTTTTTGGACATAGTTCCCAGTGCCCCTGTTAAGTCATGGGCTCTGGTAAGCAGGAATGATGACACAAGGCTGAGTACAGAGAAACTCATTCTTTTATTCTTGCTGGAACTGTACTTGAGCTTGGGCCACACCCAGCCACAATATATAGCCTAGCCCTAAGGTGGCAGCAAATAGGTTTGAACCCGTGCTTGCCGCCTGGGGCTGACCAACTGCAGGACCAGAGATGGCCTGTCTGGGTTGCTGGAGAGCCGTTAGCTCTCCAGCAACGCACGTGGTGTAATGCCACAAGCCCAATACATAACACCCCTCCCTCCTAAGATCATGCTATAATACCCCTTAATAAGCTTAACAGCAGTCAAGACTTATAAATCATTCCCAACAGCCATAATAAAATAATAAGAAAATAATAATTAATAATGCTTATAAATTCAAGGTGGCTCCAATGACATTAGGCAACCTTTACAGACGTGCCATTATAGTAGGGACTACAATGAGATTAAACAATGTCTCATGAACATGCTTACAAGCAGTACAGGCAGTTTCAAAATGCCCTAATTTCTGTAGGTAGTGGTACAATTGTCACAACACTATACATCACTTTATTTTACAATATAGTCTGAGAGATATGCCAGAGGTTTGTGTGGCCTGGAGGAATGCTTTGGAGTTCCCCTCACTTTGTGGTCTACCAGCTTACCCAGTGGATTGGGTAGACCCATGTCCCCTTGTGCTCCATTGTCCAGGGGGATTGAAACGCTCTGGCTGGCCTCACCAGGTTGGCCCACCCCAGAGTCAGTCTGTTCTGCAGAGTAGGCACAGCGGTTGCTGAGATTTGGCTGGCTCGCCTGGTCAGGGGTTCCAAGCTTCCTGGTTCTTCCTCAGATTCAACTTCTGCTGAGAAGGGAAAACCCTGGTGGTTCTGGTGTGGGCTGGCTTGGGTACCAGTTTGAGGACCTCAGGACGGACTTATGCCACAGTCCTCACTAAGTAACCATTCTGGAAACCTTTTTCTGAGTTGGTCGATGTGTCTTCTGACCAGTCGCCCTCCCTCCAACCCCACTTCATAAGATAGGGGTCCAGATGCCTTGGTTACTTGACCAGGAACCCATAAACTCAACATTCTTGGAGATAGTATGTGGGGAGTTTGTTTGTCTGTTGTGAAAGGTTTGTGGTCAGTGTAGACAGTGAAATCCCTGCCATATAGATAATCATGACATTTCTTAATTGACTATAACTAACAATTTATCAGGACAGAACATAACAGAAGAAATTGAACAATCAAATACTCTGACAGAAGATTTAACTATTTACATAAAGCAGAAGGAATTTGAAGATCAAAATGAGAAACAGATGGAAGAAAAAATAGACAGTCCAGGACAATTACACCAAGAGGAGAAAATAATGAGAAGATTTGGTATCATTATCAATCCTTCAAAAATAGAGATTGGAGGGTCACTTCAATATGATACTACAACACAAGAACTCTTTGATGACCCTGAAGCAAAGAAACGGAAAATGATATGGCAAAGGAAAAAAGCCAGAATAAGATTGAAGAAGAATGGACATATTTAAGAGGCCTGAAATGGAAAATATATAAATAGACAGGATTGTACTTGGATTATGAGAGCCTTTTTTTGATGTACAGATAAAAATATTGGCTAATTAAAAACTTAGATGTGCAAATATCAACAATTAAATTGAAATATTGAATTGTTTAAATGAAATTGATTAAGATTTATGTTAGGAGTGATATAATGTAACTAATATATTTGGATGTAGTGATAAAAATAAAATTATAAGTCTAAGCATGAGAGAGCAGATATAAAGGAGAAGAGAAAAGATGTATTAAATGTTGAAAGGGGAGAAATTTTGGTTATTGAATTTACAGTATGTGGAAATTATAATGAAAACAAGAATATTATATTGTATTATTAACCTGTTGATATGGAAATGAGATAGATAGGATGTGTATTTAGATTATTAGGAACTGAAGAGAATTGTGATAAAGGGAAGTGGGGTCACCTAGAAATATGAAAATGAGAAACTTCAAACGTTTAACTTTAATATTAATGCAAATTAAAGCTGGGAAAATTTATAAGGTGATTGATGTCTTAAAGATGAAATGTTAAAATAAATAAAATATATAAAAGTATTGACAAATGCAAGGAAATCATTAAATAATTGATAGATAAAAATGAAGTATGTTAATTTAGATAAAAGACAATATGTATTAAAGGAAAAGAGAGAGGAAATATTGGCTGCAATAAATTGGGGATTTGTAATAACATGTACCTGTATGAAATGGAACTATTGTAACCCAGACCACACGTTGCTTTTCAAAGATATAAGTGTAATATTGGAAAATCAATAAAATATATTTAAAAATAGAAATGAAATATAAATGGATTGTGAAATCCTGCCCCCCTCAACAATAGGAGAGATCCACCTGTAGCAGAAACAACAATATAGATGTTAGCCTGATGTGTTGGGATATTCTGTATGAAACCTCTTTAGCAGTTTCGGTGCTCTGACATGACGTTTATGGACCCACTCATTTTCTGAGGAAGGACAGTGTTTCCATGCTACTAGGCATTGACTTGCTCCGTGATACTTTCTAGAATCTAGGATTTCTTTTATCTCGAAGTGTTGTTCTCCTTCAACCATAATTGGAGGTGGTGGTGGGAATTTTTTTGCTGTAAGGGTAACTGTTGTTCCCTTTTCAGCAAACTGTAGTGAAAAATTGGGTGTATTTTTGTAAGATTTTAGGATAGTTCTAATTCTACTGTTACTGGGTTCATGATTCTTTTAATTGGAAAAGGTCCTATATATTATGATCCAAGTTTTTTACAGGGCTGTAGGGATTTTAGGTTTTTTTTAGATAAATATATCATTTCTCCTGCACTAAATGTTGTGGGTTTGACTCTCTTTTTGTCTGCTTGTGCTTTGTATGCTTGCCTAGCTTCATCTAAAGCATTCCTAATGATTGGCCAGGTGTTTTGCAATTGTAAGGGACGCGGTGGCTCAGTGGGTTAGGACGCTGAGCTTGTCAATCAGAAGGTCGGCAGTTTGGCGGGTCGAATCCCGAGTGCCGCGTAACAGAGTGAGCGCCTGTTACTCGTCCCAGCTTCTGCCCACCTAGCAGTTCGAAAGCACGTAAAAATGCAAGTAGAAAAATAGGGACCACTCCGGTGGGAAGGTAACAGCGTTCCGTGCGCCTTTGGCGTCTAGTCATGCCGGCCACATGACCACGGAGACGTCCTCGGACAAACGCTGGCTCTTCGGCTATGAAACGGAGATGAGCACTGGCCCCTAGAGTCGGAAACGACTAGCACGCATGTGCGGGGGAACCTTTACCTTTACCTTTTTTGCAATTGTGCAATCCATTCTTTCAGCGATGGGATTTCTGGTTCATTTGGCATTAGTTCTGGCATAGGGTTGAAACTTTGACCTGTGGGTATTTGGAAAGGAGTGTAGTCTTTGCTGGAGTGGACTGCATTATTATAAGCAACTTCTGCGAAAGGAAGTAGGTCCGTCCAATTTGTTTGCTAGAAATTAATAAAGGATCTTAAGTATTGGTCAAGTACTGAGTTAGAGCGTTCCAATCGGCCATTCCCTTGAGGATGGTGACTAGATGACAGTCCCTGAGTGGTTCCTAACAGAGATAAAAATTCCTTCCAAAATTTTGACATAAATTGCACTCCCCTATCAGACATGATGTGTTGGGGTGCCCCATGCAGCCTGTAAATGTGCTGCATGAATAGTTTTGCTAAGGTTTCTGCAGTGGGAATCTTTTGGCAAGGGATAAAATGCACTTGTTTGGAAAACAAATCCATAGCTCCCCAGATGACACTGTTTCCATTCCTTTCTGGTAATTCCACTATAAAATCCATCGATATTTCCTTCCAGGGGGCTGAGGGGTTTGCAACTGGGGGTGGCAACTTCCCTTGCAACCTCTTAGCCATTGCGCATGTTCTGCAGCTGGCCATGTAGCTTTCTATGTCCTTTTTCATGAATGGCCAACAAAATTGCCTTTTAATTAAATGTAAAGTTTTTACAAATCCAAAATGCCCTGCTGATTTTGGAGGGCATTATCCTTTGGAGAAATAAACCAGATCCAGGAGGTTTGTGTCTCTTCCCCCACCCCTTTTCCTAGTTGCCCAGTAAGGGAGGAAAGAGTTCAGAGATGCATAGTATAGAAAGCAATTTGTTAGATTGTAATGGATAGCAGACAAGCGAATAAACAAAAGGTTACATTTGATGGAGGAAGTGAAAGCAATAAATTCCACATGCCTATCCTCTTTCTACCTTGGGAATATGGCAGAATCCAGGGGAAGGTGAAATTTTGATGATGATGATGATGATTACTATTACTACTACTACTGCTACTGCTACTACTACTACTACTATTATTATTATTATTATTATTATTATTATTATTATTATTATTATTATTATTATTATTCCCTTTGAATCTAAATGTATTTGGAGATTCTCATTCATCCAGGTCATGGTTGTCCCAAAGGTGCTTTTTCAAAGACAACTGGACTTCCTTGGTTTTTCTGTGAAGACGTTTGTCTCCTCACCCAAGAAGCTTTTCCAGTTATGAACTGAAATGAAAAATCTTCATGGAAAAACAAAGAAATTCCAGCTGACTTTTGAAAATGCATATTTGGGACCTTTGAATCTTAGTAACTCCAAAACTAAGCTGACAAGGAATTATAATGCTACCCAGTAGCAAAACAATTATTACGTTTCTACATTTAAAATTGTCAAATATGGATTGAAAAAGATCCTGTAATACTATTTGAGACATAAAATAAAGTTTGTATATTTATAACTGTTCCTATGTTTAAGCATTAGATTTTTTATTTCACTTTTTTAGTTTCTTTTATTCAAAAATACCAAGTTATACCATATGGCTTTAAAAACTATATGTAAAGCATTATAGTTGTTAAAAACAAAAGAAAAGAAAACACAAAAACAAAACAAAACAAAACAATACAAAACCCCCCTATTCTGGTATTTTATGATTTCCCCAAATTTTGTATTAGCCAACATTACTTGCCAGGGTGATTGGAGGAAGAGTTTCCATCTCCTCTCATCCATTATTCGACCCCCTTTGAGTTTGGAAGAGCGCATGTATTTCAGAGCATGTGCCACAGCATAGACTGCATTGTAGATGCTATAACTATGTCCATTCATTGTTGTCTCAAAGACAGAATTAGGAAGAGTCTCCAGCTTCTCTTCTCCAGTGCAGATCCTTTTAGCATTCCCATCTGCAATATCACTGGAGAATGAGCATTCAAATGCATCTTTCCAGAAATCCTTAATAAACCCATCATCTTCTTCTATTTGGGGTTTTCTGTTCTGCATAAATTGTTGGAATCCAGTCAACTCCTTTGAACTAATTGCTAAGGAAAGAGCACCATGGAGAAAATCTATAGGCAACTGTCTTTGCATCAGAATGGAGGTGAATTCCATCTGAGCTGTTATGATCCAAACTTTGGCCTTTCTCTCCTTTGGAATATTATCATCATTGAAAATATAGATCATTAGTCTCAAAGGCACTATGCCTATAATTTCAGCACATAAGATGACTGCAATGACTGTACTCTCCATAATTATTTTGTAAATTTTATCTGCATTTTCTATCATTTCAGCAGCTTCATTACCATACATAATTGGGGGAAGACATTCTATAAAATCAAAACAGATTCCTCTCTCTGAAAACATGGAAAGTCTTTTTTCAATGAACCTGTCTCTATCTTCTTCATACAGAGAAACTAACCCACCCCAGGTCCATCCAAAATGCAACAATAAGTGCAGTATTCCTTTAAATTGGTGGCTGTCATCTGGAAACATCCATTTGACAAACATTGATGTTTCAGAATTCATCAGTGGAGCTGATCCATATGTGATCTATAAGGAAAAAGTCAGAAGAACATTGTAATACAAGAAGTCATACAAAAAAACAAAACTAAAAAAACAAGGCATGAGTGTTTATTTAACCCAATTTCTGGATTTGAGTGGGATACAAAAATAGAGTGCTCAAAAATTAATTTTACATGACATATGCAATTTTACTCATCAATCAAAAAGAAACAGCATTATAAATTACTCATGGTCTTGCTCAAATATTTCATTTGAATAACAAAAATTTGAAAGTAATAAATAGATGGTGAACTCATATTGATCCATTTTTGTTTCTCACCTGGGGAAATTTGTAGTTGCACAGAGTGATTGCCATGTTGACACAGGTCTTAATACGGGGTCCTCCAATAACAGCTACTGTGTTGGTCTCATCATTACATTTGTAGTTGGGTATAAATTTATCTTTGGTAGATAGAAATTCCATTGCTAAATGATAAGTTGTACTTTCCTCAGGATAGTCAGTAGTGATATGGAAACCAAGGCTAACATTAGGTAAAAGCCCATTTTCATTGATCTCATTTATAGCAAATGCCAGAGCCAAAGTGTGCTGGTAATTATGTGTGATGAACCTTCAGTGAGTTATAAATTGGGTCAATATATTTCTGTTTCATAATTAGGCAGCTGTTTTAATTTATAGATAGGTATTCATAAATATATAAATTACTGCTTATTGTTTGTTTTGGACACATGCAATTTGGTCATTAGCAAATATTAGTCCTAGTCTGTATCAACCAGGAAGCACTGACCTAGTTGTGGCTACTTAACATAGAGTTAAAGCCAGCATTCTGTCAGTCTCTATTTGGACTACTAGGTCCACTTCTAGAGATTTCATTAAAAAAATATTGCTAAGATTAAGTGAGTCCAGAAATAGGCAATAAAATGGTGCAAGGTTTGAGGGATAAACCTTATCAGGAAAGGTTGGAGAAACTAAATTTGTTTCAGCCTAGAGTACAGGAGAAAAGGGGGGACATGATTGAAACTTTAAATATATTAAGAGTGTGAATGAGGTTCCAGAAGGAAGTATTTTCAATATTAAGTAAAAAATGAGAAGATGGGGGCATAATCTCAAACTGACAGAAGAGAAGTTCAAAACGATTGTCAGGAAGTATTACTTCACAGAAAGAGTAGTAGAACCTTGGAAACAAATTTCAGAGGCAGTAGTGGAGTAACTCAGTTTAAAGATGCTAGGAATAAATACATCAGGGGAAAAAACCTGCTATTAGTTTTCTATTTTCTATCTAATTCAGTATTATCTGTATGTTATCTGTATTTTCTAACAGAAGGAAGCCAGCTCCTTTTTACACCCTAGACATTGAATAACCTATAATGCTCTATAGAGTTACCTGTTTTATATCTGGATGAAATAAAAGACAAAAAAGCTCAAGATTAACCAGAGAGCTTCTGCAATATTTAGATTAGTCAAACATTTTACTTTCAACAAGGGACTTTGTTGAAAGAAGGAGGTTTGTTGAGGAGAATGAAATTCATATACTTATGGTTAAAACTAATAATATTCATTTCAATTTCAACATCCATATTAGGGCTGATTAAGTGTTTGTGCAGTCTAGAATTAAAAATGACTAAATATGGTCACTGAAAGTGGTCATACCAACCAACTAGACACCAATATATTTAAGAAAAAAAGTGAAAGAAAATACAATTTTTCAGTGGCAGTGAGGGGAAGAAGAGGTGTGGAATAAGGAGGAGGAAGAGAAGTAGTAGGATACTTACAGGTACTGATCAAGGATTTCACTAGAAGGAAGGCTTTGAAAAGTGATCTCATTTGTAAGAAAGAAAACCTGAAAAATAATAGCAGCAATGATTAAATCTCCAGACTGATAATATTTATGCACAATTGGAAGGGGACTACTAATTTTGCAGGTGTAAGGAGGAGAAATGCACATCACAACAGGAAAAAAAAGTAAAAGCAGTGTTCTGAATATAACCAATTCACTGTAATATGTGGTCATTGTAGACCTGAAACAGTAGGTCCTATGTTCCCATTCAACTGAAAAGCTGACCATTCCTTAATATTATCTAAGGTTAAGATAATGAATTTTATCTAAAGTTAAGAAAATAAAGAGTGACAGATCAAATACAAGGCCTTCTTTTCCTCCCTATGTGCACTTCTGTTTTTCAAAGCAGATACTAATAGAATGTAAATGTTTTAATCCATGGTCATAGGTTTTACAGTGTCTGCTGGAATTCCCTTAAGATTTGGAGAAGAAGGGACAATAACTATCCTTAATTAGTAATCAGTGCCATTCTTTGTAGCAGTATTTTGAAAAATATCAGAAATAAACATGTTTATCATATCTCAATAGACATTGCTGCACTGTTATGAACCCTTGGAAGATAAGACGTGAAGTAGAAAAAGGGGGTAAGAGTTCACAAACAGAAAATAAAATAAAACATCACGAGAGGGGGGAAAAGAATGGAAATACACCTGTTGCAGTAATTTTGCTTAATATTTAATACTTTGTTCAATTTTAATACTTTGCTTTTTTCAAAGAAAATCTTAAATGCTTTAATCAATTAAATGCTTAATTTAATTGATTAAAATGTACTGCCCTGTGCAACTCTGAACAAGATAGGAAGTGAAGAAGACTGAAATACATGCATGAATACATACATAAATAGCATAATCTATCTTGAATGCTATTATATTTATTCAAGCTCTAGAAGGACATTATCCAGGAATGTAGAAAATAGAGTCAGTTGGAAATGGAGTTTTGGAATGGGGGTGGCCTTATGCTTTCTCAACTAAAAGATGGCATTTCTGGAATGTTCCTTCTGTTATCTCCGCTTCTCAAGATCCTGCTGCACTCAGGAAAACATTTGGGGTACCACACATGGCATGTCAGCTATGATTATTCCAGTAGGAGATTAAGGAGGCCTTTGTATTAATTCCTTTGCTTTACCTCACTCTTTAGCGTACTATAATTCTTGGCACTCTGAAATATACATTGACACTTAAATGTTTGTGAACCCATTTTAGTTTTCAATATTTCTGCATAAATTAATAAATATAGTATGATCTCTTCTCCACATAAATCCTAAAACCAGATAAAGAGAACACAGTTGATAATGAGCCAAAATTTTATTCTTTTCCATTTATTTATTGAGGAGTGCTGATTCATAAAGTGGCTGAGAGTCTGACATGACTGAATGGCTGACTATGGTCTTCCGTTTTGCCACCCCCCACCGTGGGGTTGTTGAGCCAACTAGATGGTTCCGCCCCAGGCGCTTAATGGACCCTGAGAGGTTTCAGGCAGCGCTGGGGTCCCCACCTGCCTCCTCAGCTCACAGCTCGGCAGATGCCTTAGTGGAAGCCTGGGAAAGGACGGCCACGGAGGCACTTGACCGAGTTGTAACCTTGCGGCCCCTGACCCGGCGCAGATCCCAATGGGCTCCATGGTTCTCCGTGGAGCTCCGGGAGATGAAGCGTCGGAGACGGGGCCTAGAGAGCGTTTGGAGGTCCAGCCGATCTGAATCCGACCGATTGCGACTAAGAACCCATATTAGGTCTTATCTCGCAGCGATGAGGGTAGCGAGATCTAACTACTTCGCTGCCCTCATCGCGTCCGCAGATAATCGCCCGGCCGCCCTGTTTAGGGTGACCCGCTCCCTTCTTAATCAGGAGGTGAGTGGGGAACCCTTGCAGGGGCGTGCCGAGGAATTTAGTCAACATCTGTTGGACAAAATCGCTCGGATTCGGACCGGTTTGGACTCTGACTGGGCAGTATCGGACGATCAGGACACGAGCGGTCTTGTCAATGTCACCTGGGAGGAGTTCGATCCTGTGACTCCGGAGGAAGTGGACAGGATCATGGGGAGGCTGAGCTCCACCACATGTTTATTGGACCCGTGCCCTTCCTGGCTGGTTTATGCAGCCCGGGAGGGGACACGAGGCTGGTTCCAGGCGGTTATATCTGCCTCTCTGAGTGAGGGTAGTTTTCCCGCCGCCTTGAAAGAGGCGGTGGTGAGACCTCTCCTCAAGAAGCCTGCCTTGGACCCGGCTGTTTTGAATAACTTTCGTCTGGTCTCCAACCTTCGCTTTCTTGCGAAGGTTGTTGAGAGTGTGGTGGCGCATCAGCTCCCTCTGGTCCTGGATGAAGCGGATTATCTAGACCCGTACCAATCGGGCTTCAGGCCCGGGTACAGCACGGAGACGGCATTGGTCGCGCTGGTGAATGATCTCTGGAGGGCCCGGGACAGGGGATATTCCTCTGTTCTAGTCCTATTAGACCTCTCAGCGGCTTTCGATACCATCGACCATGGTATCCTGCTGCGGCGTCTCAGGGGATTGGGAGTGGGAGGCACGGTTCTTCAGTGGTTCTCCTCCTATCTCCTGGGACGCTCGCAGTCGGTGTTGGCAGGGGGGCAGAGGTCGACCGCGAGGCCTCTCGCTTGTGGAGTCCCTCAGGGGTCGGTCCTCTCGCCTCTCCTGTTCAACATCTACATGAAACCGCTGGGTGAGATCATTCGTGGTTTTGGAGTTGGGTATCATCAGTATGCTGATGATACCCAACTTTTCATTTCGACCCCAAACCACCCCAGTGATGCACTCGACGTGATGTCCCGGTGCCTGGAGGCGGTCCGGGTCTGGATGGGGAGGAACAGGCTTCGACTCAACCCTGACAAGACTGAGTGGCTGTGCGTACCGGCATCTCGGGATATTCAGGATATCCCACCCCTCATTATGGGGGGTGAGTCATTATCTCCTGTAGATAGGGCTCGCAACTTGGGAGTCCTCCTAGATTCACAACTCTCCTTAGAAGACCATATTGTAGCTGTGACTAGGGGGGCCTTCGCCCAGGTTCGCCTGGTGCGCCAGTTGCGGCCCTATCTAGACCGGGATGCCTTGTGTACGGTCACTCATGCGCTCGTGACCTCTCGTCTTGATTACTGCAACGCTCTCTACATGGGGCTACCCTTGAAGACCACTCGGAGGCTCCAACTGGTACAGAATGCAGCCGCGAGAGTTGTACTGGGAGTTTCCCGATACTCCCATGTCACACCTTTACTCCGCGAGCTGCGTTGGTTACCGGTTGTCTTCCGGGTGAGGTTCAAGGTGTTGGTAATGACCTACAAAGCCCTTCATGGCATGGGTCCAGAATACCTTGGGGAGCACCTGCAGCCGGCGTCAACTTCCCTCCGCCCAGTACGCTCCCACAGAGAGGGCCTCCTCAGGGTGCCACCGGTCAAAGAATGCCGACTGGTGGCCCCCAGGGGGAGAGCGTTCTCTGTGGGTGCACCGGATTTATGGAACCATCTTCCGGTTGAGCTCCGGATGGCGCCCGATCTCCGCTCCTTCCGGCGCGATCTTAAAACTTACCTCTTTAAACAAGCTGGCCTGGCCTGATGGGACGGGGTGGGAAATGACTTTAATTTTAAATTTGTATTTATTTATGGGCATTGTTTAATCATGTTTTAATAATTTTAATTTTTGTATCTAGTTTTTATGTATTGCCCTGTTCACCGCCCTGAGTCCCTAGGGAGAAGGGCGGTATACAAATTAAATTAATAAATAATAAACAATAAATGATGATCACAAGCATGGATATACATGGATAAAGATGAACAAGGAATTGGATGTCTACAATTATTGCCTTAAGCACCAAGCTAAACCTTATCAACCACCAAATATTATCAATTCTCCCTTTATACACTAATCTCTGTAGGGGACAATTAGGTGTCATCCAAGTCTCAGGAATAATAAGTCAGGTGTCATCCAAGTCTCAATAATAATAATAAGTCAGGTGTCATCCAAGTCTCAATAAAAATAATCAGCTCGGCGCTGATCCTGCCACTTCTGCTGAGCCCAGAAGAAGCACCGATCAGCTGGAATATTGCAGCATCCCCAGGGTCTTGTAATTTACATTCAGATGCTTGGCAACTGATTCATATTTATGATGGTCACAGTGTCCCAGGGTCATGTGAAGTGACCAAAACCTGCTGCAACCGCTCAGCAGACAGGGGGAATACAAACCAACCCCCACCCCTCCCCAACTGCCAATGCTCAACAGAAATGCTCACAACAATGAAAACCTCGAACAGGATAAAGAGCGCCGCCGGGTGGGCAGGCAGGTATCTTGCTCAGCTATGGCATGGAGGGCACTTTTTTCAGTGCCATTGTAACTTCGAAAAGTCACTAAGCGAACTGTTGTAAGTTGCGGACTACCTGTACTTCATCACTTTTTTCCTTTTTTTTTTGATCATCAAGTTTTTGACAGCTTGTGAGGCAACTGGTGGTACCCAGGTGTTGGCATATTCTAAAATTGGTACAATGGGTGAAAAGGTTGAAAAGCTCTGTCCTACGCTTTTACATAGGGTTTTCCCTATGTATCTTTGCCATGAAAACCCTATGGACAGTACCAAAAGGCAAAATGATATGATGCTGGAAGATGAGCCCCTCAGGTCGGAAGGCGTCCAATATGCTACTGGGGAAGAGCAGAGGGCTAGTACTAGTAGCGCCAGAAAGAATGAAGCAACTGGGCCAAAGCCGAAAGAACGCTCAGCTGTGGATGTATCTGGTGGTGAAAGGACAGTCCAATGCTGTAAAGATTTTTTCTCCATAGGAACCTGGAATGTAAGATCCATGAATCAAGGAAAGCTGGACGTGGTCAAACAAGAGATGACAAGACTGAACATCGACATCTTAGGTATCAGTGAACTAAAATGGACAGGAATGGGTGAATTTAATTCAGATGACCATCAGGTATCCTACTGCGGGCAAGAATCCCTCAGAAGAAATGGAATAGCCTTCATAGTCAATAAAAGAGTAGGAAAAGCAATACTGGGATACAATCCTCAAAATGACAGAATGAACTCAGTTCGAATCCAAGGCATACCATTCAATATCACAGTAGTCCAAGTCTATGCCCCAACCACCAGTGCTGAAGAGGATGAAATTGACAGGTTCTATGAAGCCCTACAGCACCTTATAGAACTAACACCAAAAAATGATGTCCTTATCATCATGGGGGATTGGAATGCTAAAGTAGGAAGCCAAAAGATAACCGGAATAACAGGCAAGTTTGGCCTTGGAGTACAAAGTGAAGCAGGGCACAGGCTGATAGAATTTTGTCAAGAGAATACGATGGTCATAGCAAACACTCTTTTCCAACAACCCAAGAGACGGCTCTACACATGGACATCACCAGATGGTTAACACAGAAATCAGATTGACTATATGCTCTGCAGCCAAAGATGGAGAAGCTCTATACAGTCAGTAAAAACAAGACCAGGAGCTGACTGTGGCTCATACCATGAGCTTCTCATTGCAAAGTTTAGGCTTAAATTAAAGAAAGTAGGGAAAAGCACTAGGCCACTCAGGTATGAATTAAATCATATGCCTGTTCAATATACAGTAGAGGTGACAAATAGATTTAAGGAATTAGATCTGATAGACAGAGTGCCTGAAGAACTATGGACAGAGGTTCGCAACATAGTACAACAGGTAGCAACCAAAACCATCCCAAAGAAAAAGAAATGCAAGAAAGCAAAATGGCTTTCTGAGGAAGCTTTGCAAATAGCTGAGGAAAGAAGGGAAGCGAAAGGCAAGGGAGAAAAAGAAAGATATGCCCAATTAAATGCAGAATTCCAAAGAATAGCTAGAAGAGATAAGAATGCCTTCTTAAATGAACAATGCAAAGAAATAGAAGAAAACAAAAGAATAGGGAGGACCAGAGATCTCTTCAAGAAAATTGGAGAGATGAAAGGAACGTTTCATGCAAAAATGGGCATGATAAAGGACCAAAATGGCAGGGACCTAACAGAGGCAGAAGAGATTAAGAAGAGGTGGCAAAATTACACAGAAGAACTATACAAGAATGAGCTTAACGTCCCTGATAATCACAATGAGGTGGTCACTGACATCAATCCAGACATCCTAGAATGTGAAGTGAAGTTGGCCTTAGAAAAACTGAGCAACAACAAAGCTAGTGGAGGTGACAGTATTCCAGCTGAGCTGTTCAAAATCTTAAAAGACGATGCAGTAAAAGTGCTACACTCAATTTGCCAGAAAATTTGGAAAACTGAACAGTGGCCACAGGATTGGAAAAGATCAGTTTACATTCCAATTCCAAAGAAAGGCAGTGCCAAAGAATGTTCAAACTATCGCACCATTGCACTCATTTCTCATGCTAGTAAAGTTATGCTTAAAATTCTACAAGCTAGACTCCAGCAGTATGTGGATCGAGAACTACCAGAAGTACAGGCAGGATTTCGAAGAGGCAGAGAAACTAGAGATCAAATTGCTAACATACGCTGGATCATGGAGAAAACTAGAGAATTCCAGAAAAACATCTACTTTTGCTTAATTGACTATGCTAAAGCCTTTGATTGTGTGGATCATAACAAACTGTGGCAAGTCCTTAAAGACATGGGCGTACCCGACCATCTTATTTGTCTCTTGAGAAACCTATATGCGGGCCAAGAAGCAACAGTGAGAACTGGACATGGAACCACTGATTGGTTCAAAATTGGGAAAGGAGTCCGGCAAGGCTGTATACTGTTGCCTTGCCTATTTAACTTATATGCAGAGCACATCATGAGAAAGGCAGGGCTAGATGAATCAAAAGTTGGAATTAAGATTGCCGGAAGAAACATCAACAACCTAAGATATGCAGATGATACCACTCTAATGGCAGAAAGTGAATAGGAACTAAAGAGCCTCTTGTTGTGAGTGAAGGAGAGTGCAAAACTTGGGTTGAAACTAAACATTAAGAAAACCAAGATCATGGCATCTGGCCCCCTCAATTCCTGGCAAATAGATGGGGAAGAAATGGAGGTAGTGACAGATTTTATTTTCCTGGGCTCCAAGATCACTGCAGATGGGGACTGTAGCCAAGAAATTAAAAGACGCTTGCTCCTGGGGAGGAAAGCCATGGCAAATCTAGACAGCACACTAAAAAGCAGAGACATCACCCTGCCAACAAAAGTGCGTATAGTCAAGGCTATGGTCTTCCCAGTTGCAATGTATGGCAGTGAAAGCTGGACCATAAGAAAGGCTGAGCGCCAAAGAATTGAAGCCTTTGAACTATGGTGCTGGAGAAGACTCCTGCGAGTCCCTTGGACTGCAAGGCGATCAAACCAGTCAGTCCTAGAGGAGATCAACCCTGACTGCTCTTTAGAAGGCCAGATCCTGAAGCTAAACCTCAAATACTTTGGCCACCTAATGAGAAGGAAGGACTCACTGGAGAAGAGCCTAATGCTGGGAAAGATTGAGGGCAATAGAAGAAGGGGACGACAGAGAATAAGGTGGCTGGATGGAGTCACTGAAGCAGTAGGCATGAGCTTAAATGGACTCCAGAAGATGGCAGAGGACAGGAAGGCCTGGAGGAACATTGTCCATAGGTTCGCGATGAGTCGGACATGACTTCGCAACTAACAACAACAGCTAACAGAATATTCTTTCTGCTATCTCTGGTTCTCAAGATCCTGCAGCAATCAGGAGAACATTTGTGGTACCTCACATGGCACACTAGCCATGACTATTCCAGTTGTAGATTGATGAGGCCATGTGTACCTCACTACCTTGCTTTACCTCACTCTGAAATATAAATTGACACTTAATTTTTTGTGAAACCATTTTAGTTTTCAATATTTCTGCATAAATCAATAGGTAAAGTATGATTTGTTCTCCACATAGAACAGATTTTAAAATAGATTAAAAAAACAGGTTGAACAAATTATTGTTCATTTATTTATTGAGGAATGCTGATACACAGAGGGATCAAGGGCCAGATGTGAATGAATGGCTGACTATGATGATGAAATACCCAGATGAATGCAACAAGGTATTGGATATCTACAGTTATTGCCTTCACCTTCCAGCTAAATCCAAAATAATCAATGCCCCCTTAATGCATTAATATCAGTAGGAAGAATGTTACTGGGGGAAACCCCAACCCCTACTCCAACTTCACGCTGTATTCTAACCCCAATCCCCCCTTCTTTTTCCTTCCCATCCTTATAAAAATCAATAAAATCTTTTAAAAAATATCAGCAGGGAAGAATTATATGTCATTCAAGGTTCAAGAATAATAGTGACATCAAAATTGAAGAAGTCACCAGTGGTAGGACAGTAGTCATCATGAATAAGACTACTTTCTCAGGGAGGCTGAGAAGATCTTGAACATCATTAAGATCAAATACCTCTCCCCAGGGTCCAAATCCACATACTTCTTAGGTTGTCATGATTAATGAAGAAGAAAAACTCTCGGTCCCCTTGTTTCTGACCTAGCACCTTGCCTGCTACACCAAAGTGTCTCTCAGACTTTCAGAATTGTGGAAAGGGATGTTAATTTGAATTTTTCTGTACCTTAAAAATGATTAAGGGGAATATTGGAGACCCTGAAGTGACAAATTAGGCATTCATGTTATCCCTTAGATTAACAGCATCTTGAAATACCCAGAAAGTTGACAAATTTTTAGCTTCACATGTACCAGGGATCCTTTTAGTGTAATGAGTGATACAATATAAGGATTTTCTTTCTTTTTGGCAGGGATATTTTGATGCTCATAGGCTTCAGGATATAAATCATTTCTACATTAAGGCACATTATATCACTAAAATATTTTTCATATCTTCTTGATTACTTATTCCTTACTATTCTAATTAGGACTCAGAATAATTATGTAACATTTTAAAGAAAAATGCAGATAGGTTCTCTAGGTTGTTAAATTAATTTCTCAGTGAATTGGTTTGTATGTCATATTGAAGTGAAAATAAAGGAATAATGCAGAATCTCAAACTGGGGGAAAAATCTATATGCTAAAAGTGAGCAATTGGTTTTATTCAAAGGATTTTGTGATTAAAATCAGTTTCATTTTTTCATTAGTTTCTTCTTTTTGTTCAGATCAGGTCTCAGAATAATGATATAGCATTTGGGGGAAAAGATGCAACTCAGTAATCCGGCCGCTGAAGCCAAAATGGAGAAGATCTCTACAGCCACCATATATTTCCCCTTGGTGCTCAGATAAGTGGGAACAAATGACACCCAAACACTGCAAAAGACCAACATGCTGAAGGTGATAAACTTTGCTTCATTAAAGCTGTCTGGTAGATTTCTACCTAGGAAAGCCACCATGAAGCTGACAGCAGTCAAGAATCCCAAAAAGGAAAGGACTGTATAAAACATGGTGGTTGAACCTTCATTACATTGCAACACAATTTCTTCAACCATGGAGTGCATGTCAGAATCTGGGAAGGGAGGAGAAATTGCTAGCCACACTATACATATATTAAATTGAGCCAGGAAGCAAGATAGGACAATAGTAGTGGCCATATTTTTCCCCACCCATTTCCTAATTTTGGAGCCAGGCTTAGTGGCCATGAACGCAAGGACCACTATAATTGTTTTCCCCAATATACAAGAAAGAGCTACAGAGAAGATGATGCCAAAGGCAATTTGTCGCAAGAGACATTTGACTTGGTCAGGTTGTCCAATGAAAAGCAAAGTGCAAAGGAAAGAGAGGAGGAGAGCAATAAGAAGGCTATAGGTGAGACTCCTGTTATTGGCTTTAACAATAGGTGTGTCCTGATATTTAATGAAGATCCACAGCACCGCAGCTGAGATGACCGAAAATGAGACTGCAATCACTGTCAAGGAAATCCCCAAAGGTTCTTGATAAGTTAAGTAAACTATACTTTTTGGAAGGCAATTATCCTTATGTTTGTTTGGATATTGATCCTCTGGACATGGGAAACAATCATCTAAGTCTGAAAATGAGACCATTCATAAAAAAAAATATTATTTTGAAGCATCTTCATTTCATTTTCAGTATGCCCTGATTTTGCAGCATTTTACTGAGCTCTCAGTTTAATTATGGAATCCCTTTATATGGTGCTGCCCTTGAAGACTATTTCAAAACCATAACTGGTCTGCACTTAACTCACTTCTACTACTCCTGCTGTACTTGCTCCTAGTGGCTTCTCATACACAAATGAAGTTCAATCCCTGAATGTCACTGGCCCAAGTTATAAATGTGAGCACCTCTCTTCAATGGTATCTGTCTTTCTCAATATGTCCAATAGGTGGGCATGCTCCAGATGTTTTCTGTTAAATATTGTGATGTGGGAGTTCAGAGTTGAATCTGGTCTGTACCATCCAGCCTTTTCCAATACTCTTCCACATGAAACACGAGACATTCCTAAACATTTATTTTTGTAGCAGGCTGGAAAATTTTGTTCTTCCCCAAACGTGTTGGAGTACGTTGGGTGTTTTTAAATTGTTTTTTCTGTTTTAAAGATTGTGGAAAGCCTCTTAGTCTTATTATATGAGACAGACAACCTTATGAAGTCCAGAATGATTCATTCAATCAATCAATCAATGAATCATTCAATCACTTTACTGTTTTTTTTCCCTTTTTTTCCAGTGCCCAAGCTGGAGTGGATTCGATATGTTAAATGTTAAATTTATTTGCTATTTGGACCACCTTTTTCTCTTTTTTAGGTACACCAATTTTTTGTTTTATAATTAGTGCTGAGTGTTGCATTTTGTTTTCTTCTACTTTGTTTATTTTTTGCTTTTGTATTTTACCTTTCATTGTAAAACAAAATAAATGTTATCAAAAAATTTTAAAAAATCAATTATTTGGTAGAATAGGAGGTGAAAAAAAGAGAAAAGCATGGAAAAAGTTACCAATGCAAAAGCACCTTGATTTCCAAAAAGTAAGAACAAAGATTTCTGGGGACAAAAAACCTGCTTATAATCTTTCAAATTGATGTGAAGGTCAAGATTTTCAATCACCATTATAGTAATTAAAAATTCAGCCCTCGTTTATGTTTATTATATTATTGATACCAGGGCTTTTTTTCTCATAGAACGCTCAGAACGGAGTTCCGGCACCTTTTTTGGATGGAAACTTGTAGGGTAGGCAAGGCAGGTTGTATAACATGTGTGAGTTCTGGCACCTTTTTATTTTACAAAAAAAGCACTGATTGATACATTTAATATATTCCTTTGCTTACCCAATTGGTCAGCTATTTTCCCTTCTGGACAACGTTTGCAGTCATAGCAGCAGGATGATTTTCCTTCCAATTTTATCTTGCTATGGCCAAGAGGACACTTCTTATTACAGATGGAAAGTGGTAATGTCTATTCAGAAATAAAATGAGAATTCACACATAGAATTCTTTTTTGGGGGGAATTGTTCTCTTCATCAATTGTACTCACATTAACTCTTCGTATATAATCCAAACAATGGGATTGCATTTTCCAGTTTTCTTCCTGATGTAAACTCCCCACTGTATCTTCAGCTGCTTCTTATTTCATACATACTACATTAATCAATAGATCTTTCCATTGGGGCAATATACCTGAAGCTGATGTGGGAAAATCTGTAATTCTGGATCTCTCAGAGTATGCTCTGCTCTAGGTCCCATTTTATTTGGGTCATGTAAAATCAAATCAAATGTATTCATACGAAAAGGATAAATACTTTAACACAGCAAAAATATAGGGCCACCTAATATGGAAGAGTGGGGTTACCATCCCATACAAAATAATAAACATAATATATAAAATTCTGCCTTACAAATTTAGAAACAGATAAAGAATTTTTCAATAATACTCCTCCGATTAGTTTATTTCATATGTGTGTGTGTGTGTGTGTGTGTGTGTGTGTGTCTGTGTCTGTGTCTATGTCTGTGTGTGTATATATTCTCATCTTCTTTAATGAATGTTCTATCTTATTTGGAATGCTGCTACCTTATGATTGGATAGTTCGATGATTAGATAGATAGATAGATAGATAGATAGATAGATAGATAGATAGATAGATAGATAGATAGATAGATAGATACATACATACATACATACATACATACATACATACATACATACATACATACAAACATAGATAATATCCTTAGCAAAAATTCTTTGTTTTTTCATTATATATTAGAATACATTTTGATATATATTCTATATATTTGATGTCATTTTATATATTTATACATATTTTTATTTTATTTATTTTATTTTAATTCCATTTATATTCCGCCCTTCTCCGAAGACTCAGGGCGGCTTACAAGCTTAGCAGTAGCCTTCATCCTATGTATATGCCTGCTTATTAGGGCTTTCACACACACCCCAAGCGGCATTATTACAAAGTCAGCTTAATTGCCCCCAACAATCTGGGTCCTCATTTTACCTACCTCGGAAGGATGGAAGGCTGAGTCAACCTTGAGCCTGGTGGGATGCGAACCTGCACTAATTGCAGGCAGCTGGTGTTACTAAAGGAGGCATTAGCCCACTGCTCCACCAAGGCTCAAAATCATATTTATGATTTTATTTTAATGTGGTGAACTAAAGCGCCCTGGTGGTGCAGTGGTTAGAATGAAGTACAGCAGGCTACTTCTGCTGACTGCCAGCTGCCAGTAGTTTGTTAGTTTGAATCTCAGCAACTCAAGGGTAATGGAAACTTCCATCCTTCTGAGATTGCTAAAATGAGGACCCAGATTGTTGGGAGCAATATGCTGACTCTCGAAACCGTTAAGAGAGGGCTGTAAAGCAATGTGAAATGGTATAAAAGTCTAAGCACTAGTGCTAAGTGCTACCCTAAGTTGCCTTCTGGTGACATAGGTGGCAAACAAAGGTAATAAATAAAATAAAATGAAGATAAATGAATAAATATTTGAAATATATTTCAAAAACAGATTTTCTCCAGACTATTTTAATGATTTGAAGAAAGTCATTTAAAATCTCAATTGCATACAGTGATATTATTCTACCTGTATTAGCATAATTAGCTAGGTAGTAAGATGGACAGATAAAGTCTTCAGTAAAGTTTTCCTATTTCATCTTTTTCTGGGGGGACATTTTATTAAAAGTATTAAAGTTTTAAATGGAGTATAGGAATTAACAAACTAATTTAGTGTAAAAAGAACAGAAAAAATGGAAGAGAGAAAAATAGTGCAAAAAATTGATAAAAAATAGAAAGAAAAAGCTCCCAATTTATTTTTTCAGCAATACAAGAATTATTACAAAGTTATCTCTCACTCTAGGTTTATCCGTTTTTTCAATCATTGAAACTACAGCCTATAACTGCCTTTTTTTTCCTTCATGCAAAAACATATGAGAGGTCTCTAGTCAGTTATTACTGTAGATATTGAATTTGATCCCAGTAAAGGAGAATATTCATAGTTCTGGGTTGAACTGAATGGTCCTTGGTGTTTTTCTGAACTTGGTACTACAATGATGATGTTACCTAGTTCAGGTAATAAAATGTCTATAAGAAAACAACCAAAGTGAAGAAGCACCAAGGGAGCCTCTCCCCCACACACAGAGAGACCTCCTTGTCTTGAGTACTTTGTGTTCATGTCACATTAAAAAATAATAATAAAACCCACTGCTTTGGGCAAACCAAAATGCCTGAAGACCTCATTCTGAGAACTGGCCTGGAGCTTCAAAGCAGGTGTATCATTCTGGGGGTGGTTAATGGACTAAAATACGATCCTTCCTCCTCCCCATGTGAATCTTGCTTCCTTCTTTCTAATCCTTTCAATTTGAAATAAATTTTAATGTCAATATTTATTGTTCTAAGGTTTCATCTTTTTTATGATTACAAGCCATCTAAAGATGAGCAATATATTGGTTTAGTAAAGAAATAATAATATAGGTAGTCCTTGACTTACAGCCACAACTGAGCCCACAATTTCTGTTGCTAAGTGAGAAAGTTGTTAAGTGAGCTTTCTTCCATTTTATTACTTTTCTCACCATATTTGTTAAATGAATCACTGCAGTTGTTGAGTGAATGTGGTTTCCCCAAGACTCACAAAAGGTGATCACATGACTCTGGGACAGTGCAACTGTCATAAATACGAGTCAGTTGCCAGGCATCTGAATTTTGATCACATGGTCATGGGGATGCTGCAACGGTTGTAAATGTGAAAAATGGCCATACCTCTTTTTTCCCCCAATATCGTACTTGTGACTTGTTACTAAATGAACTATTGTAAGTCAAGGACTACCTGTGATCAATAGCATATGGATTGATGAAGGTTTGCTTACTCTTAGTGTTGCTGTAGTTGTACTTATTTAAACATTTACTTCAGTGGATCAGTGGCTAATAATTTCAGGAACTGGGATAAATGAGACATACCTGGTTATATATAAGAGGCCAAATGGCTTCTTTTTCAGATATGGTGAGGAGCTTCTCCGGGGTAGCCGTGGGGTTGATCTTTCCAAGTTGGATTTTCTGAAAGGACTTGTTTGGAAATGTAACCCAATTTAAAATATCAAATCCAGTTTCTAGTTCCCCACTGGGGCCAAAGGAAACCTGTTCTCCAGCACTGTTGTTAAAGGAGACTTTTTGCAAAAAATGGTGCAGCTAAATGAAGAAGAGGGGGAAAAAAGACACAGAAAGTTATTTTGAATCTTTGAAGGAGATGTGAAAATCTTTATTTGTTTCTTTCAATTTGCTCTATGCTTAATGAAAAGTATGCTGTTCAGATCTGCTTCAGTCTACAGCAATTTCAAACTGGTAAAGAAATATATTTTTATCCAATGCATCTTCTACTCTGGTGAAAAACAATCAGATGAGAATTCCAAGATAAAATCAACAAAGGGAGAGATCTGAGGGATCACTTTGCTTTGATTAACCGTTTCAGAAATTGTGAATTCAGTCTTCTGTCATATAGTGTATGCAAGATAGAGACCAGCCTGGTGGCCTAGTCGTAAAGACTCTTGCCTCCCTTTTGGAAGGTTAAGAGTACAATCCTAGGCAGGGACAGATGTTTCTCAATCATGGTGCAAAGAGAAAATATCTGCAGCAAACTCCATGTTGTCAACGCTGCTAACATCGAATAACTTGCTTGACAAGAGATGAAGAAGCAGCTACTTTATATGTTAAACTTGTGTATTGCTTTAAGAGCTAGGATTGTGGCTGGGAGGAGGGAGGAGGAAGATTGTACCTCAAGGCCGTCTGAAATAAAAGAAAATAAGAACTTGATGGGTTGTCTAATGGACGGGAAACTGATTCTTTAACTTAATTGGAGAATATGGCTAATGACAAAATTAGAAAGGTGGAGAATTGTGTACTGTGCAAGAGGGCAGAGATTTCAGATTCCAGCTTTCTTCGAGCAAGCATTTGCTGGTGTATTTGGCTAATAAAGGACTTTTAAGCTAAACAATGCCTCTGAGCCACTTGAAAAGCTCATACATCGGAAACATGAGACGTGTTGTCAGGAATGGGATCTTGGCCAATAAACATTCAGCTCCATTCAGTTGCCATGACTTTACCGCAAATTCAGGGATTACAGGATCTTAAAAAGGCACTTAGTATAGGCAAGAGAGAATTCTCTGAGACAGAAAATTGTAGGAGAATTTTCACAGATTTCTTGTCATATTTATAATTATTTTTATTCCCTTTGAATTTTAATGTCTATGGAGATTATCATTCATTCATGTTGTGGTTGTTCCAAAAATGCTTTTTCAAAAAGACTACTGGACTTTCTTTGTTTTTCCTTGAAAATATTTTCCTATTCATCCAAGAAGCTTCCACAGTGTCAATGCTGTGACAAACCGAACTGAAACCATTTTCATTTTGTCTTCATTGCCATATATTAAGTTAGAAGGATGTGTGTGTAGTTTTAAGTTAGCCAAAACATTTCACATTTCACATGTATGGGAACCAAGGTTATTGCTGATAACATTTTGGTGGACTGAAGCAGGTGGACGGAGTGCCCGCGTATTCAAACAATTGTTGAATGTGATTTATGATAGCAATTTGGGATGGGAAATGAAACTTGCAAATTTGTAACCAAGGGGAGGGGAGTTTAGTCTTGGGTTCACCCTTGTATGTGACATTTTGTAGTAGCCAAATAAAATTATTTTTAAGGAAGAAATGCTTGCCTTGAAGTTCATTTAAATTGTCTCATCTATCAGAACCATGACACTCAGTTCTGAACTGAAGCAATACACCTGGAGCGTCAAACTCAATTTCATTGAGGGCTGCATCAGCATTGAGGTTGCCCTCAAGGGGCCAGGTGGGTGTGGCCAGGGTAGGCGTGGCCTACTGGGTGGGCATGGCTGCAGTGTGTGTGGCCTACTGGGTGGGCATGGCCAGCTCTACATCATTCGTGTCAAGGGTACCTATGGGGGCCTGGGCAGGAGTAGGATAGATCTGAGGGTCTCTGGCAGAAGGAGATGGGACCGGCGCAAGTGCCAAGGCATGGTCCACTGGAGGAGCCAAACTGTTCCTCTCAGGCCATGCGGGGGGGGGGTGCCTGGATGGTGGCATGGAGGTCAAATGCCCATCCCAGCCTTTAAGCACCCATGGCACTAAGCCCAGCCCCAATTCCCCAAGGGGGCACCCAGCTACACTTACCTCAAGGCTGCTGCTGCTGTGCTTGCTCTCCTTAGCCAGGTTGCTTATGATGGGTATGATGGCAAAGTCAAGAGGGAGGCCCACTCCCTCTCCATGTGTGGAGACCTGGCTTTGTATCCAAAACTTCCTTAGCAATAGGATGGGAGACCCCCCCAGGATAGGCCAGGAGGAGGGGGCAAGGGGATGGTGAAAGGGCAGCAGGGAAGGACTAAGGCAGGACTTCCCTCAGACACTCCCTCTCCTTCCTTCCTTCCTTCCTTCCTTCCTTCCTTCCTTCCTTCCTTCCTTCCTTCCTTCCTTCCTTCCTTCCTTCCTTCCTTCAACAGAGTGGTGGGAAAATATTTGAGATGAGGGAGGGAGAAAAACAGGCAAAAATGCAGCTGGGGAAGTGGCATCCTTTGTGAGGAATGAAAAAATGCACCATTGCCTGGAAGTGGCCAGCACATGGCACTCGCTTACTTCACATATCCAGCTTGGTGGGCTCTGGGAAAGGGGATGCCATGAGCAGCATGAGAGTTGATGTTACCTGTGCAGTGCTGCCCAGCCCTCAGCCTGCCTGGTTTTGGCAGGCAGCAGAGTGCTCACCTCACAGTGCGGTGAGGCTGAGCTATGTGGCATGAATCTAAAGAGAAGCGCAATGCTGCCCACCCCCTAGCCTGTTCGAAATAGGCAATGGTGCCTTTCTTCATTCCTCACAAAGGGTGATACCTCCCCAGCGTGCACCCAGTGGGTGGGGCTGACACAGCAGGGGCTGGTCCCTTGCTGTTTCCAGATGGCCTTGTGGAGCTAAGACTGAATGCGTTTCAGCATAGATGGCCACCACGAAATTGTACATTGGCTTCTGGCCAGCCTGGGCCAGGGCCAAGGCAGTGGGGGCCATTCCCTCACTGTTTCCAGGATGGGTTCGAGGGCCACATGAAACCACTCCACGGGCCGCATCCAGCCCCCAGGCCTTGTGTTTGACATGTCTGCAATACACCTTCAAGGAAAAAACCAAAGGAAGTCTAGTTGCATTTTGAAAAAAAAAGCACTTTGGGGAATCTCTGAATTTTAGTAACTCCAAAATCCATCTGATGAGGAATAATAATGCTATTCAAGGAAGCTTTTGAGTTTTTACATTTAAAATTATCAAATATAATGGAATGAATAAGATCCCGTACATTCCATTTTAGACATAAAATGAAGTTTTATGTCAGGTATTTCTAACTGTGTCTCGATCTAAGCCTTATATTTTCATATATTTATTTTATTTTCTTTCATATGAAAATATCAAGTATTTCCATGTAGATTTCAAACCTATCTTTAAAGCATTCTAACAGTTAAAACAAAACAACAAAGCAAAACATAAAACTGGTCTCCTATGCTGGTACCTGATGATTTCCCCAAATTTTCTATTAGCTAACATTACCTGCCAGGGTGTTTGGAGGAAGAGCCTCCATCTCCTCTCATCCATTTTTCGACCGCCTTTATGCTTGGAAGATCGCAAGGCCTTCAGAGCATGTGCCACAGCATAGACTGCATTGTAGACACTGTAGCTATGTCCATTCATGGTGGTCTCAAAGACAGAATTAGGAAGAGTCTCCAGCTTCTCTTCTCCAGTGCAGATCCTTTCAGCATTCCCATCTGTAATATGACTGGAGAATGAGCATTCAAATGCATGTTTCCAGAAATCCCTAATAAAACCATCATCTTTTTCTAGGGTTGGGTTTCTTGCCTGCATAAATTGTTGGAATCCAGTCAACTCCTTGGAATGAATTGCAAAGGAAAGAGCACCATGGAGAAAATCAATGGGCAGATGTCTTTGCATCCGAATGGAGGTGAATTCCATCTGGGCTGTCATGATCCAAACTTTGGCCATTCTCTCATTTGGAATATTATCATCATTGAAAAGATAGATCATTACTCTCAAAGGTACTATTCCTGTAATTTCAGCACTTAAGATGACTGCAATGACGGTACTCTCCATTATTACTTTGAATATTTTACCTCCATTGTCTATCCACTCAGCACCTTCATTACCGTACACCATTTGGGGAAGACATTCAATAAAGTCAAAGCAGATTCCTCTCTCTGAAAACATGGAAAATCTTTTTTGAATGAACCTGTCTTTATCTTCATCATACAGAGAAACAAACCCAACCCAGGTCCATCCAAAATGCAACAATAAGTGCAGTATTCCTTTAAATTGGTGATACTCATCTGGGAACATCGATTTGCCAAATATTGCTGTTTCAGTATTCATCAATGGAGCTGATCCATATGTGATCTAAATGGAGAAAATCAGAAGAACAAAGGAATACAGGGTATTGCTCATCAGGTAAAAAGGGATAGCCTTATGACTTACTCATAGTTTTGCTCAAATATTTCTTTTCACTGACCGAATTTTTGAATAGATTAAATAGCTGGTGAACATTTCACATTGATCCAAATTTGTATCTCTCACCTGGGGAAATTTGTAGTTGCACAGAATGATTGCCATGTTGATACAGATGTTATTACAGGCTCCTCCAATGACAGCTACTGTATTGGTCAGGTCATTGCATTTGTAGTTGGGTATAAAATTACCTTTTGTAGATAGAAATTCCATTGCCAAATGATAAGTTGAAATTTCCTCATGATTGTCAGTAGCAATGTGAAAACCAAGGGTAACATTAGGTAACAGTCCATTTTCATTGATCTCCTTTACAGCAAATGCCAGAGCCAAAGTGTGCTGGTAATTATGAGTGATGAACCTTCAGGGAAAGTTATAAGCCTTCTCAATATATTTCTGTTTCAGAATTGGACAGCTATTTTAAGTTATACATATGGATTCAAAAATATATAAATTAGTGCTGACTGTTTGTTCTCGACACCTGGCATTTGGTCACTATCAAATAATAGCCCTAGATTATATCAACCATGAAGCACTACCTATTTGTGTCTACTTAACATTGAGTTAAGGCTCGCATTTAGTGAGACATCATTTGAAATATTGTGTACAGTTTTGGTGATGTAACTTTAAAAAAATATTGATAAGAATGAGTGAGTCTAGAAAAGGGGGGGAAATGGTGCAAGGTTTCAAGGAGAAAAAAAATCAGGAAATATTAGAGGAACTGAATATATTCAGCCTAGAAGACAGAAGGAAACGAAGGACATGACTGAATTCTTTAACTATATTTCAAGTGTGAATAAGGTTCTAGAAGGCAGTATTCTCAATATTAATTAAAACATAAAAGCATGGGGGCCTAATCTCAAACTGACAGAAGAGAAGTTCAAAACTATTGTTAGAAATTATTAACTTTACGGAAAGAATAGTAAAGGTAAAGGTTCCCCTGCACATGCGTGCTAGTCGTTTCCAACTCTAGGGGCCGGTGCTCATCTCCGTTTCAAAGCTGAAGAGCCAGCGCTTCTCCGAGGATGTCTCCATGGTCATGTGGCCTGTATGACTAGACACCAAAGGTGCACGGAACGCTGTTACCTTCCACCGTAGTGGTCCCTATTTTTCTACTTGCATTTCTATGTGCTTTTGAATTGCTAGGTTGGCAGAAGCTGGGACAAGTAACAGGCACTCACTCTGTTACACGGCACACAGGATTCAACCCGCCAAACTGCTGACCTTCTGATCGACTAGCTCAGCATACTAACCCACTCAGCTACCGTGTCCCTTACGGCAGTACCTAATAACCAATTTTCAAAGGACACTGTGCATCAGTCACCAGTAACTCAGTTTAAATGTGAAACGATAAACACATGTTCATCATCAGAAAAAAAAATCTGCTATCAATTCTCTATGTTTCAATCTGATTTCAATATTATCTATATCTTATCTGTATTTTCTAACTGAAAGAAGCCAGCTCCTTTTTACAATGTAGATGTGTAGTAACCTAAATTATACACTAGGAGTTTCCTGTTTGATATATGGATAAAATAATAATTAAAAAAACCCTCCTTAAGATTAACCAGAGAGCTTCTGCAATGTTTAGATTATTAGAAACAAAGAGAATATTTGTAAATCTGGGTTGAAATGAGGCATCTTTGGTGCTCTCTGAGTTTGCTATTTTTCTTCAGATGTTTCATTGCCCTAACTAGTTAGCATTATCAGCACAGAAGATGTTACCTAGTTGGCCTAATGAATCGTCTGAAATAAAACAATCAAGCTCAGAGAGCACCAAGGACCCCTCAGATTAGTCCAACTTCTTACATTCAACAAGGGACTTTGTTGAAGGAAGTAAGTTTCTTGAGGAGAATGAAATTCAAATACATTATGGTTAAAGCTAACAATCTTCATCTCAGTTTCAAAATCAGTATTAGAAAATATTAAGCATTTGTGCGGTCTAGAATTAAAAATGACTGAATATGGTCAATGGAACTGATCAAACAAATTGACAAGCAAACAATATATTTAAGCATAAAAGTAAAAGAAAATACAGCTTTTTAGTGGCAATGGGGGGGAAGAGGAGGTGTGGTGTGAGGACAAGAAGAAGTAGTAGGATACTTACTGGTACTGATCAAGGACATCAAAAGAAGGAAGGCTTTGAAAAGTGATCTCATTTATAAGAAAGACAACCTGATAAATAATAGCAGCAATGATTAAATCTCCAGACTGATAATATTTATGGACAATTGGGAGAGGACTACTAAGTTTGCAGGTGTAGGGAGGAGAAACACACATCACAGCTGGAAAAAAAGTAAAACCAATGTTTTGAATATAACTAATTCACTTTAATCATTGCAGACATCAAACAATAGACCATATGTTACCATTCAATTGAGAAGCTGACCATTCCTTAATATTATCTAACGTTACGATAATGAACTTTATCTAAAGCTAAGAAAATAAATTATCACAGATGGAATACAAGTCCTTCTTTTTCTCTCTACATTCACTTCTGTTTTTCAAAGCAGATGTTAATAGAATGCAAATGTTTTAATGTGTGGTCATAGTTTTGACAGTGTCTGCTGGAATTCCCTTAAGATTTGGAGGAGAAGGGATAATAACTATTCTTAGTTGGTAATCAAAGCATTCTTTGCAGCAGAAGTTTGATAAATATCAGAAATAAACATGTTTATCATATCTCAAAAGACATTGCTGCAAGAAAACAAGCAAACAAGCAAACTAATAATAAATAAATAAAAAAAAACAAATAAATAAATATCAGAATCTACCTTGAATACTATAATTTATTCAAGCTCTAGAAGGTCATCATCAAGGAATGAAGAAAATAGAGTCAATTGCAAATGGGGATATTGAATGGGATTTGATCCTTTTCCGGTGGACTCATGTTTCCTCAACTAACAGATGGGATTTTTTTTTTTACCTCCGAAGAAGATGGCCGCGGCCCGTGGCTGAGAGCCAGATGCAGGAGGGTGAGTTTCGGCTTTCTGGACATTAATGGGGCTCTTGATTGCCATGCGGCCTCAGCTGGGCGGTGGGAGCTCCCAGGGCTGTGGCGACCCCTTTTGAGGCCGCTGGAGGATGGAGGTTGGGCGACCTGGGTGGTGAGGCGCCTGGGGCCTGTGTCGCCCAAATGCCTAACTGATGGCTCGATCGGTGAGCTTTCCCCTTCAGTGGAGGCTCCTTGGAGGGTGGAGGCGAGCTGATCGACGGGCCAAGAGCGAGCTTCCCCCTCCGTGGAGGCCCTTTCGGGGCCGTTTTTGGAGGGTGGAGACATCCGATGAGGCCACTTGAAGATGGAGGTGGAGTGAGCTGGATGGCGAAGCACTCGAGGCATCCAAGGCCTGAGACAACATCGAGGCTGCCCCCGTGGCTCATGGCGCTGAGTGATGAGCTGGACGGCAGATGGCTTCCCTCTTCTGCGGGGGTCCTATGGAGCAGTTTGTTGGCACCTAATGCCTGGGGCGCCTGAGGCTGCATTGGCCCCTTGGGGACCATATTGAAGAACAGAGGTGAGCCTCCTCCATCTTCCGTGATGACATCTGTTCCCTGAGTTTTACCACAGCTCCTCTTTGGTCACGACCTATACTTGAGAGATGGAGGTGATGACTGGCCCGGATTTTGTTGCTGCCATTTTGACATCTTTGGCGGCTTCGGAGGTGTTGGCAGTGGGGCTCAGTGATGTTGGGCAGCAGGGGGGCCCAGCTGTTGTCGGCTGGGCCTGGAACCTGAACCCCGAGATTTGTTTACTCCTGTCCATCGCCGGAGCTGTGAATGCCTTCACCGATAAACTGACTTTATAATCTTTACCCAGTCATCGGACCTTTCCCTCTCTGCGACCTGCCCAGAGCTGGATAGTTGTTCTCCCTGAAACCGGAAGATCATGGTCACTGTGAGAGGGCGACCATGCTCAGGAGTCACTGTCCAGTTTTGTGGATTTATTATTAATATTTTTTTATTTGTCCTTGCCGATCCATTCCTTCCTGCTTTTTATTTCCAACAATGGCTTATTCCGCGGGTGAACTGTTTGCTTTGAGAGAGTTCCCCCCTCTCCTGGGTGTGGCCCTCTAATCTATGCCGCCAGTTCCTTAATGATGGGTTTTGGGACCCCGAGAGGTGGCATGGCACGAAAAGGAGGGTTTGGGGTTTTCTTTTTAAACTTTGTAATGTGTTAGGGAGGGGGGAGGAATGTAAGGCCCAGCAGAAAGATGGGGGGGTTTCGCCGGACCTACTCCAGTCCAGGTTGGTTGACGGTCGTGGCGGTAAGGGGGGCAGGGGGGTCATGGGGCCCGAGGGGTCGGGGTGGGAAGAGCGATCCCCATGGTGATAGGGAATGGTGACAGATGGATGAACAGAGGGCCATATTGGAATCTGGGATCGCACCCCCACTGTCTTTGAGTGGTGGTGCGCTCTGACCCTATGGTTTCAACCTGCTTTCCCGGGGGTGGGGGAGGGCAGATACCTGAGCTCAGGTTGATCTATTTGAATGCCAGGTCTGTTGTGAATAAAGCTCCCCTCATCCGGGATCTGATTGAGGAGGAAGGCGCAGACCTCGCATGCATTACGGAAACTTGGTTAGGCCCAGAGGGAGGAGTCCCTCTGATTGAATTATGCCCACCAGGTTTTCATGTGCTGCATCAGCCTTGGGCTCAGGGTAGGGGTGGTGGGGTGGCAGTTGTTATTAAGGAGGCCCTTTGTCCGCGGGAGGCCACTGCCCCTCAGATAGGTGTAGTTGAGTCCCTCCTCCTGAGGTGGGGCCCTGGAGATCAGCTGGGCCTGTTGCTCATGTACCTTTCTCCCAGCTGCATGGCAACGGCCCTGCCCAAGCTACTTGACGCTCTCTCGGGGTTGGTGGTTGAGTTTCCTAGACTTATGGTTCTGGGGGATTTCAACCTGCCCTCCCTGGGAGGGACATCGGGGGTGGCCCAAGAGTTCATGGCTTCCATGATGACCATGGACCTGACCCAGATTATTCAGGGTCTGACCCATGAGGGGAGAAACACGCCCGACCTTATTTTTATCTCTGGGCAGTGGCTTAGTGGTCTGGGTTGGGTCTCTCCAACCATTCAACCCCTTTCATGGACACATCATTATCTCATGCAGTGGGGCCTCCATTATGCCACCTCCCACTGCTGGGAGGCGGAACCGACCAGGTGGTTCTGCCCCAGGTGCCTGATGGATACGGAAAGGTTTCAGATGGCGCTTGGATTGATCCCTGCCTCCCTTTCCCACAGCCCAGTTGAGACCTTGGTTGATGCCTGGCAACGGACTGCTTCTGAGGCTCTCGACCACATTGTGCCTTTGTGGCTTCTGACCCGGCACAGATCCCGGTTGGCCCCTTGGTTTTCCGTGGACCTACGGGAGATGAAGTGCCAGAGGAGGGGCCTAGAGAGCATTTGGAGATCCAGTTGGTCCGAATCTGACCGAACACAGTTAAAATCTTTTACCAGATCTTACCTTGTGGCAATGGAGGTGGCGAAGCATGATAATCGCCCGGCTGCCATGTTTAGGGTGACCCATTCCCTTTTAAATCAGGGGACAGGGGAGGACTTCAGATGGCCCCAGATCTCCGGTTCTTTCGTCACGACCTAAAGACATGCCTTTTCCAACTGGAATGAAGACAGGGGTTTTAATTTTGTTTTAATTTTTATTGTTTTTTAGTGGGGCTTTGTAAATTTAATCTCTTTTAATATTTGTATTTATTGTTTTATTGTTGTTTTATTGTTGTTAGCTGCCCTGAGTCCTTCGGGAGATAGGGCGGCATATAAGTCCCATAATTAAATTAAATTAAATTAAATTCTTGTGAGCATAACAAGGACTCACATGGGCTGGGACAGAACACAAACCTCTCTCTTAACTAGTCAACGGACTGGCTTCGGATCGCAGTCAGATATTTCCACTCACCCAATTCATCCCAAGGTGCCAGGCCCTCTTCGATCAGGAGAGCATGGTTCATGGGAAGCAGTTAGTGAAAATTCAGCTTCTGCGGTCTTTACTAAACTCCTCTTCGCTTGGGCTGCCTCCACACACCAAGTGTCACCAATAGATAGGATTCCCTCCAACAGCAATAATGATGCCAACTGGATCTCATGTTCCTTTGGTCTTGCGCCAATTGCCAGAATCACCAAAGTCACACTGTCTATCAGGGCAATGGTCTACACCACATCTGCTGTTTTGGTTGCTGTAGCCTCAAGACTAGTAATAGGCTCTTCCTTTTTCTTCATCCTGGAATTTTCCCTGCGTCTATGTTGTCATCCCAAGGCTTTGGATAGGCAACTTGAACTCAGGATGGTATTAGAATAGTTTTGAGTCTTGGGTTAATGTCATGGTTTCAATAAATGAGACCATTTAAAAGAACTTCAAAGCAAGCATTTCTTACTTAAAGAACAATTTTATTTGGCTAAAACATAATGGCACATACAAGGGTGAACCCAAGACTAAATTCCCCTCCCCTTGGTTACAAAGTTGCAAGGTCATTTCCCATCGCAAATTGCTATCTTAAATCACAAGAAATCTGAGAAAATATGAATATTCAACTGAACAGCAAGTTGCCAATGTATCACATGAATAAATATTCAAGTTTAATTTGTTTTATTTTATTTTTTTACAAAAGTAACAGGTATTAAAATTATCTTCTCCTAGAACTGATTTTTGCAGAAATATTGAAAACTAAAATGGGTTCACAAACATTTAAGTGTCAATCTATATTTCATAGTGCCAAGAATTATAGTATGCTGATGAGTGAGTTAAATTAAGGGAAGTAATCCACATGGCCTCATCAATCTGCTATTGGAGTAGTCATAGCTGGCATGCCTTGGGTGGTACCACAAATTTTCTCCTTACTTCTGCAGGATTTTGAGAAGCAGAGATAGCAGAAGGAACTTTCCCCATCTGTAAGCTGAGGCAGGATAAGTCCACAAGAACTAATAATAATAATAATAATAAGTTGGAAGGGATCTTGGAGGTCATCTACTCCAACCCCCTGCTCAGGCAGGAAACCCTATACCATTTCAGACTGGTAGAAAACCCATTTCTATATTCCTCGATGAAGATGTCCTTCTACAGAGTGAATTAACATTATTGCATTCAATGTTTATTTATTTATTTATTTATTTATTTATTTATTTATTTATTTATTTATTTATTTATTTATCTATCTATCTATCTATCTATCTATCTATCTATCTATCTATCTATCTATCTATCTATCTATCTATTTATTTGTGTTTCACTCTTCTTCACTTCTCATCTCCCTCAGAGAGGTGCTCCATACAATTTAATCAAATTAAATTAAGCATTAAAAATAGAATAATTAAACAATTTCTTAAAAAAAAGCAAAGTATTACATAATGAACAAATTATTAAGTATTAAGGAAAATTAGTCAGCCAAATGACCTCAAAGGTGTATTTCCATTCTTCTTTCCTCTAGGGGTGTTTTATTTTCTTTTGTGCATATGAAGTCTTACTCCCCTGTTTTCTAATTCATGTCTTACTTACGAAACTTCATCACAGTGCCACAATGTCTTTTGAGATACGATAAGCATGTTTCGTTCTGATATTTTTCAAACTACTGCTGCAAAGATTGGTATTGATTGCTAAGGATAGTTATTGTGTCTTCTTCTCCAAAGCTTAAGGGAATTACATCAGACTGTGTAAAAATTATAATCACGGATTAAAACATTGCATTCTATTAATATCTGCTTCGAAAAACAGAAGTGCATGTAGGGACAAAAAGAAGGGCTTGTATTTCATCTGTGACTCTTTATTTTCTTAATTTTAGATAAAATTCATTGTTTTAACCTTAAGGAATAATATTAAGGAATGGTTAGCTTTTCAGTTGAATGGTAACATAGGAGCTGCTGTTTGATGTCTACAATGATTATATATTGTAGTGAATTGGTTCTATTCAGAATATTGGTTTTAATTTTTTTCCCAGCTGTGATGTGCATTTCTCCACCCTGCACCTGCAAACTTAGTAGTCCTCTTCCAATTGTCCATAAATACTATCAGTCCGGAGATTTAATCATTGCAGCTATTATTTATCAGGTTCTCTTTCTTACAAATGAGATCACTTTTCAAAGCCTTCCTTCTTTTGATGTCCTTGATCAATACCTGTAAGTATCCTTCCACTTCTCTTCGTCCTCAGACCATACCTCCTCTTCCCCCTCATTGCCATTAAAAAGCTGTATTTTTATGCTTAAATTTATTGTTTGCTCATCAATTCGTTTGACCAGTTCCAGTGACCGTATTAAGTCATTTTTAATTCTGGACTGCAGACACACTTAATCTTTTCTAATACTGATCTTGAAACTGAGATGAATATTATTAGCTTTAACCATAATGTATATGAATTTCATTCTCCTCAAGAAAATTCCTTCCTTCAACAAAGTCCCTGGTTCAAAGTAAGAAGTTGGACTAATTTGAGGGGTGCTTGGTGCTCTCTGAGCTTGTTTGCAGACCATTCATCACCCTAACTAGGTAGCAAAATAAGTGCTGATAATGTTACCTAGTTAGGGTAATGAAATGTCTGAAGAAAACTAGCAAGATCAGGGAGCACCAAGGATCCCTTATTTCAACTCAGAGTTAAAAATATTCTCCTTCTTTGGACTAATCTAAAAATTGCAGAAATCTAAATATTGCAGAAGCCCTCTGGTTAATCTTGAGGAGTTTTTTTTAAATTTCTTCATCCATATATCAAACAGGAGATGCTTAGCACATGATTTAGGTTATTACAGCTTTAGAACGTAAAAAGGAGCTGGCTTTCTACCCTTAGAAAATACAAATAAGATATAGAGAATACTGAAACCAGATAGAAATATAGAAAAGTAATAGCAGATTTTTTCCCCTGATGTGGAACATCTGTTTATCCCCACTATGTTTAAACTATAGGGACGCGGTGACTCAGTGGGTTAGAATGCTGAGCTTGTTGACCAGATGGTTGGTAGTTTGGCGGGTTGAATCCCGAGTGCTGCATAACAGAGTGAGCGCTTGTTACTCATCCCAGCTTCTACAAACCTAGCAGTTCAAAAGCATGTAAAAATGCAAGTAGAAAAATAGGGACCACTACGGTGGGAAGGTAACAGCGTTCCGTGCGCCTTTGGCATCTGAGGAAATTACAACTTATCATTTGGCATCTAGTCATGCTGGCCACATGACCATGGAGACGTCCTCGGACAAGCGCTGGCTCTTCGGCTTTGAAACAGAGATGAGCACTGGCCCCTAGAGTCAGAAACGACTAGCACGCATGTGCGGGGGAACCTTTACCTTTACCTTTTATGTTTAAACTGAGTGACTGGTGATTGATTCACAGCCACCTCTGGAAAGTGGTTCCAAGGTACTACTACTCTTTCTGTAAAGTTAATACTTTCTAACAATAGTTTTGAACTTCTCTTCTGTCAGTTTGAGATTAGGCCCCCATGCTTTTATGTTTTAATTAATATTGAGAATGCAGCCTTCTAGAACCTTATTCACACTTGAAATATAGTTAAAGAATTCAGTCATATCCTTCATTTCCTGTTGTCTTCTGGGATGAATATATTCAGTTCCTCTAATATTTCCTGATTTTTTGTCCCTCAAACTTTGCACCATTTTTGTTGCCCTTTTCTGGACTCGCTCAATCCTATCAATATATATTTTTTAAAGTTATATCACCAAAACTGTACACAATATTTCAAATTGGGTCTGACTAAATGCGAGCCTTTACTCAACATTAAAACTAGGTAGTGCTTCCTGGTTGATACAATCTAGAGCTATTGTTTGATAATGACCAAATGCCAGGTGTCCAGAACAAACAATCAGCACTAATTTATATCTTTATGAATACATATGTGTAAATTAAAATAGCTGCCCAATTATGAAACAGAAATATATTGACAAGGCTTATGACTTTCCCTGAAGGTTCATCACTCATAATTACCAACACACTTTGGCTCTGGCCTTTGCTGTAAAGGAGATCAATAAAAATGGGCTGTTACCTAATATTAGTCTTGGTTTTCACATTGCTACTGACAATCATGAGGAAATTACAACTTATCATTTGGCAATGGAATTTCTATCTACAAAAGGTAATTTTATACCCAACTACAAATGCAATGACCTGACCAACACAGTAGCAGTCATTGGAGGAGCCCGTATTAACACCTGTGTCAACATGGCCATCATTCTGTGCAACTATAAATTTCCCCAGGTGAGATATAAAATTGGGTCAATATGAGATGTTCATCAGATATTTATTCTATTCAAAAATTTGGTCATTGAAAAGAAATATTTGAGCAAAACTATGAGTAAGCCATAAGGGTGTCCCTTTTTACCTGATGAGCAAAGCTGCAGATGTCACGTAAAACTAATTTTAAGCACCCTATTTTTGTGTCCCACTCAAACTCAGAGATTGGATTAAATCAACAGATATGATTTGCTTTTTATTTTTATTTTCTTTATTTTGGAAGATACCCTTTACTCCTTTTTTTCTTCTGACTTTCTCCATTTAGATCACATATGGATCAGCTCCATTGGTGAATAATGAGACAGCAATATTTGTCAAATCGATGTTCCCAGATGACTATCACCAATTTAAAGGATTACTGCACTTATTGTTGCATTTTGGATGGACCTGGGTTGGGTTCGTTTCTCTGTATGATGAAGAAAGAGACAGGTTCATTCAAAAGAGATTTTCCATATTTTCAGAGAGAGGAATCTGCTTTGACTTTATAGAATGTCTACCCCAAATGATGTATGGTAATGAAGCTGCTGAGCTGATAGAAAATACAGATAAAATATTCAAAGTGATCATGGAGAGTACAGTCATTGCAGTCATCTTAAGTGCTGAAATTACAGGCATAGTGCCTTTGAGACTAATGATCTATCTTTTCAATTATGATAATATTCCAAAGGAGAGAAAGGCCAAAGTTTGGATAATGACAGCTCAGATGGAATTCAGCTCCATTCTGATGCAAAGACAGTTGCCTATAGATTTTCTCCATGGTGCTCTTTCCTTTGCAATTCAGTCCAAGAAGCTGACTGGATTCCAACAGTTTATGCAGAAGAGAAACCCAAACCTAGAAAAAGATGATGGTTTTATTATGGATTTCTGGAAAGATTCATTTGAATGCTCATTCTCCAGTGATATTACAGATGGGAATGCTGAAAGGATCTGCACTGGAGAAGAGAAGCTGGAGAAACTTCCAAATTCTGTATTTGAGACCACCATAGGTGGACATAGTTATAGCATCTACAATGCAGTCTATGCTGTGGCACATGCTCTGAAGGCCTTGCGCTCTGCCAAACATAAAAGTGGTCGAAAAATGGACGAGAGGAGATGGAGGCTCTTCCTCCAATCACCCTGGCAGGTAATGTTGGCTAATAGAAAATTTGAGGAAATCCTCATGTACCAGCATAGGAGACCAGTTTTGAGTTGTGCTTTGTTTTAACTGTTAGAATGTTTTAAAGACAGATTTGAAAACTATAAGGGTTAGATCTAGACATAGTTATAAATATATGACATAAAAACTTCATTTTATGTCTAAAATGGTATGTATGGGATCTTATTCAATCCATTATGTTTAACAATTTTACATGTAAAAACTCAAAAGCTTCCTTGGATGGCATTATTATTCCTCATCAGATAGATTTTGGATTCACTAAGATTCATTATTCCCCAAAGTTCTTTTTCAAAACACAACTTCCTTTGTTTTTCCTTGAATGTGTATTGCTTCAGTTCAGAACTGAGGAAGCTTCTTGGATGAGAAGTAAAAACCAGTGGTGTAGCGTGGGGGGTGCAGGGGGGGCCGGCCGCACCGGGCGCAACATCTGGGGGGGCGCATTAGATGCATTTTACTTTAATTACATCAGTATTTTCATAACAAACAATACATGTGCTTAGGGGGTAAGTGTTCTGAACCAGCCAACTACCGGCCTTGTAATAAGGCAAACCCCTGTTCAAGCAGTAGAGACTGGAGAGCGTCTGAGGCTGCAAAGCGTCTGCCAAGTTTAATTCACAAGCAAAACAACAGAACAAGAAACCAAAAGCACAGGAACTTGAATCCTCAAGCGGAAGGGTTGCTTTCAGCAACCAGCCCCTCCCCAAACACTCCTTTTATTTAGAGTTCAGGGCGTGGCCTCCCTCTGCCTCCTCCCGAGGAGTCCCACAGCCTTTTTCTGCTTGGTCCTGCTCGACTGCCTCCTGCGTCGAGCGTCCTTGAACAGGGCCAGCTGTGGGTCATCATCCTCCGCACTATCGGGCTCACGCAGCTGAGAAGAGGGCCCCGGCTGAGGGCTCTGCGAAGCCTCCAAGCCGTCATCAGCCGGTTCGTCTTCCACACCCTCCTCCACCCCCTCATCTGAGTCATCCGAGACATCCGAGCCGGCTGCTGGACCCACCGGCTGGCCCTGAGTCACAACAGTAAGGGTTTCTTTAACTAATCTAGTGGAAGAGACTCGAGTGCTAAACTCCACGGGTTAGGGGGCGCAAATTACTTGCCTTGCCCCGGGTGCTGACAACCCACGCTACCCCACTGGTAAAAACATCTTCAAAGAAAAATAAAGAAAGTCCAGTTGTGTTTTGAAAAAGCATTCTGGGGACAACCACAACGTGGATGAATGATAATGCCCGTAGACATTAAAATTTGAAGGGAATAATAATAATTATAAAAATGACAAGAAATATTTGAAAATAAGAGTAGTATTATTTCAGTTGAACAGCAAAGTTATCAATGAATGACATGAAGAAAAATTCAAGTTTAATTTGTTTTATTTTTTTACAAAAGTAACAGGAATTGAAAGCTATTTTCTCCTAGAATTTTCTATCTCAGAGAATTCGATCTTGTCTACACTAAGTACCATTTTGGGATAGATTCAGGGCAACTGAATGGAGCTGAATGTTTACAGGCCATGATGCCTTGCCTGACATCACATAAAGTTTGCAACATATATTTTCTCATTGCACCATGATTGAGAAACATTTGTCATTGTCTAGGATTGAACTTTTAACCTTCCAAATGGGAGGCAAAATCTTTACCACTAGGACACCAGGCTCTTCTGTATCTTGCCTACACTATATGGCAAAACACTGAATTCATAATTTGTGAAACAGTTAATCAAAGCAAAGTAATCCCTCAGATGGCTCCCTTTGTTGATTTTGTGTAGAAATTCTCATCTGACAGTTTTTCACCAGCGGTAAGAAAATTCATTTGATGAAAATATATTCATTTACAAGTTTTTTAATTGGTGTAGACCAAAGCAGATTTGAGCAGCTTACTTTTCATTAAGTTGAAAGAAACAAATAGAGATTTTCCCATCTCCTTCAAAGATTCGCAATAACTTTCTGTGTCTTTTTTTTTTGCCTTCTTCATTTAGCTGCACCATTTTTTGCAACATGTCTCCTTTAACAACACTGCTGGAGAACAGGTTTCCTTTGGCCCCAGTGGGGAACTACAAACTGGATTTGATATTTTCAGCTGGGTCACATTTCCAAACAAGTCCTTTCTGAAAGTTCAACTTGGAAAGATAGACCCCATGGCTCCTCCAGAGAAGCTCCTCACCATATCTGTAAAAGAAGCCATTTGGCCTCCCATATATAACCAGGTGAGTCTCTTTTTTCCCAGTTCCTGAAATTATTTATTAGTGCATGGACTAATAACAGCTGATTTGGAGGCTGCCGCAAGATCCCACCGGCAGCTGCCGGCTAGTATATGCTCTCTGCCGGTCTGACAGGCATTTTAATTAATTTATATTTAGTATTTTTAATTCATTTTTTAAATTCTCTAATTTTTTATTGCACTGATGTTCTCAAATTCATTTTATCTTGATTTATGTACTTATTATATGTTTTGTTGTTAGCCGCCCTGAGTCCTTCGGGAGATAGGGCGGGATATAAATCCCATCAATAAATAAATAAATAAATAAATAAATAAATAAATAAATAAATAAATATTAGCCACTGATCCATTGAGGTAAATTTTTAAATAACCACAAGTATAGCAACACTAAGATTAAGCAAACATTTAGCAATCCATATGCTATTAATCACAGGTAGTCCGGTTCATTTAGTAAAAAGTCACAGTTATGACATTTACAACCTTTGTAGCATCTCCATGACCATGTGATCAAAATTCAGATGCCTGGCAACTGATTCGTATTTATGACAGTTGCACTATTCCAGAGCCATGGGATCACCTTTTGTGAGTCATGGGGAAACCTCATTCACTCAACAACTGCAGTGATTCACTTAACAACTTTGGTGAGAAAAGTCATAAAATGGAACAAAGCTCACTTAACAACTGTCTCATTTAGCAACAGGAATTTTGGGCTCAGTTGTGGCTGTAAGTCAAGGTCTACCTGTATTATTATTATTTATGTATTAAATTAATAAACTGCTCATCTTTAGATGGCTTGTAATCATAAAAAAAACAATGAAACCTTAGGACAATAAATATTGACCTTAAAATTTATTTCAAATTGAAAGGATTAGAAAGAAGGGAGCAAATTCACATGAGGAGGAGGTGGGATCTTATTTTAATCCATTAACCACCCCCATAATGATACATTTGCTTTGAAGCTCTAGGCCAGTTCTCAGAATGAGGTCTTCAAGTCCTTTGGATTGCCCAATCAACTTCAGGTATATTGCCCCAATGGAAAGATCTATTAATTAATGTACTATGTATGAAATAAGAAGCAGTTGAACATGGGGAGTTTACATCAGGAAGAAAACCGGAAAATGCAATCCCATTGTTTGGATTATATACGAAGAGTTAATCTGTGTACAATTGATGAAGAGAACAATCCGGCCCAAAATAAATTCTATATGTGATTTCTCATTTTATTTCCAAATAGACATTACCACTTTCCATCTGTAATAAGGAGTGTCCTCTTGGCCATAGCAAGATAAAATTGGAAGCAAAATTATCTTGCTGCTATGACTGTAAACTTTGTCCAGAAGGGAAGATAGCTGACCAATTGGGTAAGCAAAGGAATATATTAAATGTATCAATGATATAATAAACATAAACGAGGGCTGAGTTTTTAATAACTATTATGGTGATTGAAAATATTGAGCTTCACATCATGTTGAAAGATTATAAACACTTTTTTTCCCCTCAGAAATCTTTGTTCTTACTTTTTGGAAGTCAGGGTGGTTTTGCATTGGTAACTTTTTCCATGCTTTTCTCTTTTTTTAACCTCCTTTTCTACCCAAATTATTGATTTTTTTTATTTTTTTAATATTTATTTTGTTTTACAATGAAAGGTAAAATACAAAAAATAAAGAAAAACACAGTAGAACAAAACAAAAACAAACATCCAGCACTAAGAACAATAGAAAAAAATGGTGTGCCTAAAAAAGAGAAAAAGGTGTCCAAATACCAGATAAATTTAACATTTAACATATAGAATCCACATTGGGCACTGAAAAAAAGAAAAAAAAAGTTAAGTGATTGAATAATTGATTGATTGATTGAACGATTCTGGAATTCATAAGGTTATCTATCTCATATAATAAGACTAAGAGGCTTCCCACAATCTTTAAAAAACAGAAATAACAATTTAAAAACTCTCCCTTGCTATCAGCTGCCAGGCAAATCACCCTCCTTCATCAACATTCAACATACTTCAATGATTTTGGGCAACAACTAAATTTTCTAGCCTGCTACAAGAATAAAAGTTTAGGGAGGCCTCATAATTCAGGTTGAAGAGTATTGGAAAAGGCTGGATGGTACTCCCACATCACAACATTAATAAAGACAGATACAATTTAAAAGAGGTGGTCACTCGGATAACTTGGGCCAGTGACATTCAGGGATTGAATGGTGATAACCAGCAACTTGAATTTCATATGGTAAACCACTCCGAGCAAGTATAGGACAAGTAGTACAACTGACTTAGTTCAGTGCAGACCAGGATTGGTTTTGAAAAGGTCTTCAAGGGTAGCACCATATAAAGGGATTCCATAATCAAACTGGGAGCTCAGTAAAACTGCACAATGTTGTAAAATCAGGGCATACTGAAAATGAAATGAAGATGCTTCAAAACAATAATGTTTTTGTGAACGGTCTCTTTTTCAGACTTAGATGACTGTTTCCCATGTCCAGAGGATCAATATCCCAAAACGGATAAGGATGGTTGCCTTCCAAAAAGTATAGTTTATTTAACTTATCAAGAACCCTTGGGCATTTCTTTGGCAGTGATTGCAGTCTCCTTTTCTGTCATCTCAGCTGTGGTGCTGTGGATCTTCATTAAATATCAGGACACACCTATAGTTAAAGCCAATAACAGGAACCTCACCTATAGTCTTCTCATTGCTCTCTTCCTCTCTTTCCTTTGCACTTTGCTCTTCCTTGGACAACCTGACCAAGTCAAATGTCTCTTGCGACAAACTTCCTTTGGCATCATCTTCTCTGTAGCTCTTTCTTGCATATTGGGGAAAACAATTATAGTGGTCCTTGCTTTCATGTCCAACAAACCGGGCTCCAAAGTTAGGAAATGGGTTGGAAAAAAGATGGCCACTGCTATTGTCCTATCTTGCTTCCTGGCTCAATTCAACAATTGTATAGTGTGGCTGGCAATTTCCCCTCCCTTCCCAGATTCTGACATGCACTCCATGGCTGAAGAAATTGTTCTGCAATGTAATGAAGGTTCAACCACCATGTTTTATACAGTCCTTTCCTTTTTGGGGTTCTTGACTGCTGCCAGCTTCACGGTGGCTTTCCTAGCAAGGAATCTACCTGACAGCTTTAATGAAGCCAAGTTTATCACTTTCAGCATGTTGGTCTTTTGCAGTGTTTGGGTGTCATTTGTTCCCACTTATCTGAGCACCAAGGGGAAATATATGGTAGCTGTAGAGATCTTCTCCATTTTGGCTTCAGCGGCTGGATTACTGGGTTGCATCTTTTCCCCAAAATGTTATATCATTATTCTGAGACCTGATCTGAACAAGAAGAAGCAACTGATGAAAAAATGAAACTGATTTTATAACAAAATCCTTTAAATGAAGCCAAATTTCCCCAGCTTGAGATTCTGCATTCTTCCCTCCATCATCACATCACTATGATATGCAAACCAATTGCACCAAGAATTTCATTTAACCACCTAAATAACTGCTCTGCATCTTTTCTTTGAAATGTTAAATAATTAGTCTGAGCCCTAATCAAAATAGTAAGGGATAGCTAATGAAGAAATATTAAAAATATTTTAGTGATATATTGTGCATTAATGTAAAAATGAATGGATTTAAATCCTGAACCCCATGGGCTACATCACATGCAGTGGTGGGATTCAGCCAGTTCGCACCAGTTCTGAAGAACCAGTAGCTAATTTTTTTGTTGCCCAGGCCCAGAATACACTTCCAGAAGCGGCATTCACACAGAGAACCCGTTGTTCATATATTTGAATCCCACCACTGACCTAATGCTTGCCAAAAAGAAAGAAAATGCCTATTTTACATGACTCATTATACTAAAATCTTCCCTGGTGAATGTGAAGCCAAATGTTTGTCAACTTTCCACGTGTTTCAAGATGCTAATAAAAAAAAAAGTTACAATATGAGTGTTTATTTTCCACTGTAAGATCTCTCAATATCCCCATTAATCATTTTAGGACAGGGGTGTCAAACTCAATTTCATTGAGGGCCACATCAGCATTGCGGTTGCCCTCAGGGGGCCGGGTGGGTATGGCCTGGGTGGGCGTGGCCTACTGGGTGGGCGTGGCTAGAGTGCATATGGCCTACTGAGTGGGCGTGGCCAGCTCTACATCGTTCGCATCAAGGGTGCCTATGGGGTCCTGGGCAGGAGTGGGACAGATCTGAGGGTCTCTGGCAGAAGGAGGGTCTCTGGGCCAGGGCCAAGGCAGTGGGGGCCGTTCCCTCCCTGTTTCCAGGATGGCTTCGCGGGCCACATGAAACCACTTCGTGGGCCGGATCCGGCCCCCGGGCCTTGTGTTTCACATGTCTGTTTTAGGATATAGAAACATTCAACTTAATGTTCCTTTCCACATTTCTGAAAGTCTGAGAGCCTCTTTGCTGTAGTAGGGGAGGTGCTAGGCCAGAAACAAGGGGACTCAGTGAAAAACCAAATGTACAGGTATAGTATAGGGGGTACCATGTTCAATAGTAGTAACTGTGAAAGGGATATCGGAGTCCTAGTGGACAATAACTTAAATATGAGCCAGCAGTGTGCTGAAGCTGCCAAAAAAAGCCAACACAGTGCTAGGCTGCATTAACAGAGGAATCGAATCAAGATCACGTGAAGTATTAATACCACTTTACAATGCCTTGGTAAGGCCACACTTGGAATACTGCATCCAGTTTTGGTCACCACAATGTAAAAAAGATGTTGAGACTCTAGAAAGAGTACAGAGAAGAGCAACAAAGATGATTAGGGGACTGGAGACTAAAACATATAAGGAACAGCTGCTGGAATTGGGTATGTCTAGTTTAATGAAGAGAAGGATGAGGGGGACATGATAGTAGTGTTCCAATATCTCAGGGGCTGCCACAAAGAGGAGGGAGTCAAGCTATTCTCCAAAGCGCCCAAAAGCAGGACAAGAAGCAATGGATGGAAACTAATCAAGGAGAGAAGCAACCAAGAAGTAAGGAGAAACTTCCTGACAGTTAGAACAATTAACCAGTGGAACAACCTGCCTGCAGAAGCTGTGAATACTCCAACACTGAAAGCTTTTAAGAAGAGACTGGACAGCCATTTGTCTAAAATGGTATAGGATTTCCTCCCTGAGCAGGGAATTGGACTAGATGACCTCCAAGGTCCCTTCCAACTTTATTATTATTATTATTATTATTATTATTATTATTATTATTATTATTATTATTATTATTATTATTATTATTATTATTATTATTATTATATTTTTTGCTATCCCACAGATATGATCCATTTTTTTAGTCAAAGTCCAAAGCATTTATCGAAGGATTAGTTTATTTCCTTTATAATTACCCAAAGGTTCCTTAATAATATAACTACTTTTCAAATTCCTGAAAATTTCCAAAGAACAGAAAAAAACAAAGATTTAAGAAATGTTAATAGTATCTTTTAATCTTATTAATTCTTCTGCTGGAACCAATGATCTGGATATAATTACCTCATTCTTTAAAAATGGATATATATATTCTATAGGCTATTTTAAAGAGAGAGATTCCAATGAGATTACCATTATTATTATTATTGTACAGAACTAACTGGTTCCTATATGGAAACATATATTTTCTTGAATAGGATTTCATTGTTCAAGGCATTGGTAATAATGTTACTGTCGTATATTATGCAGGTAGTTCTCAATTTATGGCCACAATTGGGGCCAAAATTTCTGTTGCTAAACAAGGCAGGTAGGTGACCTACACTCAATTTTACCACCATTTTGACATGGTTATTAAGTGAAACACTGCAGTTGTTGAATGAATCACATGGTTGTTGAGAAAATCCTCCATTGACTTGGTTGATTCTTATTTTTTTTATTTACATAATTTTATTAGTTTATAATATATGATACAATCGAAATACAAAGTAAATAGCGGGAAAGATGGGGGAGGGAAAAGGGAATAGAGAAGTGAGGTAAGGGAGAGAGAAAGAAAAAAAAAAGACACTGACTTCCGACTTCCTTTGGTGCAATAGAGTATCAACTTCAAACCTCAGCTTTTTACTTTTACAAAATAATATAAACTGGCCATTTCAATAACATCAAATCTATTTAATTGGTAAAACCCACAATCAAAATTTCATTTTTCCACCTCAAGCAAAAAGTCTAGAAGCAGTAAAAGTATTCATATTTTTTTCTTTAATCAGTACAGTCCGTTTAGCCATGTCTGCTACCTCCATCAGTTTTTCTAACCATTCCTCTGTTTAGGAATTGATGTAGTCTTCCATTTCTGAGCATAGAGTAATCTTGCTGCTGTCCACATATATAACATCAAAGTTCCATATTTTTCCCCCAGATCTTTGTCCGTTAGCCCCAAGAGAAAAATCTCTGGTTTTCTTTCTATATTTAGTTTAAGAATTTTCTGTATTAACATATGAATCCTACTCCAATATTTTCTTGCTTTACCACATATCCACCATAAATGGTAAACTGTCCCCTCTTTGCTTTTACATTTCCAATTTTCATTTGAAATACCTTTATACATTTTTATAACTTGCCAGATGTTAAGTACCAATGGTACATCATCTTACAAAAGTTTTCTTTTAGATTATAATTTAATGTAAATTTTAATCCTTTATTCCACATATTTTTCTTATGGTTCAAGTGTTACATTATACTCAAAATTACTTGCCCACTGAATCATACAATGTTTTACTTCATTTTCTAGATTTAAATTCAATAATATTTTGTAAACTTTAGCAATAATATGTTCATCACTACCCCACAGTAGGCTTTCCAATTCATTTTTAACAAAATTAAACTCATGATTCTTTTTATCTAACTTGAATCTTTCTTTCAATTGCATATATGTAAACCAATGGCGTAGGAACCCGGTGGCTCAGTGAGTTAGGATGCTGAGCTTGTCGATCAGAAGATCGGCAGTTTGGCATGTCAAATCCCAAGTGCCGCGTAGCAGAGTGAGCGCCTGTTACCCGTCCTAGCTTCTGCCAACCTAGCAGTTCGAAAGCACGTAAAAATGCAAGTAAAAAAATAGGGACCACTACAGGTGGGAAGGTAACAGCGTTCCGTGCGCCTTTGGCATCTAGTCATGCCGGCCACATGACCATGGAGACGTCCTCGGACAAACGCTGGCTCTTCGGCTTTGAAACGGAGATAAGCATGGGCCCCTAGAGTTGGAAACGACTAGCATGCATGTGCGGGGGAACCTTTACCTTTACCTTTAAACCAATGGCAGACCTGACCTTTTGATTCTAGCACCTCCTTAGATTTGAGGGTAGGCTCACACAGGTTGAAAGATATTAGATCCACCAATTTGGCCTCATCACCATCTCTTTTCTAAAAAAAAAGGCTTCTTGAGGGAAAACCCAAAGTGCCATCTTCTTAGAGAACCTTGTTTTATATTTGGTTCAAAATCTCAAAATGGCATGCCTGGTAAAATGATTATTAAAACCAATGTTTACTTTAGGTTTGTTATACCACAGATAGCCATGCCAACCAAACCTTAATTCATGGTCTTCCAGGGTCAGTAACCTGTTGTTCTGAAGGTTCACCCATTCTTTTAGCCAAACAAAACAATAAGCATCAAAATACAGTTTCAAATCAGATAAACCCAAATCCCCTCTTTTCTTAGCATATTCCAATAATTTATATCTAATTCTTGGTTTTTTTCCCCTGCCATATAAACTTAGAGATATCCCCTGCCATTGTTTAAATGGAGTTTCAGTTGCAAGTATTGATAATGTTTGAAACAGGAAGGGTATAGTATAGTATAGGTGTACCTTGCTCAATAGTAGTAACTGTGAGAGGGATTTTGGAGTCCTAGTGGACAATCACTTAAATATGAGCCAGCAGTGTGCTGCAGCTGCCAAAAAAGGCAACACAGTGCTAGGCTGCATTAACAGAATCAAGATCACGTGAAGTATTAATATCACTTTAGAATGCCTTGGTGAGGCCACACTTGGAATACTGCATCTAGTTTGGTCACCACGATGTAAAACAGATGTTGAGACTCTAGAAAGAGTACAGAAAAAAAAGCAACAAAGATGGTTAGGGGACTGGAGGTTAAAACATATAGGGAGCAATTGTTCCTAGGAGAGCAAATAGTGTTACTTGATAGAATTTTGAAGTCCTTTCCTGGTTTTAAACTTGAATTTTTCTCTTCAATATGTGTGAGAGACATTTGATATAAATTTTTGTTGAGGTGATAATTACATCTTTAAATTTATGGTACTGAATCAACAATTCTGATATGAAATGAACTCATCAGCAAAGCCCATCATTTTGTGTTGGAATCAAGGGAACACTGTAATGCACAACTCAGAATCATTTGACCAAGTGACAAAACTAGTGGACCAGAGGAATGCTGTAGATATAATTTACTTGGACTTCAGTAAGGCATTTGATAAAGTAGATCACAACCTACTACTTGATAAGATAGAAAAATGTGGGTTAGATAGCATCACCACCAGATGGATTCGTAGCTGGCTGACAGGCCGTACTCAGCGTGTGGTCTTCAATGGAACTGCATCTACATGGAAGGAAGTGTGTAGTGGGGTGCCCCAGGGCTCTGTTCTGGGCCCAGTGCTCTTCAACATCTTCATCAACGATTTGGATGAGGGGATAGATGGGGAACTCATCAAATTTGCAGACGACACCAAGCTGGCAGGAATAACCAATACTCCAGAAGATAGGCTTAAGATACAGGAGGATCTGGACAGACTCAAACACTGGGCACTATCTAACGAAATGAAATTCAATTGTGAAAAAGTAAGGTTCTACATTTAGGCAGGAAAAATCAAATGCACAGGTATAGTATAGGTGGTTCCTTGCTCAATAGTAGCAACTGTGAGAGGGATTTTGGAGTCCTAGTGGACAATCACTTAAATATGAGCCAGCAGTGTGCTGCAGCTGCCAAAAAAGGCAACACAGTGCTAGGCTACATTAACAGAATCAAGATCACGTGAAGTATTAATACCACTTTAGAATGCCTTGGTGAGGCCACACTTGGAATACTGCATCTAGTTTGGTCACCATGATGTAAAACAGATGTTGAGACTCTAGAAAGAGTACAGAAAAAAGCAACAAAGATGGTTAGGGGACTGGAGGTTAAAACATATAGGGAACAATTGCTGGAATTGGGTATGTCTAGTTTAATGAAGAGAAGGACGAGGGGGGACATGATAGCAGTGTTCCAATATCTCAGGGGCTGCTACAAAGAAGAAGGAGTCAAGCTATTCTCCAAAGTGCCTGAAGGCAGACAAGAAACAACAGATGGAAAATAATCAAGGAGAGAAGCAACCTAGAAGTAAGGAGAAACTTCCTGACAGTAAAACAATTAACCAGTGAAACAACCTGTCTCCAGAAGCAGTAAATCCTCCAACACTGGAGGTTTTAAAGAAGAGACTGGACAGCCACTTGTCTGAAATGGTCTAGGGTTTCCTGCCTGAGTAGGTGGTTGGACTAGATGGTCCCTTCCAACATCATCATCATCATCATCATCATCATCATCATCATCATCATCATCATCATTATCATTATCATTATCATTATCATTATCATCATCGTCGTCTTTGGTAAAACATTCATCTTAATCACAGAAATTCTACCCAATAAATGTAATTTGTCCCAATAAATCTTTGTTTCAAAGTGGCACATAGTTATTTTTAAACTATTTTTAAACAACTTTTTCTGAACCCGAAACCCCAACATTTTAATCAATATATCACCACCTGTGCAGTCATATTCTTAATCAACATTGATGTTTTCTGCTTATTAATTTTTATTAATTTTAAAACCGGTCAGGGACCCAGATTCATTTAGTTTCCTCATCAAGTGTTCTATGTTGTTTTTTGGGCCTTGCAGAAATATTACCAAATCATCAGCAAAGCCCGTCAATTTATAAACTTCCTTCTTAATATTTAGATCTTTTGTTTTCTCTTCTTGCCTGATATCTCTATTCAGCACCAAGATAAACAACACTGGAGACATCCTTGTTATGTACCCTTTTGGATTTCACATGAATTAGTTAGATTGCGATTAATAATAATTTTTCGGTGCTGTAATGTATAGATAGCTTTTACCCCTTGAATAAAATTCTCCCCAAAGTCCATTTTTTGTAAAACTTTAAATGTAAAGACACAATTTAAATTGTCAAAAGCCTTCTCAGTGTCTAAGAATATTAGAGCTGTCTGTTTTTCATTGTGGTGTTATAAGTATTCAATAATATTCAAAACCATTCTCATATTGTTCCCAGTCTTTTATTTATTAGGTGTCAACTCCGTCCACTGCAGATATTTTGTAGACAGGTACACCCAGTCCCCAACCCCTGGGGTATAGAACGGTTGGCGCCTCTTGTCCGCTTGGGCCTTAGAGATGCGGGCCCGTTTTTCCAGTGCCTCTTTGGTTGCTGCCCACGCCTTCCCAATTTGTAACATTCATTCCCTGGGTTGGCAGGGGGAGGTTGTCTCCTGGTTGCACTCGGGGATGGGGGTGAAGTCGTAGCCCGACACCACCATGTACGGAGGGAGGCCGGTGCTACTGTGTACGGCGTTATTGTGGGCGACCTCCGCGAACGCCAGTAGGTCTCTCCAGTCCGTCTGCTGGTACGACACGTAACTGCACAAATACTGTTCTACCGCGGCGATGGCTCGTTCAGCGGCACCGGTAGTGCAGGGATGATACCCAGAACTCAATCCCTGGGACGATCCAACAAACCGGAGGAACTCCCGCCAAAACCTGGCAGTGAATTGCACTCCCCGATCTGAGATAATGCGTCTAGGTGCTCTGTGTAGGCGATAAACGTGTGTTATAAACAGCCATGCCAAGCCCTGGGCCGATGGCAAACCTTTCAATGGGACAAAGTGGGCCTGTTTGGAAAAAGGTCGATCACAGTCCATATTACAGTGTACCCCTGACTCTCTGGCAGGTCCACGATGAAGTCCATGCCTATGTCCTGCCATGGACGGCAAGGGTCTGCCACTGCCTGTAAAAGCCCTGCCAGCTTTCCAGGCCAGGGTTTGGCCATGGCACATGTACGGCAACGCCGTACATAATCCTCAACCTCTCGCCTCATACCGGGCCACCAAAACTGGCGCCGGGCAAGGTGCAGGGTTTTCAGAAACCCAAGGTGACCGGCCTGCTTGGCGTCATGACATCTGTAAAGGACATCTGCACGGAGGGCTTGTGGCACGTACACCTTATATCCGTACCACGCCAGGTCGTCCCGGTGGGTTAGAAGCCGCGGATGCTGTTGTAGCCAGACATCCCCCTCGAGAGCAGCCGTCAGACGCTGTACGAGGTCATCGACGATCTTAGGCCGGACAGCCTGTGCTACCTCTGAGCCGTAGGTATTTGTTGTCTTGTTTTTTAATATGTGTTTTTTGAGGACAGATTATATCAGCATTAAGTTTTATCAAATAATGAAATACTTTTTAAGGTTTAGATGGGACATTAGCCCCATTGATATTCCTTGTAATAAGTTTACTTTTCATCTTTAAATGAAATATCAGATTCCTGTAAAGACACCTTAGTCATCTCTTCTTCAGTGTCTGTTCTTTGAAGCTGGTCTGCTTCTGAAGACATATCCATCTCCATTTCATCACCTAGTTCTGAAATTAATTTATGTCTGCCGCAACCCATATAAATGTATGGCAGTTGCTAAACACCCACATTTTGATCTTATGACCATGGTGATGCTGAGACAGTCATAAGTGTGAACATTGGTTGTATGCTAAAATTTTGTTAGTACGGCATGTAATGTGGGCAAAGTTTATGTTAATAAGCACAAATGTTTTTACTTAAAAGATCATAGCATTGCTAACATTCTTTCTCAGTCCCACATGGTATCTAATTTCCTGGATTTCAGAAGACATCACCATCTTAAGAAAGGATTGATATTGTGGTGTAAATAATGATTAATTTGAACAATATCACATATCAACATTCATCACAACTTTTCTCCTATAATGCTTTGGTTAGACCTAATGTTTAGGGGGCAGGGACAGTTCAAAGTCAAATAATAATTTTATACTTGGCATTAGACACTGAGCCCAATTCCCCAAGGGCTCTGAGCAGTTTACAGACCAATTTCCACTATAAATGTTAAAAACAAATGTCATGACCTAATTAAATCACAAATAAAATTATGTTCAAAGATGCTAACAAGACTGAACATCTATTGATTTCCCCTATCCACAGGGAATCTTAGTTCCGTAGCTTCTGCTCAAATCCTTGGAGATGTCCAAGGGACAACCCCCCAAAAAAAACAGGTCAAGATTGAAAGGTGTTATTAATTGTGCAACCAGAGAGCTAGAAATGTAACAATCTGCTCTTTGAGAAACAATATATATGGAACTAATCTAATTAGTGAGAGTTGTTACTTATTGTCATGTTTCATTGTTGCAGACTGAACTTGTTCATATGTGGTGACACAGGTTCTCTTGAAGAAGATGATATTTTTCATTGCAGTCGTGGCAGTGTTACTATCAGGGCTTACATGCCTTACTGCTCAGATTAATGCATGTGCTGTGGGGAAATCTCCCCTTACGAAGCACAAGTATTTTTTGTCGGGAGATTTCATAATGGCTGGGATACTATCTCAGTTCTACATGATATCTGATCCAGTGCATTTCACAAGACATCCTTCTGAAGAACTAGTCGAAGAGCTCATGTAAAGACTTTCTCTTAACTATAGCATATCTCAGACCAGATATCTATCCTTAATAGAATGTTTGGACTGTGTTAATTAGTATTATTACTTGCACAAATTATTTCTCCTGTTTCTTGCTGGTTAGTTCCTTCATTCTAACATAAATTGCTGCCTTAATAAATATGTACACAGAGACACTTATGACAGATCTCAATTCAGTGATTAATTAAATTTCATATTAAGCTTTTCTCATTTAATTACTTTGAATCAATTAATCAATACTTTACTATGGAATCACTTTTTGTTTTGCCAATTAAATGTCATCATGTCATGATTTAATGGTTGCTGTGAATATTAGGGAACAATGGTGCTGTGTAACACTTTGAATTTGATATCTAAGCCTGTACTTCAGGAAGCATGAGGCAAGAATGTAGGGTCTGTCTGCCCTGATGAAAGAGCTACACTTTACTTAGGATAAGGAAGCACTAAGTCTATCATGATCAAATAAAGACTTTTATAAAACATTTGCCCTCAAGCATGCTTCTTTGCACAAATTCTTCATGTACAGACAAAATAAAAAGCATTTAAAGGGATGATGGAACAGCTAAATATACAAGTAGAAATATGTCTAAGAATTACATGTACATGATAATATGATTATTAAAGTTCCTTCAAGCAATTTATCTGTTTCCTAATGGAAATTGTTTATAAGGAATGAGTCATAAAAGTCAGCCTTCATCCACTAAAAATTGTACTTCTATGTTTTTCCAAAGAGCACTTTCCCCTTCATCAAAAATAATGTTTTTAACACACTGAAATATTTTTTGCAGACTATTTGAGCAAGTATTTCGTTAGCTTTCATACTATTATATTAGAACAATGTACATTTGGTAGTCACGTAATTTATATATTATCCATATGATTTAGGGCATCTGTAGGAGTGGAAACAGTTTCTGAGTGCTTAAGCATTTATATTACTTCTTGAATAGTTGTTTGTGTAGTGTTTAGTTGAAATATTTTAAAACAGTATAGATAATGTCACATTCTTTGAGAAATAAAATATGATTTGGAATATGTCTCTCATTGCAGTTTTTTCCTACAGAACTATCAACACATTTTGGCCTTGGTTTTAGCTGTAAAAGAGATTAATGAAAACAACCACATTTTACCCAATGTAACTCTCGGTGTGCACCTCTTTAATAGTTATTTCATGGCGAAATGGACATACTTGGCTTCAATGGAGCTTCTTTCAACACAGGGCAGATTCATCCCCAATTATAAGTGTGATGCTAAGAACCAGGTAGTATCTGTTATTGCAGGACCTACCTCACACATCTATCCCTACATGGCAAACATTGTGAATGTTTATAAGATGCCACAGGTAAGATTTGACCTTGAATGAAGTGTAAAAGGGCTGTGAGAAGAGCCTTGACAGCCAGGAGGAAGAGCCACAGTCTATATGATGATCTGATAAAAAGCATCTGAGCCCAAACCAGAATATAAATTTGAGAAAGCAACTCAGAATTGACTCTCCCTTGTTTTTTGGAATGTAAAGGTAGAGGAGGAGGAATTGCTTTAGACTTGCAAGATCAGAAAACCAAAATCATGAATACTAAAATTTGTTTTATTGTAAGATTACAATAATAGAAGCCCACAAGTTTGAAAACAATTCTCCTCATCCTGTTACATTTACAAAGTTATGTTTACAAAGCTAAATAATAATAATAATAATAATAATAATAATAATAATAATAATAATAATAATAATAATAATAATAATAATAATAATAATAACTCTTTGTATTACATTTTATCATTTGGAAATAAAGTGGTAATTTAAACAGAAATAAAAAAAATGTGGTGGCCAGATGAGATATTTTAGATACTGTACTTGATTTATTTCTCAGTCTTAATACAAACCCGTTAATGGTTTATGGTTCCTTTCCTGATTTATAAATACACTTTGCAGAAGTGTATTTGCCAATGGTGTTCAAATGATGCTCTAGTTGTCATGGGAGGGCACCCAATACATTTTTATGAATACATTTTTAATAATCACATTAAGGAATCATGATTAAAAAATTCAATATATTATTATTGGGGAATAGTTACTTTGCTCTTTAAATTAATTTCCTGAATTAACGCATTTCTGACATCTCTGGCTTTGTACTTATAGTACAACAACAACTGTTGAATGAATATTCTGCACATCAGTTCTTTCTGAACATGTTTATATCTTGGTTATTATGCAAGATCATAAATTAAGAGCAGATTTGTTAAAAAAACAGTGTTTTATTCTGGAGAATAATGTTTCTTTTTTTTTGTATATTCAGCTTTTATATGGGTCTTCTCCAAAGATAGATGACAACATACAAATGGATTTCTCTCATTATTTTTTCCCAAATAGTGATCAACAGATTAAGGGTATTCTCCAGTTGCTGCTATATTTTAGATGGACATGGATTGGGCTGATTTACCAATCTAATAAGAGTGGAGAGAGATTCCTACAAAATAGTGTTCCTTTGTTTTCCCAGAGAGGGGTTTGCTTTGACTTCATGGAAGAGATGGTCAAGGAAACATTTTCTAATCAACTGTTAAGTGTCCTTGCAGATTTTCGTAAAACATACATGGTTATCATGAAGAGCACTGTCAATGCTATTATTCTACATTGTGAAAATCAGAACACTATCTTTTTTAGAATGTTGCCCTATGTTGAAAATTTTGTAGAGACACCCATCGAGAGAAAGGATAAAGTTTGGATAATGCCAGCCCAGATGGAGTTTACCTCGCTTGCACTTCAAAGAACTATGGATATGCATGCCTTCAATGGAGTTATATCTTTCATAGTTTCTTCCAAGAAAATCTCCAGATTCAGTAAATTCCTTCAGATGAGAAAGCCAACTTCAGAAGTGGAAGACCATTTAATGAGAGTTTTCTGGGAGCAGGCTTTTGAATGTTCTTTTCCTACAGATAAGTTAGGTGAAAATACTGGAATTCTGTGCACTGGAGAAGAAAAGTTGGAGAATCTACCTAAGTCTGTGTTTGATACCACCATGACTGGGCAGAGTTACTGCATCTATAATGCAGCCTATGGCATGGCACATGCTTTACAAGCCATGCTTTCCCCCAAATCCAAACACAGAACAAGGATAGGAGTTGGGACAGAAACACTGTTGATTCCAAAAGCATGGCAGGTAATAAAAGAATAAATGAACATTTCACATTGCTCTTCTCTCTAATGCAGTAAGCTGTGCTATAAAAGTTCTGGCCAATGAGAATGTTGTAATGATGGTTTTTAAGTCTCTTACCACTCCTTTTTTCTCATTTTTGAGACTTAGTGAAACCTTTGCAATTGTGAAGATATAACAATGCTACAAGAAAAAGAAAGAAAGAAAGAAAGAAAGAAAGAAAGAAAGAAAGAAAGAAAGAAAGAAAGAAAGAAAGAAAGAAAGAAAGAAAGAAAAAGAAAAAAGAAAAAAGAGTTTGGCAGAGTTTCAGTACATCTGTGGCAGGGAAGAAATATTGATGAGGGTTGAAAGAACAATTATTCTATTAATGTGCCCAATCATATTAAATGAACCACCTGTAACTTATTGCTTCTGATTCTTTTTTATTTAAGTTCCTTACTTCTTTCCCATTAATCGTCTACCTCTGCTTCTGTTTAGCTCCATCACTATCTGAAAACTATCTCATTTAATAATACGGCAGGAGAGAAAATTTCCTTTAATGAAAATGGGGATTTAGAGATTGGATTTGACATTATCAACTGGGTCACATTCCCAAATGGGACCTTTATTAAAGTCAAAGTTGGAAAAATCAACCCAACAGCTTCACCAGATAAGCTATTCACCATTTCTGCACAAGACATCATCTGGCCTGCCATGTTCAACCAGGTATTTCTGCTCAGATTTCAAAATATGTGTTCTTTCCCTCCCCTTCTTGCTGTCAGAATTATTTATTTGAATGGATCTAATCCTTCAAATTGTCAGGCTGAAAACTGCAAAGGTGAAGAAATAAAGGTATTCCTCAAATTACAACCATGATTGAGCCCGAGATTTATGTTGCTAAGCGACAGTTATTAAATGAGTTTTCTCAATTTTACGACTTTTGTGCTACAGTTGTTTAGTGAATCACTGCTACTATTAAGTTACTAACACAGTTAAATGACTTGGCCTCACCTTCACTTTGCTTGTTAGAAGGTAGCAAAAGATGATCATATGATCCTGGGAACATGCAATCATCGTAAAGGTGAGTCAGTTGCCAAGCATCTGAATTTTGATCACCTGAGTATGCAGATACTTTAATGGACATAAATGTGAAAAGTGGTCATGAGTCACCTTTTCCAGTGCTTTTATAACTTTGAATAGTCACTAAGCAAACTTGTGTTACTTGAGGACTACCTGAAATTACCAGAAAACTTGAAATACAAAGACTGAAATCATTTTTATAGTATAGCTTAAAATAATTTCCTGATATCTTCTTGTTAAATCTTTACAGTTTTAGCAGAAGTTAACCCAATACCTGCAGTAGGTATTGGATTAACTTCTGTTAAAACTGTAAAGATTTAACAAGGAGATTTAACAAGTCTTTCCTTTTTGGCATTTCAAAGTTAATAGAATAGAATAGAATAGAATAGAATAGAATAGAATAGAATAGAATAGAATAGAATAGAATAGAATAGAATAGAATAGAATAGAATAGAATAGAAACAAAATAGAATAGGATAGACTAGAATAGACTAGAATAGACTAGACTAGACTAGACTAGACTAGACTAGAATAGAATAGAATAGAATAGAATAGAATAGAATAGAATAGAATAGAATAGAATAGAATAGAATAGAATAGAATAGAATAGAATAGAATAGAATAGAATAGAATAGAAACAAAATAGAATAGGATAGACTAGACTAGACTAGACTAGACTAGACTAGACTAGAATAGACTAGAATAGAATAGAATAGAATAGAATAGAATAGAATAGAATAGAATAGAATAGAATAGAATAGAATAGAATAGAATAGAGCTGGAAGGGACCTTGGGGGTCACTGTAGTACATTGGGACCTAGCAGGTGGTACATGACCATCCTAGAAAAGTGGTAGTGGGGGAGGGGAATGAGCTGAACTGGTGGTAGCACCGCACAAGCATGAGTGAGAGATGGCTGGAGCTGCAGAGCTGTCAGGGTTCAGTGGAAGCTACAGGATCAGCACCAGGCTCCAGCTGGAGCTCGGCACTGATCGTGGCACTTCTTCTGAGCCCAGAAAAAGTGCCGATCAGCTGGAATGTTGCAGCATCTCCAGGGTCATGTGATTTACATTCAGATGGTTGGCAACTCATTTATATTTATGACGGTCACAGTGTCCCAGGGTCATGTGAAGTGACCAAAACCTGCTGCAACCACCCAGCAGAGGGGGGAACCAAACACTCCCCCCACCCCCACTGCTAATCCTCAACAGAAATGCTCACAACAATGAAAACCTCAGACAGGAGGAAGAGTGCCACCGGGCGGGCAGGCAGGTGTCTTGCTCGGCTGTGGCTTGGGGGACACTTTTTTCAGTGCCATTGTAACTCCAAACAGTCACTAAGTGAACTGTTCTAAGTAGAGGACTACCTGTACTTCATCACTTTTTCCCTTTTTTTTTTTGGTCATCAGGTTTTTGACACCTTGCTAGGCGATTGGTGGTACTTGAATGTTGCCATATCCTAAAAGTGGTACAATGGATGAAAAAGTTGAAAGGCCCTGTTCTAGTCCAGCCCCCTGCTCATGCAGAAGCACCTATGCCATCTCAGACAAGTGACTTTCTAGCCTCTTCTTGAAAATCTCCAGTGATGGAGCACCCATGATTTCTGCAGGCAAGCTGTTCCACTAGTTAACTGTCCTCACTGTGAGGAAGTTTCTCCTTAATTCCAGGTTGCTTCTCTCTTTGATCAGTTTCCAACCATTGTTTCTTGTCCTGCCCTCTGGTGCTTTGGTGAATAATGTGATCCCCTCTTCTTTGTGGTAGCTCTTCAAATACTGGAATACTGCTATCATGTCTCCCCTATTTCTTCTTTTCTTTAGACTAGCCAAACCCAATCCCTGCAGCCATTCTTTGTATGTATTAGTCTCCAGGCCTTTGATCATCTTAGTTGCTCTTCTCTGAATTTTTTCCAAACACTCAACATCTTTTTTGTGATATGGTGACCAAGATTGGCTGCAGTATTCCAGGTGTGGTTTTACTAGGGAGTTATAAAGTGGTTATAATATTTCACGTTGCCTAGTTATAATCTATCTATCAATCTCTGTATCTGTCTCTATTTCTATTTATCTCTATCTATCTATTTATAAGGGACGCAGTGGCTCAGTGGGTTAGGATGCTGAACTTGTCGATCAGAAGGTCGGCAGTTTGGCGGGTCGAATCCCAAGTGCCGCGTAACAGAGTGAGCGCCTGTTACTTGTCCCAGCTTCTGCCAACCTAGCAGTTCGAAAGCACGTAAAAATGCAAGTAGAAAAATAGGGACCACTACGGTGGGAAGGTAACAGCGTTCTGTGCACCTTTGGAGACGTCCTCGGACAAGCGCTGGCCCTTCGGCTTTGAAACGGAGATGAGCACCGGCCCCTAGATTTGGAAACGACTAGCACACATGTGCAAGGGAACCTTTACTACTATCTTTTTATTTATTTATATCTTGATAATTAATATGTAGATCAGTTCTGGGATTCAGCTGGTTCACTGAATAACAGATTGTTAATGTTATTGAAAAAAGTTGTGAAACAGTAGAAAAAGGCTGCCATCTCTTTTCTTGAAAACATATTCTAGTTGATGGTTATTACATGCCTCTGATTTGGATTCTATCCTAGTAACTATATGGATAAATGGTCACCATCTTGGCATAATAATTCATCCCTGTTTCACAGTTATTCAAACAATTGTTTAGATCCCACCTGGTCAGCTAATTTGTTGCCTTCCTATTCTCCTTTTGCCTTATCAAACTATGTACTTTTTCTTTAGCTTTCCCTTTTCTTGAAAGGCATATACTGATTTTCAGATTTTCCATTTGCTAATCATTGTATCATTGTAACATAGGTTACAGATTGATCATATAGAACAATCTCTATTTGATTCAAGACTGATTGGTTAGCTTTTCTTGCAACTATCTGTTTTCTTTTATTCTTGCTCCTCAGTGTCACATTTCCAAGCCATTTATTGAAGCTGGTAGGAATGAATTGAGTCGCCTATCAAAATTGTAACAGAATTAATAACAGAAGAACAGACTTAGAAGGGACCTCTAGTTCAACCCACTACTTAGGCAGGAAACCCCATACCATTTCAAACAAATGGTTGTCCAAACTCTTCTTTAAAATGTCCAGGGTTGGAGCATCCACAACCTCTGGAGGCAACTTGTTCTACTGGTTAATTGTTCTAATTGTCAAGAAATTGCTCCTTAGTTCTAGGTTGCTTCTCTCCTTTATTAGTGTCCATCCATTGCTTCTTCTCCTGCCTTCTGTGCTTTGGAGAATAGCTTGGCTCTCTCTTCTCTGTGGCAGACCTTAGATATTGGAACACTGCTATCATGTCATTTCTATCCTCATCCTTTTTTACATCTTCTGAAGCAGAGCATAAAAGAAAGTCAAGAATTCCTTTATATAAAAGCCAATTCTCAGAATACAGTATAAAAGAGTTGGGAGAGACCTTGAATGACTTCTAGTCAACTCCCCTGTCCAAGCAAGGAGACCTTATACCTTTCCAGACAAATGGCTGTCCAATCTCTTTTAAAAATTCCCCAGTATTGGAGAACTCAGAACTTCTGAAGGCAAGCTGTCAAAAGCATCAGGTCAAAAGCAAAAAGCCTAATAATAGATCAATTACTTGATACCATCTATAGTATATGGGCAGTAGAAGACTCCAGAAAGTAAAGCCTAATTTTATAATACACAGTGTCATGGTGCCGATAAATGAGACAAATCAAACAAAATGCAAGCATTGTTTATCTAAAAAGTCTTAATCATAAAACATAACATCGGCACTCATGGAGGGATGCCAGAATCTGAAATATCCACCCCCTTGCAAAATATATTAAATACAGTTCTCCACCTTTCTATTTTTGTCATTAGTCACATTCTCCAATTAATTTAAAGAATTAGTTTATCTTCCATTAGACAGCCCGCCAAGTTCTTATCTTCTTAAAACATCCGGGTAGCTTTCCTTTGCCCCCCCCAAGCGAAGCAATTAAAATAACAGGCTGTCTCTTATTTTGTCAGTTTTCAGCATTGACATCCACCACCTCCTTACAAAAGAACAGATCCTGTAATGTAAACAAACACAAGTTAGGAGTTGGCTTTTGGTTTGCTGGGGTGTTTCTCATAAAACTTTTTGATAAGCCTGTCAGCTTTCACATCGCTAGACTTCACCCAAATGGCTTCAGACAATGGGTATCCCTTCCATTGTACTAGGCACTGCAGTTTTCCCTTAAAGATTCTGGAGTCAAGAATATGTTTCACTTCATAATGGGTCTAACCCACTACTATGAAGGGTCTAGGTGCTTTCTTAGGTGGAGGTCTTAAGGTGGAGGCTCAAAAACATTTCAGTAAACTACAATGGAACACTGGGTGAATTTTCCCCAAAAGTCTGGGGAGTTTCAATTTTACTGTGACCGGGTTGATGATTTTCACAATGGGGAAAGGCCCCAAGAATTTTGGTCCCAATTTCTTGAAGGGTAATTTGAGAAGTAAATATTTAGTTGACAGATAAACCTTCTCCCCCACTTGGAATGTTCTTTGGGGAGCCCTCTTTTTGTCAGCTTGCTTCTTATAGGTCTCAAAAGTCTTTTTTTAAGGCCACCTTTGTATTTTTCCAAACTTCTTCCCAACAACTCCTGATCTCCAGGCTTCTGCACCACCGCCAGCTGTTGCAAGGCTTCTATTAGCTGGGGCAAGGTCAGAGATTGTTGGCCTTTCACTTGTGGGGGTTTCCCCAACCTCCCATTGCTGCAGAGGCCCCAGGCTGGGGTCCTCTGTCTCTATGGGTCTGGAGGGCTTGGCAGGGGACTCTTGGGGCTGGCAGGCAGTCTGGTCTCCAGAGAGGATTCTCCACTCACCCGAAGTCTCAGATGGTCTGGCAGCTCTCCACCATTCTGCTTTTGGGGCCTCCGGCAGTCCAATCTCAACATGTGTGCAGTCTCCACTGGAGTGATTCCAGCCTGACAACCAGCTGACCTCTGCTAACTGCAGATGGAAGTTCTGCAAAAATTCATCTTCCCACAGCATACTTTCAGTTAAATCCTGATCTTCACTGTTGGTAGCTGCCAAGTCTTCCGTTCTCGGCCAATTCTCTGTTACCATGATAAAGATTCTCCTCTGAATCTTTGCCAACTTCTTTTAAGGCCATATACAACAGCAGGTTGTTTGAAAAAATGTAGATTCTGGCATGATGGCATGGTGCCGATAAATGAGACAAATCAAACAAAATGCAAGCATTGTTTATCTAAAAAGTTTTAATCATAAAATGAAATATCGGCACTCATGGAGGGATGCCAGAATCTGAAATCTCCGCCCCCATGCAAAATATATTAAATACAATTCTCCACCTTTCTATTTTTGTCATTAGTCACATTCTCCAATTAATTTAAAGAATTAGTTTCTCTTCCATTAGACAACCCGCCAAGTTCTTATCTTCTTAAAACATACCCAATTGAAAGCTAGGTAGAAGTTAGATCAAAAGGTTGGCATCACAATTATAGATCAAAATTTAGTAAAACAAATTAGAGACTTAAATTGTGCACATATAAAGAGGATATATAATGCTTTAATTGAATTGGATTCGGAAACGGAATTAGTTAAAGATTGTATGATAAAGTGGGCACAAAATATTCAGGAACCAATTTCGCTGGACACTTGGGAGATAATTTGGGTCAGAAATGTTAAATTTACTCAGGCTCAAAACTTAAGAGAAAATTTTTATAAAATGTTTTATAGATGGCACCTGGATCCCAAGAACTTGTCTAACATGTATCCTAATTTACAGTCTAAATGTTGGAGATGTGGTAGTTTAGAAGCCACCTATTTTCATATGTGGTGGACTTGTAGAAATATAAAAGCTTTTTGGATTAAAATTTGGTGGAACATTCAAAAGATTTTTAAGAGAAAGATAAAGTTTTCTCTGCAATTGTTTTTATTGGGTATTGTTGTAGATTGTGATGTTAAAGAAACCAATTTGATGTTGAATATGATAACAGCAGCATGGTTACTGGTGGGACAATATTGGAAGAAGGATAGTTTGCCTACTATAGAAGAATGGGTGTTTAAAGTTTCGAATCTTGCAGAAATGTCTAAGATTTCTGCTTACTTGAAAGATCATTCACAGGAAAGATATATTTCAGTTTGGAGGAGATGGATAGATTATATTCAGAATAAATATGGGACTAAAAAGTTCCATTTAGCTTATGAGTAGATTTCAGAGGGATATTGTTATTGATTTTAGTGTTGGTACTTTGTATGTAGTTATGTTAAAGGGGAGTTAAAGCACATTATGAATTTGGTTAATTGTATAATATGCATAATTTTTATTTAGAATATGATTATTATAACTATAATCCTGTATTTAGCTCTGGGAAGTGGGGGGGGAGTGGGCGGGTTTGGGGTGGGGGGGATTTGGGGATATATTGTAAAATCTTGTTTTTGTAAAACTCTTTAATAAAAAAAAAGTTTTAATCATAAAATGAAATATCGGCACTCATGGAGGGATGCCAGAATCTGAAATCTCTGCCCCCATGCAAAATATATTAAATACAATTCTCCACCTTTCTATTTTTGTCATTAGTCACATTCTCCAATTAATTTAAAGAATTGGTTTCTCTTCCGTTAGACAACCCGCCAAGTTCTTATCTTCTTAAAACATCCGAGTAGCTTTCCTTCCCCCCCAAGTGAAGCAATTAAAGTAACTTATTTTTTCAGTGCAAAAACATGTCAATGTTTGCAGCATTGACACACAGATTTTGTATGCAATATACAGCAATCACAGAAGTTCTTTCACAATGACTGCATTAGTCTTTTCTGCAATGAATCTACTTATTGGAGTTTTGTGGGGTTTTGAATGTTTGCTTGGCACAACTTCCACTATAGCATTGTTGAGACATACTTGAGAGCTTACAAGGAACCACCATCACCAAGCATTAAATATGCAAACACATATACAGTACATACACAGAGTTGTCTGCATGTACAGATTTGTCCCCTTCATGGATTACTGCCTTGTCGTGGCGAAGGGGCTTGCGTAATTCAATGAAGCTATGAGCTATGCCGTGCAGGGCCACCCAAGACGGACAGGTCATAGCAGAGAGTTCTGACAAAACGTGATCCACTGGAGAAGGAAATGGCAACCCACTCCAGTATCTTTGCCATGAAAACCCTATGGACAGTACCAAAAGGCAAAATGATATGACGCTGGAAGATGAGCCCCTCAGGTTGGAAGGCGTCCAATATGCTACTGGGGAAGAGCAGAGGGCTAGTACTAGTAGCGCCAGAAAGAGTGAAGCGACTGGGCCAAAGCCGAAAGGACGCTCAGCTGTGGATGTGTCTGGTGGTGAAAGGAAAGTCCAATGCTGTAAAGATTTTTTCTCCATAGGAACCTGGAATGTAAGATCCATGAATCAAGGCAAGCTGGACGTGGTCAAACAAGAGATGACAAGACTGAACATCGACATCTTAGGTATCAGCGACCTAAAATGGACAGGAATGGGTGAATTTAATTCAGATGACCATCAGGTATACTACTGCGGGCAAGAATCCTTCAGAAGAAATGGAGTAGCCTTCATAGTCAATAAAAGAGTAGGAAAAGCAATACTGGGATACAATCCTCAAAATGACAGAATGATCTCAGTTCGAATCCAAGGCAAACCATTCAATATCACAGTAGTCCAAGTCTATGCCCCAACCACTGGTGCTGAAGAGGATGAAATTGACCGGTTCTATGAAGCCCTACAGCACCTTATAGAACTAACACCAAAAAATGATGTCCTTATCATCATGGGGGATTGGAATGCTAAAGTAGGAAGCCAAAAGATAACCGGAATAACAGGCAAGTTTGGCCTTGGAGTACAAAATGAAGCAGGGCACAGGCTGATAGAATTTTGTCAAGAGAATATGATGGTCATAGCAAACACTCTTTTCCAACAACCCAAGAGACGGCTCTACACATGGACATCACCAGACGGTCAACACAGAAATCAGATTGACTATATGCTCTGCAGCCAAAGATGGAGAAGCTCTATACAGTCAGTAAAAACAAGACCAGGAGCTGACTGTGGCTCAGACCATGAGCTTCTTGTTGCAAAGTTTAGGCTTAAACTGAAGAAAGTAGGGAAAAGCACCAGGCCAGTCAGGTATGAATTAAATCATATCCCCGTTGAATATACAGTAGAGGTGACAAATAGATTTAAGGAATTAGATCTGATAGACAGGGTGCCTGAAGAACTATGGACAGAGGTTCGCAACATTGTACAACAGGTAGCAACCAAAACCATCCCAAAGAAAAAAAAATGCAAGAAAGCAAAATGGCTGTCTGAGGAAGCTTTGCAAATAGCTGAGGAAAGGAGGGAAGCAAAAGGAAAGAGAGAAAAAGAAAGATACGCCCAATTGAATGCAGAATTCCAGAGAATAGCTAGAAGGGATAAGAATGCCTTCTTAAATGAACAGTGCAAAGAAATAGAAGAAAACAATAGAATAGGGAGGACCAGAGATCTTTTCAAGAAAATTGGAGAGATGAAGGGAACGTTCAATGCAAAAATGGGCATGATAAAGGACCGAAATGGCAGGGACCTAACAGAGGCAGAAGAGATTAAGAAGAGGTGGCAAAATTACACAGAAGAACTATACAAGAATGAGCTTAACGTCCCTGATAATCACAATGAGGTGGTCACTGACCTCGAGCCAGACATCCTAGAATGTGAAGTGAAGTGGGCCTTAGAAAAGCTGAGCAACAACAAAGCTAGTGGAGGTGACAGTATTCCAGCTGAGCTATTCAAAATCTTAAAAGACGATGCAGTAAAAGTGCTACACTCAATTTGCCAGCAAATTTGGAAAACTCAACAGTGGCCACAGGATTGGAAAAGATCAGTTTACATTCCAATTCCAAAGAAAGGCAGTGCCAAAGAATGTTCAAACTATCGCACCATTGCACTCATTTCTCATGCTAATAAAGTTATGCTTAAAATCCTACAAGCTAGACTCCAGCAGTATGTGGATCGAGAACTACCAGAAGTACAGGCAGGATTTCGAAGAGGCAGAGGAACTAGAGATCAAATAGCCAACATACGCTGGATCATGGAGAAAGCTAGAGAGTTCCAGAAAAACATCTACTTCTGCTTCATTGACTATGCTAAAGCCTTTGATTGTGTGGATCATAACAAACTGTGGCAAGTTCTTAAAGAGATGGGAGTACCAGAACATCTTATTTGTCTCTTGAGAAACCTATATGCGGGCCAAGAAGCAACAGTGAGAACTAGACACAGAACCACTGATTGGTTCAAAATTGGGAAAGGAGTCTGGCAAGGCTATATACTGTCGCCTTGCCTATTTAACTTATATGCAGAGCACATCATGAGAAAGGCAGGGCTAGATGAATCAAAAGTTGGAATTAAGATTGCTGGAAGAAATATCAACAACCTAAGATATGCAGATGATACCACTCTAATGGCAGAAAGTGAAGAGGAACTGAAGAGTCTCTTGTTGCGAGTGAAGAAGGAGAGTGCAAAAGTTGGGTTGAAACTAAACATTAAGAAAACCAAGATCATGGCATCCGGCCCTCTCAATTCCTGGCAAATAGATGGGGAAGAAATGGAGGTAGTGACAGATTTTATTTTCCTGGGCTCCAAGTTCACTGCAGATGGGGACTGTAGTCAAGAAATTAAAAGACGCTTGCTCCTCGGGAGGAAAGCCATGGCAAATCTAGACAGCACACTAAAAAGCAGAGACATCACCCTGTCAACAAAAGTGCATATAGTCAAGGCTATGGTCTTCCCAGTTGCAATGTATGGCAGTGAAATTTGGACCATAAGAAAGGCTGAGCGCAAAAGAATTGAGGCCTTTGAACTCTGGTGCTGGAGAAGACTCCTGCGAGTCCCTTGGACTGCAAGGCGATCAAACCGGTCAGTCCTAGAGGAGATCAACCCTGACTGCTCTTTAGAAGGCCAGATCCTGAAGCTAAAACTCAAATACTTTGGCCACCTAATGAGGAGGAAGGACTCACTGGAGAAGAGCCTAATGCTGGGAAAGATTGAGGGCAATAGAAGAAGGGGACGACAGAGAATGAGGTGGCTGGATGGAGTCACTGAAGCAGGAGGCGTGAGCTTAAATGGACTCCAGAAGATGGTAGAGGACAGGAAAGCCTGGAGGAACATTGTCCATAGGGTCGCGATGGGTCGGACACGACTTCGCAACTAACAACAACAACAACAACAACAGATTTGCAGAAAAGGTGGCACAACCCCATGAAAAATATGTTGTAAGTCATACTGAAAATCTTATTCACTTTATCATGTGTAGATCATTCAAATATTATACCCAATGTTGACCACCAGTCTCCTACCTTCTCTAGTAAAAGGAATAAATACAGTGAAGGGAATTATATTATATGAAAGGAATTAAAAGGAATAAATACATATTTTACAAATACAAATATACACAAACACACATACACAGAGAGAGAGAGAGAAAGAGAGGAGGGGGAGAGGAAGAGATTGAAACAGAAAAGAAAAGGTGGACTTGGGAAATATATGTTTACATACAGTTCCAAATTTAGCTATCAACACTCAATTTCCCTGTGAGAAAAAAGAATTATCACCCACTTTAACTGTAGTTGTAGTATTGAAAGGTCTATGTCAACCTGAATATTCCCCAAGAAGATGATTTGAAGGCAATCAATTTAGCTAGGGCTCAGAGGACAAGACAGGAAGACATTTATTTATTTTATTTATTTTAATCCCATTTATATCCCCCCCTTCTCCGAAGACTCAGGGCGGCTTACAATTTAAGCACAAACCAATGTGCTTAGCAATAGCCTTCATTCTATGTATATGCCTGCTTATTAGGGCTTTCGCCCCCCCAGCGGCATTATTACAAAGTCAGCTTATTGCCCCCAACAATCTGGGTCCTCATTTTACCTACCTTGAAAGGATGGAAGGCTGAGTCAACCTTGAGCCTGGTGGGATGCGAACCTGTTCTAATTACAGGCAGCTGGTGTTACTTAAGGAGGCATTAGCCCACTGTTCCACCAAGGCTGAATACAGAGAAACATATGATGGATAGATGGATGGAGACTCTGCCAAGTTTTAAAGGAAAGCAATTGGTGCTTACCTTCCTGGCATGAATGGGAAGGAAAAAAAGAAATGGGGAATATCATGTCAGTGACCACGTTAACGCTGGTACAAAGTGAAAACCTCACCATTGCTGTGGCCAAAGTAGAGTAAGGAATTGAAACTCAGAGGAAAAGGTAATTCATCTCTATTTCCAGCTAATTTATGCATAGGAAAAGTTATTCTGGATCTTTATTTTCACCTAGTCAAATGATGTTATTTTCATGTTTCCAATTTTTAACGCTTCTACTGCATTTTGATTCTAATTCTCATTTCCTACAATACTTCCAATGACTTATTATAATTGTTCTAAAACAACTGATTTTGGAACATTTACATTTTATTATTTAAAAGTAAAATTCACCCTGAAATAGAATTTTCTGATAGAAAACTTGTGACTTTTAATAAATCCTGCATTTACTTCTTGATAGGTTCAACCTCTTTCTGTATGCAATGACAACTGTTATTCAGGAACCAGGAAGATGAAAATAGAAGGGAAGCCATTTTGCTGTTATGACTGCCTTCCATGTGCAAAAGGGGAAATTTCAAACCAGATGGGTAAGAGTGATTTTTTGCAAAACTATTCAGACATCTTAATTGTGGTTCAAAATGCTAATATTTAAATGTCTGGTGTAGACTTTTAATATCATGACTGAATGAATGACATTGCTTTATACATTTAAAAATGAAAAGATATTTCAGAGAATCCAAAAATAAATGATCAGAGTTGCTGCAGATTATGGCTTCTGATTAATGCTGAACAAAACAATGAAAAGATATCTGTAATGAAAACCTTTTTTTTCTTTTGTAAGATGAGGGATCTTCCCAAGAAAGAGAGAAGAGAGAGAGGGAGGGAGGGGAGGGAGAGGGAGAGGGAGAGATAGCAGAATTTGCATAAAAGAGGAACAGGGTAGAATTGTATTAAAGAGGAATAAGGTAGATTTGTAATCATAAAGCAATTTATAAGTATCAGACAATCTGGCATACTTAAAGCATGACACCTAAGTATACTGTACAGTAAGCAGGAATTTTTAATTAATTCTATTAATTTACTCTTCTGTTAATTAACTATGAGTCCCAGTATTTCTAGAAATTGATCTTAATGCTTTCTTGTTTCAGATGCAGTTGATTGCTTGCAATGTTCAGTAGCACAATATCCAAACAAGGCTCAAAATGTCTGTATTCTAAAAACAACAACCTTCCTGTCTTACAGTGAGCCACTGGGAATCACCTTGGCCATTATTAGTCTCTTCTGTTCCTTCCTTACAGCTTTGGTACTGGGGATCTTCATTAAAGAGCAGGACACACCCATAGTCAAAGCCAACAACAGGAATCTCACTTATATTCTTCTCACTGCTCTCCTCCTTTCCTTCCTTTGCAGTTTACTGTACATTGGGAAACCTGACCAAATGAAATGTCTGTTGCGACAGACTGCTTTTGGGATCATCTTCTCCATAGCCCTTTCTTGCATTTTGGGGAAAACAACTATTGTTGTCATTGCATTCATGGCCAATAAACCAGGCTCCAAAATGAGGAAGTGGGTAGGGAACAGGTTGGCCAAAAGTATTATCCTATCTTGCTCCCTAGCCCAATTCATCATTTCTACTGTATGGTTGGCAATTTCTCCCCCGTTCCCAGATTCAGACATGCACTCCATGGATGAAGAAATTGTCTTGGAATGTAATAAAGGTTCATCCATCATGTTTTATCTTGTCCTTGGCTTTATGGGATTCTTAGCGGTCATCAGCTTCATAGTGGCATTTCTAGCCCGGAAGTTACCTGACAGCTTTAATGAGGCCAAATTTATCACCTTCAGTATGTTGGTCTTTTGTAGTTTCTGGATATCATTTGTCCCAACTTATCTAAGTACAAAGGGAAAAAATGCATTGGCTGTGGAGATCTTCTCCATTTTGGCTTCAGCAGCTGGATTACTGGGCTGCATTTTCTTCCCTAAATGCTATATCATTATGTTTAGACCTGATTTGAATACAAAGGAACAGTTAATAAAGAAATAATAATAATAATAATAATAAGTTGGAAGGGACCTTGGAGGTCATCTAGTCCAACCCCATGCTTAGGCAGGAAACCCTATACCATTTCGGACAAATGGCTGTCCAGTCTCTTCTTAAAAACTTCCAGTGTTGGAGTATTCACAGCTTCTGGAGGCAGGTTGTTCCACTGGTTAATTGTTCTAACTGTCAGGAAGTTTCTCCTTAGTTCTAGGTTGCTTCTCTCCTTGACTAGTTTCCATCCATTGCTTCTTGTCCTGCTTTCAGGTGCTTTGGAGAATAGCTTGACTCCCTCTTCCTTGTGGCGGCCCCTGAGATATTGGAACACTGCTATCATGTCACCCCTCACCCTTCTCTTCATTAAAGCACACATACCCAATTCCAGCAACCACTCCCTCTATGTTTTAGCCTCCAGTCCCCCAATCATCTTTGTTGCTCTTCTCTGTACTCTTTCTAGAGTCTCGACATCTTTTTTACATCGTGGTGACCAAAACTGGATGCAGTATTCCAGGTGTGGCCTTACCAAGGCATTGTCAAGTGGTATTAGTACTTCACTTGATCTTGATTCTATCCCTCTGTTAATGCAGCCTAGCACTGTGGTGGCTTTTTTGGCAGCTGCAGCACACTGCTGGCTCATATTTAAGTGATTGTCCACTAGGATTCTGAGATCTCTCTCACAGTTGCTACTATTGAGCAAGGTACCACCTATACTATACCTGTGCATTTGATTTTTCCTGCCTAAATGTAGAACCTTACTTTTTCACAATTGAATTTCATTTCGTTAGGTAGTGCCCAGTGTTTGAGTCTGTCCAGATCCTCCTGTATCTTAAGCCTATCTTCTGGAGTATTGGTTATTCCTGCCAGCTTGGTGTCGTCTGCAAATTTGATGAGTTCCCCATCTATCCCCTCATCCAAATCGTTGATGAAGATGTTGAAGAGCACTGGGCCCAGAACAGAGCGCTGGGGCACCCCACTACACACTTCCTTCCATGTAGATGCAGTTCCATTGTAGACCACATGCTGAGTACGGCCTGTCAGCCAGCTACGAATCCATCTGGTGGTGATGCTATCTAACCCACATTTTTCTATCTTATCAAGTAGTAGGTTGTGATCTACTTTATCAAATGCCTTACTGAAGTCCAAGTAAATTATATCTACAGCATTCCTCTGTTCCACTAGTTTTGTCACTTGGTCAAATGATTCTGAGTTGTGCATTACAGTGTTCCCTTGATTCCAACACAAAATAAATATAATAAAACTAAAACTAAAACTAAACTAAAATGTGGGATTCATTTCATACCAGAATTGTTGATTCAGTACCATAAATTTAAACATGTAATTATCACCTCAACAAAAATTTATATCAAAGGTCTCTCACACATATTGAAGAGAAAAATTCAAGTTTAAAACCAGGCAAGGACTTCAAAATTCTATCAAGTAACACTATTTGCTCTCCTAGGAACAATTGCTCCTAAAAGAAACAAATACTAAAGTATAAGAATCTCAGATTTCAAAAATATGAAAAAAATTCAACAAAGTTACAAATTTATGGGACATGGCATTGGAAATAAAATTTGAGGCATTTGTCATTATTCCTTTACAAGGTAAGTTGGAGAAAACTTCTTATTGATGAAGAGTATTTCAGGTTGGAATATAACCCAAGTAATCCATTTCAATTCCCAAAGATCTAAGTAGTTTATAGAGATTGGCCAGTTAAGCTTTGCTTCAGCACAAGAATAATTCCTAGGTGGCTTAAAGAAAATTGATAATAAATATTAGAAAAAATATCTAGGAAACCAAGGACAAAAGAAAAACTCATGACCTTGCAGCTAGGTACCACAAACAAACAAACAAACAAACAAACAAACAAACAAACAAACAAACAAACAAACAAAAATAAATCTAAAGATTAAGAACAACAGATCTACTCTATCCACTCTGTACATCTCTTTATTCATGTCTCTGTCCACAGCTATTTCTTTTTTCTCTCTCTCTGTTTCTAATCTCTTCCTTTGCATAAGAGTATTTTTCCTTGTCACCCAAGAAGAATATTTTAAGAATTCTATGACATTTTGCATCTTGATTGTCATATAATTTACAAATTATCAGCCCTGAAAGCAATATTGCAAGTGTGGTCTTACCTGTGCAATATAAAGTGGTACTAACCCTTCACATGATCTTCATACTATCCCTCTGCTGATGCAGCTTAGTACTGCACTGGTTTTTTTAATTACTTCTTTAATTTGAACAACAAATTGTTAGAAGTCAGCACCCACCCACCCACCCTCGTAGTGAAGGAAATATGTTGGGGAATATTAAAAAGGCAGAAACTGAGCAGGCCAGCTATTTAGCAATGCAGATTTGGTCATTCTATTCAGAAAGACTGAACCACCTATTCATAACCAAAAGGCCACAGAGAAGGTTTGAGTTGATGGGATTAAAAAAACAAAGACTCCAAGGAACATGACCTTTAGGAGGATTAACCTACCCACATTAGAACACAAAAAGGGTGCATTCAAGCTCAGGTCAAAGTTCATGACACAGGAACAGGAATAACCTCAAATACAAAGCCAAAAGAAAATATAAAAGCCCACCTATCCCCCTCCATTTTTTCAGCTACCCCAGAAAAATGCTGTGTTACTGAAATTTCTGGCAACTCAATAAACTGAACCTTCTTTCTTAAGCAGTCTCCATTTTGTTTATTCCTGGCTTGGACTAGGCCTGATAATTTTTCTTTCAACAAAATGTTATGCCAGACATTTGTACAATGAACTCCTGAATTAGATTACAATTGAGAATAATAATAATAATAATAATAATAATAATAATAATAATAATAATAATAATAATAATAATAATAATAATAATTATTATTATTATTATTTTATTTATATACCGCCCTTCTCCCGAAGGACTCAGGGCGGTGAACAGGGCAAGAATAAAAAATACAGAGTTACAAAAGTTAAAAAAGGATTAAATATATGCCCACTAAAAACAGTAAATACAAATATTAAAATAAATAAAAAACCCCACCAATCCCCCATCAGGCCAGGCCGGCTTGTTCAAATAAGATGATCATTTATTGATCATCTTGTAGCCAAATTTATTACTCCAGTTTTCATCCTCCAAAAGTGGCAAGAAGGGGACAAGCAACAAGGAGAAAGCAGGACTATTTAACTCATTTCTTGCATCTGTCTTTACACAAAGGGAAAAAAACAGTACCATAAAAATAGATTAGAAACACAAGTTAAGATAGGCAAGAAAATGGTAAGTGAGCACCTATCCAGCCTAGATGAGTTCAAATCACAAGGACCAGATGAATTATACTCCAGGGTTCTCAAGGAACTGGAACCACTGAACTACATTTTTCAAAGTTCCTGGAGCACTGGGGAATACAGAGAACTGGAAAAGAGAGGATGTAGTTCCCATCTTCAAAAAAGGGAAAAAATAGATCCAGGAAATTACAGACCTATCAGCCTGACCTCAATTTATTTATTTATTTATTTATTTATTTATTTATTTATTTATTTATTTATTTATTTATTTATTTATTTATTTATTTATTATATTTTTATACCGCCCTTCTCCCGAAGGACTCAGGGCGGTGTACAGGGCAATAAATATAAAAACGGAATACAAAAGTTAAAAAACGATTAAATATTATGCCCAAGTTTAAAACAGTAATTAAAAACATATTAAAACCCCAACCCTAACCCATCAAACCAGGTCAGACTGCTCGAATAAATAAGTTTTTAGATTGCGCCGGAAGGAGCGAAGGTCGGGGGCCATCCGGAGCTCAACCGGCAAGCAGTTCCACAGGTCTGGCGCGCCCACAGAGAACGCCCTCCCCTAGGGGCCACCAATCGACATTCTTTGATCGGAGGCACCCTGAGGAGGCCCTCTCTGTGGGAGTGCACTGGATGGAGGGAAGTTGACGCCGGCCGCAGGTGTTGCCGTAGGTAATCCGGTCCCATGCCATGTAGGGCTTTGTAAGTCATAACCAACACCTTGAATCTCTCAATACCTGGGAAGATTCTGGAAAAGATAATCAAACAACAAATCAGTGAACACCTAGAGGCAAACAAAGTCATTACTAAAAGCCAACATGGGTTTGTCAAAAACAGATCATGCCGGACAAATCTTATTGCATTCTTTGACCAAGTGACAAAATTAGTAGACCAGAGGAATGCTGTGGATATAATTTACTTGGACTTCAGTAAGGCATTTGATAAAGTAGATCACAACTTACTACTTGATAAGATAGAAAAATGTGGGTTACCTACCTATCCAGTCCTTACCAAGGACCTGGGATAAGCAGATGTTTGATGGTATTACAGATATTGTTGCAGGATGGAAGCAGTTCCTAGTAAGGCCGCGTTTTGCAATTGACTAATGGTGAATTTGTCAATGCCAATGGTGTTCAAGTGGTGCTCCAGTGTTCAAGTGGTGCCCCAGGTGCCTATTACTATTGTTACTACCCTTGCTTGCCTTTGCCACAGTCTTTCTATTTCTATTTGTAGGTCTTTGTATTTTGTTATCTTCTCCAGTTCTTTCTTGTCTATTCTGCTGTCTCCAGGCACTGCCACGTCAACTATCCAGACTTTTTTGTCTTTCTTATCAACAATTGTTAAGTCCAGGGTGTTCTGTTGCAGGTGCTTGTCTGTTTCAATTCTGAAGTCCCAGAGCAGTTTAACTTTATCATTTTCTATGACTTTCTCTATTTTATGATCCCACCCGTTCTTGCTTACAGGCAAATGATATTTCTTGCAGATCTTCCAATGCACTATTGTTGCTATTTTGTCATGCCGCTGCTTGTAGTCAGTCTGTGCGATCTTCTTGCAGCAGCTTACCAGGTGGTCCACTGTTTCTTCAGCTTCTTTGCATAGGCAGCACTTACGTCTATTGCTGTCTTCTCAATTTTAACCTTGTATGCATTTGTCCTTAAGGCTTGGTCTTATGCAGCCAAATTTAGTCCCTCGGTCTCTTTTTCAACTTTCCTGCTCTTAGCCATTGCCAGGACTTATTATTATCTGCTTCCCCAGATTTTTTTTTAATGTATTGGCCATGTAGTCCTTTGACTTCCCATGCCTCTATTCTGTTCTTCATTTGGTCTTTCTTGTAGGCCAGTTTGGTCTCTCCAGTAGTCAGTAAGCCTTCCTGATATAATAATTTCAGTGCATCTTCATCATTGCAGGATTGCAGGATTTGAGTTTGGCTAGTGTAGAGAAAAGAAAGACTAGGGGGGACATGATAGCAGTATTCCAATCTTTGACAGGCTGCCACAAAGCACCAGTGGGCAGGACAAGAAACAATGTATGGTAACTAATCAAGGAGAGAAGCCACCTGGAATTAAGGAGAAATTTCGTAACAGTGAGGGCAATTAACTAGTGGAACAGCTTGCCTTCAGAAAATGTGGGTGCTTCATCACTGGACAGTCACTTGTCTGAAATGGTATAGGGTGTCCTGCTTGAGCAGGGCATTGGACTAGAAGATCTCCAAGGTCCCTTCCAGCTCTATTCTTATTGACTGATCAATAGCCAGGAGTCCAGGAAAAATCTCAACTTTGAGACTCCCCACTGTCAAAGAAAAGGTCATCTCACCCAGGTTAAGATTGTAGCAGAAAAAGTAAACAAAAAGTATATCTAGGATTTAACCTCATTACTTTACAAATCATCCAGTTTTCCATAGTTTTAGGCCCTGGGTCACAACCAAATGACAACCAGATTTGTTTTTGACATAAATGTGACCTGGATAGGTTTGAGCCAGTCATTCCCTCTTAGCCCTAAGAAGAACAGAAGGGCAAAGCATTTCTGAAAATGTCAAGAAAAAAATATGGACTTCTTGTAAGGACCACAAATCAAGATTGAGTCAATCAACCATAACAACAGTATTGTCTATAAATTTTGTAAAACAAATCAGTTGTACTATATTTCAAGGCTGTTTTGCCAGAAAAGAGTAATGGATTCTTGGTGATCTAAGACTTTAAAAAGGAGAAAACAGCTGTATTCCATCAAAAAGTTTCATTGTATGTCAGAAATATTTTTGATTAAATATGGCTGTTTTCTCATTGTGGAAGCCTATTTCAAGTGCAAAACTGAATTCTATGTCATTTCATAGTATATACTAGTGCAAAGCTGGAAATGTTGTTCCTTTTCATTTTAATATTATTTATGTAAGTATTTATTTTCCTTGGTTTTCTTTATTTTTGATTGTGATCTCTTGTCCTATTGTTGCTATGCAGAAAGCAACAAACCACCCCAAAATAAGATCAATTATTATTGCTGCAATTTTATGAAACTGTTAATCAACAGAGGTTGTCTTTTAATTGACCATGTTTAATTCTACTCCCCTGAACCCTAGGGAGTTACAAAGAACACAGTAAATAGAAATCCAACTCAGACAGATGTTATTAATAGTCTTTATTGCTAATCATATTCAAATATGAGGCATGAAGAACAAGGCTATTTTTCCTATTCTTTTCTGCCTTCAGATCATCCAAGAGAAAAAAGCCAAAATGTTAGGTTACCCTATATTCAGAAGCCGTATCAATTATCATTTGGGCAAAGTACATCTGAAATTTGCTCTGTTGTTTTTCAAATTGTGGATGTTGATATGGTTTCCTCAGGTTATGTGCCATGCTCTCTACATGGGGCTGCCCTTGAGGACAACTCGGAGGCTCCAGCTGGTGCAGAATGCAGCCGCGCGAGTGGTGGTGGGAGTCTCCCGATACTCCCATGTAACACCTCTACTCCGTGAGCTGCATTGGCTTCCAGTTGCCCTCCGGGTAAGATTCAAGGTGCTGGTTATGACCTATAAAGCCCTAAATGGCATGGGTCCGGGTTACTTACGGGAACATCTGCTGCCGGCATCAACTTCCCTTCGTCCAGTGCGCTCCCACAGAAAGGGCCTCCTTAGGGTGCCATCGGTGAAAGAGTGTCGACTGGAGAAGGGCGGTATAAAAATTAAATAAATAAATAAATAAATAAATGATGCTAAATGTACTATCAACAACCCTAGTATTAAATATAAATCTTATCATTCAGGTGAACTCATCATTGGTGGCATCATTTCACTGATCTACATGATATATATAACCTGATCACCTTCAAAAAAAAATCCATCTGAAGAGTTACTTGATGATCCTGTGTATGTAATCGATTTTTCTTAACTTATACCAGCTCTGAAATGTGGCTGGGTCAATGTATTTTGGGAAGGGCATAAATGATTGCAAGATAACTTTCACCTCCTTTCAGTTAAACTTTCTTTGCTCAGAGATTCTACTATATTGCTTACATATTTTATAACAAATGGATAGAAGCAAGACCCTGCTTTTGTTCCACTTGGCTTCAGCTTCATAAAATTTCCAGAATTACACTTGTTTTGGTCTCATTCAAACTCTCTGCTTCCTAATTTCCTTTATCTTCGGTGCTCAATGGCACAAAAAATATAGCATAGTATATACACAAGCCTAGTCCAATTCCCTTGACAATGGAGAAGGAATCTTTGAAGCTGCAAATCCTTTTTATATTTTAGAAACTTCCATTTCTATGTACATACATTGGACCTTTTAAAAACAGGTACTATACAAATTGTTGTTCTTAGTTGCGAAGTCGTGTCCGACCCATCGCGACCCTATGGACAACGTTCCTTCACGCCTTCCTGTCCTCTACCATCTTCTGGAGTCCATTTAAGCTCACGCCTCCTGCTTCAGTGACTCCATCCAGCCACCTCATTCTCTGTCGTCCCCTTCTTCTATTGCCCTCAATCTTTCCCAGCATTAGGCTCTTCTCCAGTGAGTCCTTCCTTCTCATTAGATGGCCAAAGTATTTGAGTTTGAGCTTCAGGATCTGGCCTTCTAAAGAGCAGTCAGGGTTGATCTCCTCTAGGACTGACTGGTTTGATCGCCTTGCAGTCCAAGGGACTCGCAGGAGTCTTCTCCAGCACCATAGTTCAAAGGCTTCAATTCTTTGGCGCTCAGCCTTTCTTATGGTCCAGCTTTCACTACCATACATTGCAACTGGGAAGACCATAGCCTTGACTATACATACTTTTGTTGACAGGGTGATGTCTCTGCTTTTTAGTGTGCTGTCTAGATTTGCCATGGCTTTCCCCCCCCCAGGAGCAAGCGTCTTTTAATTTCTTGGCTACAGTCCACATCTGCAGTGATCTTGGAGCCCAGGAAAATAAAATCTGTCACTACCTCCATTTCTTCCCCATCTATTTGCCAGGAATTGAGAGGGCCAGATGCCATGATCTTGGTTTTCTTAATGTTAAGTTTCAACCCAACTTTTGCACTCTCCTTCTTCACCTGCAACAAGAGGCTCTTTAGTTCTTCACTTTCTGCCATTAGAGTGGTATCATCTGCATATCTTAGGTTGTTGATATTTCTTCCGGCAATCTTAATTCCAACTTTTGATTCATCTAGCCCTGCCTTTCTCATGATGTGCTCTGCATATAAGTTAAATAGGCAGGGCGACAGTATACGGCCTTGCCAGACTCCTTTCCCAATTTTGAACCAATCAGTGGTTCCGTGTCTAGTTCTCACTGTTGCTTCTTGGCCCACAAACCACTTAGAGAGGGCTATAAAGCACTATAAAGCAGTATATAAGTTTAAGTGCTAGTTCTAAGTCGATGCTTTCAAGTTAGATGCATAACTATGAGAGGGAAGTAGAAGACAAAATGTTGGTGGCTTCAGACTCTGAGAATGAAAATTGCTGGTAAGGGAGGCATTTATATTTAGGTGATAAATTAAACTATGATCCCTTAGTACTACCCTGTCTCTTTTGATACTTCTTCTGACTGCTGTGGTTGGAGTTGATGGAGGTGATAGAGCAGCACCATAATTTAAGAGTGCAACAATATCTTTTGAAATAGTGTTGCGGTTTATTTTTGCCATTCCTGCATATTAATTTCAGTGATGTTCTTCCCTTGAGCTTCATCACTACCTAAGAAAAATCTCATTTAACAACAGTGCTGGAGAAAACATTTTCTTTGATCAGAATGGGAAAGTTGCAACTGGCTTTGATATTATCAACTGGATCACCTTTCCAAATCAATCTTTTCTTAGGAGCAAAGTTGGAAAAGTAAATCCATCAGCTCAACTAGAAAACCTTCTCTCTCTATCAGCAGATAACATTGTCTGGCCCACCTTTTTTAATCAGGTATCGTTTATTCATTTTTCAAGGTTTGCATTGATGCTGCACCTATGTCTGAATAGTTTTTTGAATAATTGAACAAATTAATAAGTGAACTAAATGAGAAGTACTTTGAAGAGGATTCTGTGTAAGAAATAGTAACTCAATGAACTCTAAGCTCTGAGCTAAATATACCTAATCTTTGAGATCTATGTGCAGAAGGACAGAATTTTCCATTTACATGACTCATTAACCCAGTAAAATATTTTATGAAATAAAACCAGCATTATGCACTAGAATAGAAGGTTTCAAAACTCTAATAAAAAATGAAAAGGAAGATTCCTCAAAGATTATAATTTTTTAGATTAATGCTTAAATTCTAAATCGATTCCACTTTCATTTATTAATAGACACAACCTCTTTCTTCATGTAATGCTCCTTGCTCCTTGGGTTACAGCAAGATCAAAACTGAGGGGAAACCATTTTGCTGTTACAAATGCCTCCGTTGCCCAGAAGGGAAAATTGCCAACCAGACAGGTAAAACATGCCATGCAAAAACTGTTGAGGTCTATTAGCGCTGAAGGTCAAAACTTTATTTTTAGAATGGGAAATTCAAGCACAAAACCAAGAAATAACTTTAAAATTCGTTTTGTAATAGGAAATATCGAAGGTAAAACAGAATGTGTAAATTTATTTTTAAAAGATGATTCAATGTTCATATTTTTCCAATGAATGTGAAAAACTGTGGATTATATGGCATCTTTTGTATAAGAAATTTAAATGACTGACATAAAGGACAAAAGTAAACTTTTGAAAAATAAATCTAAAGGCATTTTTTTAAAAATAAAGGACTGTCCATTATAATAAAGTATACATAGTCACTCTATATGTACACTGTTTTGGAACACTGTACAAGTGTACAATGGATTAGGCACCTACACAAATATAAATAAGGCAGTTATCTAAAACTTATAAGAATAAATTCATGGATTTTGCCATGGTAGATACTGCTACAAATAATACCTGATCCAAAGGAGATCAAACAAGAATAAAAGGAGTAAGCTGAAACTGTGCAGTAGAGAGGGCAACATCCAGGCTATCCCTTATGTAAAAGAACCAAGTTTCTAAGCAGGCTATGCCAATCTATCAACGGGCAACAGATCTTAGTACATGTTTCATCCTCTTGTGGGAAATCCATTGATTGCAGATTTGCTTCCTGATCCAAGGTGCTAGTTATCACTTTTAAACCATAGTCCTATTAAGGAAGTCCATCCAGTTGTATGAAGTTAAAGGGCCTTTTTATAGTGGCTCACTCCTTGAGGACCATCATCCTGATAGAGATATGACTGACTCCCACTGTGATGATGCTCTCTTGAAATGCCATGAAGACATGTCTTATCAGCCAGCCTAGGGATTCAGGCTGATATGGAGCACATCAAGTGGTTTCTCTGAATATTGTTCCCAGGGGCTGGAATGTATTGAATTTTTTATATGGGGTCTTATCTTTGGAAGACAACCAGCATAACTGTGAATTAGGCAGTGATATGAATCTCTCTGATAAATAAATTACTAAGTAAAGTCACAGTAATTGTTAGGCTACTCTTCCCACTCAATTCAGTTATAGAATTTTCCTGGTCTACAACCTTCCATATAGGTTAGATATCAAATTTCCAGTCTGGAAATTCCAGACACTGAAATAGGCTTCATCTGAAAATTGGGAAAAACTGAGCCAACTTTGAATTCTTATGTGCTTGACAATTCTATTTCCTCTTCTAGATTCAGTTGACTGTTTGTCCTGTCCTGAAGACCATTATCCTAACAAGGATCAGGGGCTTTGCATTAAAAAACATGCAATCTTCTTGTCTTACAAAGAACCCTTGGGAATCACCTTGAACAGTGTGGCTTTTTTCTTTTCTTTTATCTCAGCTGTGGTGCTGGGAATCTTCATTAAACACCAAGATACACCCATTGTCCAAGCAAACAACCAGAACCTAACCTATACTCTTCTAGTTGTTCTCCTCCTTTCCTTCCTTTGCACTTTACTTTTTGTTGGACAACCTGACCCAGTAAAATGTCTCATGAGACAAACTGCTTTTGGCATCATATTCTCTGTAGCCCTTTCTTGTATATTGGGAAAAACAGCCATAGTGCTCCTTGCTTTCATGGCCACAAAGCCGGGCTCCAAAATCAGGAAATGGGTGGGGAAAAGGCTAGCCATCGCTATTGTTCTATCTTGCTCTCTGGTGCAAGTCACTATTTGTAGTGTGTGGCTCGCAATTTATCCCCCATTTCCAGATTCAGACATGCATTCCATGGTTCAAGAAATTGTACTGGAATGTAATGAGGGCTCAGACATCATGTTTTATATTGTCCTTGGCTTTATGGGGTTCTTGGCAGCCATCAGCTTCATGGTAGCCTTCCTAGCCAGGAGGTTACCTGATAGCTTTAATGAAGCCAAATTTATCACCTTCAGTATGTTTCTCTTTTGTAGTGTTTGGGTGTTGTTTGTTCCCACCTATCTGAGCACCAAGGGAAAATACATGGTGGCTGTGGAGATCTTCTCCATTTTGGCTTCTGCAGCTGGATTACTCAGATTCATCTTTTTCCCCAAATGCTATATTATTGTTCTGAGGCCAAATCTGAACAGAAAGGGAAAGTTGATAAAGAAAGAAAACTGAATTCCTGTTTTATTTATTTAGTAAGCTTCTGGAAGGAAGGCCTGGAGGAATGTTGTCCATAGGGTCGCGATGGGTCGGACACGACTTCGCAGCTAACAACAACAAAGCTTCTGTCTCTAGGTCAAACTTGATTCTGCTTTCCATTTGATAAAATTAGTTCTGAATCAATCCTTCTTCCCCAAATGATCATCATCGACCTATGCACTCTGTAAGAAAGACAACCTCATTCTTTATCTCAGAAATAGGATATTTTGTTTTTAAAAAGCAGGAAGAGCCATATATATTTTCCTTGAAATATTTGTAACTTAATGTCAAATATTCAGTGTCAAAATATGTTGTTATACAGAAAAGATCAGTCTTTAGAAAAATCTAATTTCTAGTCCAAACTAGCTGAAACTCCGTTTTTGAATTTGAATTCCATAGTAAAAATAGTTAGAAAAATTCCTGCTTCTTTTTCCAGATTTCTTCTAAGTTCCTCAAGTGTTTTGGCCATGTGTGTGTGTGTGTGTGTGTGTGTGTGTGTGTGTGTGTACACGTGCCTAATCTAGAGCATGGCTAAGAATATTAGGAGAAGAGAATGAGGAAGGGGCGATAGTATAAAATCAGAAAAAAATAGAATCCCACCAGACTCTCTGCTGGTTAGTCTGCATTGCTTCTTTTGTTTTCAAATAAATAATAATTGGGATGAGTTTCCCACCTGCAACCAGCAGCAAATGTGAAAGTAGCTTCTTCTCTGTCCAGATTAAACACAAAAAGAACAAAATAAAAATCACATCCTTGGTCCATTAGTATAAGAAAGAAGGAAAAAAGGCACAGATAAACCTCTAGGTGGCCTCAAAGACCAGTGCTAATGACCAAATGACTGCAAGGAATATAAATCCTTCTATCCTCCACCATTCAATTAGTACAGAAGAATCTTCTTGGATGAGAAGCGAAATATTTTGAAGGAAAACCAAAGTCCAGTTGCCTTTTGAAAAGACACATTTGGGAAAACCATGACCCAGATGACTGAGAATCTCCATAGATAAAAGGAAAAAAAGTTTGTCTCAAAAGTGAAAGAAGTTATAATATACACTAAAACTGTTCATAACCTGTCAGACCATCTAACAGAATGAACATTCTGATCCTAAAGATAGTCACATCCAAGGAGAAAGTGAAATGATGGCTTTCAAAATCTCCCAAAGTGCCTTAAAGGGTTTAATCACCCTGACCTTATTTGAGAAGCAAAACCTGCCAACTGTGTCCCTTCCAGGAAATTTATAAATTCCCTTTTGACAATTGATAGGTGAGGTTTTAATATATATATATTTTTTAATTCCATTTATATCCCGCCCTTCTCTGAAGACTCAGGGCGGCTTACAAGCTTAGCAGTAGCCTTCATTCTATGTATATGCCTGCTTATTAGGGCTTTCACACACACCCCCAAGCGGCATTATTACAAATTCAGCTTAATTGCCCCCAACAATCTGGATCCTCATTTTACCTACCTCGGAAGGATGGAAGGCTGAGTCAACCTTGAGCCTGGTGAGATGCGAACCTGCACTAATTGCAGGCAGCTGGTGTTACTTAAGGAGGCATTAGCCCACTGCTCCACCAAGGCTCTATATTGATGCTAATATCTCAATCCTTTGCTAGAAGGTGGGCTGCTACATGCTGCATCAGTTACTGTTTCTTTAATATAAAATATACAGCTCAAAAAATAAAGGGAACAGAAAATAAGACATCCTACTATTAAATACAGTACATTGTGTTGTTTAAGTGTTCCCTTTATTTTTTTGAGCAGTATATATTACTGTAGTCTCATTCTGCAAAGATTGAGGGATGACTGATTTTGCCAGTTCTCCCTACTCTAAAGGTAAAGGTAAAGGTTCCCCCGCACATGCGTGCTAGTCGTTTCCAACTCTAGGGGCCAGTGCTCATCTCCATTTCAAAGCCGAAGAGCCAGCACTTGTCCGAGGACATCTAAGGGGAGAGCATTCTCTGTGGGCGTGCCAGACCTGTGGAACTGCTTGCCGGTCGGGCTCCAGATGGTTCCCAACCTTCGCTCCTTCTGGCAGGATCTAAAAACTTACTTATTTGAACAATCCAGCCTGGTTTGATGGGTTAGGGGTTGGGGTTTTAACATGGTTTTTAATTACTGTATATATCGGGCATAATATTTAATTGTTTTTTAACTTTTGTATTTTGTTTTTAATATTTATTGCCCTGTACACCGCCCTGAGTCCTTCGGGAGAAGGGCGGTATAAAAATTTAATAAATATAATATAAATATAAATATATCTCTGTGGTCATGTGGCCGTCATGACTAGACGCCAAAGGCGCACAGAATGCTGTTACCTTCCCACCGTAGTGGTCCCTATTTTTCTACTTGCATTTTTATGTGCTTTCGAACTGCTAGGTTGGCAGAAGCTGGGACGAGTAACAGGTGCTCACTCTGTTACGCGGCACTTGGGATTCGACCTGCCAAACTGCTGACCTTCTGATTGACATGTTCAGTGTCCTAACGCACTGAGCCACTACTCCCCAGATATGGGCATACATGCATGTAAAAGACCAGAAAATAGTTAAGAAAATAATTGGTCCATTAGTGGGAGAAAGTGGCAAGAAGATGACAAGCAACAGGGAAAAAGCAGAACTCCTCAACTCATTTTTTGCATCCATATTTACACAAAAGGGGAAAAAACAGTTCAACCTATCAAAAACAATCCCATAAAAACAGATTAGAAACACAAGTTAGGATAGGCAAGAAAATGGTAAGTGAGCACCTGTCCACTGTAGATGAGTTCAAATCACCAGGACCAGATGGACTACACCCCAAGGTTCTGAAGGAACTGGCAGATGTGATCTCAAAACCACTGAACTATCTCTTTCAAAGATCCTGAAGCACTGGGGAACTACCAGAGGACTGGAAAAGAGCTGAAGTAGTTCCGATTTTCAAAAAAGGGAAAAAAATGGATCCTGGAAACTACAGACCTATCAGCTTGACCTCAATACCTAGGAAGATCTTGGAAAAGGCTCCAAAAATGAGGAAATGGATGGGGAAAAGGCTGGCCAGTACAATTGTCCTATCTTGCTCCCTGATATTTGTAGTGTGTTGCTAGCAATTTCTCTCCCATTCCCAGATTCAGGCATGCATTCTATGGTTGAAGAAATTATCCTGTAATGTAATGAAGGCTCAGTCATCATGTTTTACACTGTCCTTGGCTTTATGGGGTTCTTGGCGACCATCAGCTTTACGGTAGCCTTCCTAGCCAGGAAGTTACCTGATAGCTTTAGTGAAGCCAAATTTATCACCTTCAATATGTTGGTCTTTTGTAGTGTCTGGATATCCATTGTTCCCACCTATCTGAGCAGCAAGGGAAAATACATTGTAGCTGTGGAGGTTATTGAGTAGTGGGCTTCAGTAGGCAAGGAGCAGACCAGCATAGTTACAACATCATTTATTGACTCAAACTAGAACTGGAGAACTGCAGGCAATTGTAATACTTGAAAAGCCAGCCGAAATATGAATATTCAAAATTTCCCTCCAAAACAGTTGGAGTTAACAGTCAGGGTCATCTAAAGGTTAGTTTCATTTTAGCTTCACAAGCAGTTGGAGTTTAAGTTAGTTTCACTTTAACAGGGCTTAACACAACTTTATATATATTCAATACATAACAGAGGTCTTCTCTATTTTGACATTTGCAGCTGGATTACTGGGATGCATCTTTTTCCCCAAATGCCACATTATTGTTCTGAGGTCTGATTTGAACAGAAAGGTGCAGCTAATAAGAAACACATGCCAAATCTTTTTGTTTATATTTATTTAGTAAGCTTCTTACTCCAGGTCCAACTGGAGCTTCTTTCAGTTTGCTAAATTTGTTCAGAAATAGTTCTCTTTTTTTTAGAGTAATGAAGAACAATATATGCATTTCATCAGAAAGGTAACCACATTGTTTATATGAGCAATGAATATTTTTTCTTTTAAAAACACAGGAACAGCCATACAGCATATTTCTGGTTGAGAAAATTATAGTTATTCCTGAACATTCAGTGCAGGAAAATGTTACATTTTCTAGAAAAAGAAAGTTTGCCAAAAAATCTGATTTCTAGTCCAAACTGCTCAGTTTTCAAACTAGCATTTCAGAGGAAGAAAAGATGGATAACTCCCTACTTCATTTTCATTGATTTTCCCTGAATTCTCAAAATGTGTCTACACTGATACTAAGAGTGTGGAAAATGTACTTAAGCACTTGAGTACTTACTACTATAGGGAGCATAAATTTTAGGGAGATTGATGGGATGACTCTTCTGATTGGAACATAGCACTTAAAAATACCATTAATCCTCAGACGAGAAGTAATTGAAAGGAGAATGATTAAAAGAACTTGTACTGTATATAAAACTTTCCCCAAACTGGTCAGATATTTAAAAGTATGAATCTGGTGATGCTAATGCAAGCAGGTGGGTTAAAATAAGATAAGAAAATCTTTATTGGCATTTTTTTTACTGTGGGCACAATGGCACAAATCAAAAATGAAATTTAGTTTGAGATTGTTAAAAGGGTTAAATATTTGGGGGTGTACTTGTCACCCTCAAATGCAAAGTTATATAAAAATAATTATGAAAAATTATGGGGGAAAATTCAAAAAGAATTGGAAAGTTGGAAAAAATTACAATTGTCTTTATTGGGAAGAATTGCAGCAGTGAAAATGAATGTTTTGCCTAAATTTTTATTTTTATTTCAAATGATACCTATTCTTAAAAAAGATTCAAATTTGGAGGAATAGCAAAAGGGTATCAATAAATTTGTATGGGCAGGAAAAAGGCCACGAGTTAAATTTAAGATTATGCAGGACACGCGTGAAAGAGGTGGTCTTAAAATGCCCAACTTTAAATTATATTATGAAGCTGCTGCGTTGTCAGCGGTAAGTGACTGGATTAATTTAACACAAGGGAGATTATTAAATCTTGAAGGCCACGACTTGTTATTTGGCTGGCATGCATATTTATTGTATGATAAGAAGGTAGATAATGTGTTTAAGGTACACATTTTAAGACAGGCATTGCTGAGAGTTTGGAAAAAGTACAGACATAAGTTAAACTACAAGATACCTTTATGGGCAATACCGAAACACGCAATAGGAAACATAAATGTTGGGTTCAAACATGATGTGACTACATATAAGGAAATCTTAAGTTTGGAGAGGAACGTATGGTGTTTGAAGTCGTACATTTTTTTACGAGAAGAGAAGATTGTCCAAACTTGGTTCCAATATGGTCAATTACAGGCCAGGTGGAAAGAAGACCAGAAAATTGGCTTTTCAATGACTGATGAAAATCTGGTAAAGCAAATTAGAAATCAGGGTCCAACACATATCAAACGGATATATCTTGCATTGATAGAAATTGACTCAGAAACAGAACTTGTTAAAGATTGTATGATAAAGTGGGCTCAGAATATTCAAGAAGGTATTACAATGGACACTTGGGAAAAGATCTGGGTGAGGAACATAAAATTTACGCAAGCTCAAAATTTAAGAGAGAACTTTTATAAAATGTTTTATAGGTGGCATTTAGATCCTAAAAAGCTTGCAAGTATGTATCCGAACTATCAACCTAAATGTTGGAGATGTGGTGGCGAAGACGCAACGTATTTTCATATATGGTGGACCTGTAAAAAGGTTAAAGCTTTTTGGATTAAAATCTGGTGGAATATGCAGAAGATATTCAAGCAAAGGATAAAGTTTTGTCCGCAATTGTTTTTATTGGGCATAATTACGGATACTACTGTTGTGGACACTAAGTTGATGTTAAACTTAATTACGGCAGCAAGACTCTTAGTAGGTCAATATTGGAAGAAGGAGGAACTGCCAACTATAGAAGAATGGACTTTAAAAGTTTCTGACCTGGCAGAAATGGCAAAGATTTCGGCTTATTTGAAAGACCATTCACAACAACGTTATATTATGGAGTGGAAAAAGTGGATTGATTACATCCAGAACAAATATGGGACTAAAAAGTTTCATTTAGCATTTGTATAAGTTTTGAGGTGATATTAGTATTGCTTGCAGTCATTTTATATGAGCTAGAGTGCGATAGACTTAATAGTTTATTGTTATTAACATATGGTTGTTTAATGATTGTTTTTACCTTTATACCTTGTATTTAGCTCTGGGAAGTCGGGGAGGGGGGAGGGGGGAAAGGGAGGGGGGAGGGTTAGGGAGGGTCAGGAAGGGTTGGGTGGGGGGAGGGATTGTTAAAGATAAAATGTATTGTAAAACTTTTCAATAAAAAAAATGAAATTTAGTTGCCCACTCTCAAAGTGAAACACATACATGACACACACCTAAAACATACTATCAACAACATATGTATAGACCCACACCCCTACATATACATAACAATAAAATATTAAATACTGTCCATCTTGAATATATAACGGAAGGAGGAAGCCTGAGAGTTCACAAGGTTAATGCTGTATGGAATGAAACTATGGTTTAATCTGGATGTTCTGCTATGGATACCACGAAGCCTCCTCCCAGAAGGTAACAAGGAAAAAAATTAATTTTAAATATGTGAACTATGTTGTTGGTGGTGACTGTCACCAACTCACACAGGAAAAAATGTAAATGATGAGTTTCAAAACCTTCTAATGTACCTTAAAGTGTTTCACCACACTGACCATATTCTAGAGGCAAAGTCTGCCAACTGTGGCCCTTCCAGAGAATTTATGATTTTTTCATTTTGACAACTAATGGATCAGGTTTATTGGTTCTAGGTTTCTTATGACTCCCAACATCAGATACCTAATGAAATATATAAATATATACTGAGTGTATATGTATATGTATATGTATATGTATATGTATATGTATATATACTTTTCACTTGAGTAACTCTTCCTTTTTAGAAGGAGGAGAAAGTAAAGTAAGCAATTTAGTAAGGTTAGGGTTTAAGATTAATAAAATACTAAGAGCAGATACATTATTTTGGAGATCAAGTTGCAACTTTAAATAATTGGAAACTTCTTGGATGAGAAGCAAAACGTCTTCAAAGAAAAATAAGAAAGTCCAGTTGCCTCTGAAAAAGCATCTTTGGGACAATCACATTCAAGATTTAGTTTGTAGCACAGGGAATAAACAATGAGTCATATCTTCTTAGCTTGACTTCCATTTTTTTCCTGTCATGCAGACTCTCATAGCCTTAGACCCTGGGTCACAAGCCACACAAGTGTTTGAGAAAAAAGTCACTTGAATACCTTTGAGCCAGTCATTCTCTCTTGGCCATAAGAACAAGAGAATGGCAAAGCACTTTTGGAAGTTTCAAGGAAAATCCATGGACTAGTTCTTGCAAGTACCACAAGTCAAGGTTGATTCAATCAACCATAACATCAAAACTGACTATAAATTTTCTAAACTGAAGCCATTTAATGATATATCAAGGACTGATGGCCAGAGAAGAGTAACAAACTCTTGGTGATCTAAAGCCATAGATGTTTTCTAACAAATAATGAAGCTTTTTGGTTTAACATTGTTTCCTCATTGGTAAAGCCTAGTCCAAGGACAAACTTGACTACTGTGTCATACCATCACACCAGGGCAAACCTGACAAACTTATTCTTTTTCACACATTATATTATTTATTTGGTTTCCTTTATCTTCTTTGCTTTCTATTGCAATCTGCTTTTCTGTTGCTGCTGTGCAGAATGCCACAAACCATTTACTCCAACCTTATTATTTTCTCCTGCTATATCAGAAAAGCAAAAGATGTTGTATACCATAATTGACTATGTTTATTTCTACTCCTCTGAGCTCTAGGGAGTTTCAAAGAGCCGAGCAAAATAGGAAGCCAACCCAGACTGACTGATATTATTAATATTCCTCATTTCTAAACATATTGAAATACAACACATAAAGAGCAACATCGTATGAGTTTGTTTTTCTTATATAATGTAGTTCTTCATTTAGATTATCCAAGAGAAAGAAGCAAAGTGTTAGGTTGTACATTTAGAATCTTCCTCTTCAAACTGTGGGTGTTAAAATAACTTCTTCAGGTCATGTTCCATGATGCTAAATGCACCATCAACAATCCAAATGTTAAATACAAGTCTTACCATTCAGGTGATCTCATCATTGGTGGCGTTATTTCTCTGATCTATGTGATGTCTAACCTGATTACCTTCAAAAGAATTCCATCTGAAGAACTTATTGATGATCCCTTGTATGTAGCTCTCATTTTTAATTATAACGGTTCCCAAATCTGACTGGATAATTAATGTATTTTAGGGAGGCCATAAATCATTGAAATATAACTTTTATCTTGAATGTATACATATACATGAGAAAGAAAGAAAGAAAGAAAGAAAGAAAGAAAGAAAGAAAGAAAGAAAGAAAGAAAGAAAGAAAGAAAGAAAGAAAGAAAGAAAGAAAGAAAGAAAGAAAGAAAGAAATCTGTACTTGGTACTTGGTTCTTTCTGGTTTCCCAATGTTTCTGTCCCAAATTTCCATGGCACACCAATTCCAGTATACAACTTTATGCCTGTAACTGATCAGATCACATCCTGCAAGAAACAGATATTTCTGTGAGATAAACCTAAAGTTAATTATTTTATGTCTGACACTAAATACATGCAGAAGTTCCATGTCACTTTTTAAAAAATTGATTGAGTATGGCTGGAATTTGGAGTAGACATAACAGTGGCCCAACCAACTTGTTTTCAACTGAGAACAGTTTATATTCTGGTTTATAGTAATATAAAAAATCTAAGCACACTTTTATTTCATGACACATTGGCCTTTACTTCATAAGTAGGAAGAATTTTGCATCTTCCACTGAATTTAGCCTGGGTAGTTTTGCAGTCTAACTCATTTATATCTATATCTATGTATCTATATCTATATATCTATAGATAGATAGATAGATAGATAGATAGATAGATAGATAGATAGATAGATAGATAGATAGATAGATAGATAGATAGATAGATAGATAGATAGATGATAGATAGATAGAGATAGATAGATAGATAGATAGATAGATAGATAGATAGATAGATAGATAGATAGATAGATAGATAGATAGATAGATAGATAGATAGAGATAGAGATAGAGATAGAGATAGATATATATTTCCTAGTCAAACACCCTTGAAATCAAAGAGAGGATTTCTTAGGTGCTAAAAATGTTTTGTTTCCAGCTTTTACATATTACCATTCCTAATGTTGTTCAGTATACAAAATTTGACCTTTCAAAATTAGACAGAAATATCCCAATACTAGAAAAACATTGTAAAACAGATAATTTACAGTATTCAAAGAAATGGATATCAAACAGGTTGTCATCCAAGTAGCTTATACTATATTCAAATTTTCTATAGACTATCCTTCAGATCTTGGAGTCTAATTTTGTATCTTGCTATTAGCAAAGATTATTAAATTAAAATGTAACAACTTCATTTGGAAAAATAAATATTGTGACAGAGGCAGTACCCTCCCTTGAAGTTTGTTTCTACAGAATTATTTGCATATCTTGTCCTTGGTATTTGCTGTAAAGGAGATCAATGAAAATCCTCAGATCTTGCCAAACACCACTCTGGGCTTTGGGATATATAACAACTATTTCACAGCAATATGGACTTACCTTGCGTCTATGGAGCTTCTTTCTTCACATGACAAATTTGTTCCCAACTACAAATCCAGCATCCACCAAAACTTAGCATGTGTTATTGCCGGACCAAACTCTCATCTCTCTCAGGTTATGGCAGATATCCTGAGTATTTACAAGATTCCACAGGTAGGAACTGCTCAAGAAAAAAGCAAAACTCCTATTCTTTTTAATGGAATTTACTGGATTGGTTGTAAACTAATGTCAATCAGCAGATATATAACTTCAGACTACACAAGATTTTAACATTTTTCCTATCATGATTTAATGAAAATTAGGCCGATTTTGGGGAACTTGTCTCAAATTGGAAAAAAAGAAAGAAAATCCTCTTGGTCATAAGAGAGGATTTTCTTTTAATTTGAAATAATTTCCTGTTGATTTCCATGAAATTTCCAAACCAATTGAAATAATAACAAAACTAAAATAACAAGAAATTGAAATATATTATATAGTTTGAAGATAAAAGTGGTGTACTTATAATAAAGAAAGAACATATGACTGAATAGTGATTTGTTCCTACAAATGATTTAAAATAGCATTTATGGAAATGTTTGTTCTATTGAGACTAGGTGATTTTTGCTTGGTTCATTTTTCTCTTTCCTTCACTGGATTTTGGAGTAGTTGCTTAAATGAGAAGATGATTGGAAATTACACTTAGAAGGCAATTAAAATCACCTACCTGTAGAAGTATTACTTACATGACAAATTTCTCTGGTTGATAAGTAGTAATAATGTAATACAGGTAGTTTTAGTACCAACAATCTCAGTCACAATACTTTCTTTCATGACAAAATAAGATTGCTTGAAATAATGTATTCACTCCATGACTTATGCCCCAGCATTTCTATCTAAAAGAATATAGCTGCACTCATATTCTTACTAAGAAAAGAAAGAAAGGGAAGGAGGGAGGCTTATGGTTCTAAAATAAAAAATATATAACAAAAGAGTACATTAAGACATTATTGTTAAATTACTACCTAATGGATTTTTGGGGTTAAAAAACCTTAATGAGAAGTTACACTGATCATCAAATTCTGCCAATGAAATCTTTTGCCACCCATTTACTGTATATGCCCATTTTTTCTGGATTAATATGCAGCAGGGTTGTGCCCATCACAACCAGCTATGTGAGGTGAAACTTCACAGAGAACTTAATACTAAATTGTTCAAAATGCTCAATTAACCCTACCCAAACTGGATGAAAACCAGTTTTTTGACAATCTGAAATACCTTATTAGAGGTAGAAAAGAAGTAAATACAGTACATCAATTACATCAATTCTGAAATCAAGATTAATTTAGACTAAACTAGCACCATACAAACTGGCTTTTTATATTTTTACTCTTCTCCCAAACCCAATGCATTCCACCCACCTTAAATGTGGTTGATATTTTAAGAACAATGGATTTATTTTAATTATTTTCATAGAAATTAAAAGACAATTCTTTTTTATATATATAAATGAATCTTTATTTACATTTCATGTTAAAAACACACCATACACCAACAAAGACAAAAAAAAACATTTACAATATACAAAAAACGAAGAAATCGAAAAATTGAAAACCATTTCAAAAATTTCACATTATATCTACTTCTAAACTAACAATTATATTCCACTCATTAAGTCTCTTATAACCATTCAACTCCAAAGCTTATTCATTAACAAAGACTATATCGCTTCATTTTTGACCAACCTCCAAGCCACCCTCATTTCTTTAATCTTTTATCCATCCAAATATACCATTTATTCCATAATAGAAATGCTGGTGTCTCTTCTTTACCCTTCAACTTCTTGGTCAATGTGTCTGCTTCTGCACAATCAAGTATTCTCGTAATTAATAAGGTATGAATAATCCCTGAAAATCAAACCAACAATATGGATCAGTCAGATTTAACTCGTTTATCGTTTATATGAAAACATATCCCTATATTTTGCATTTCTTTATTTCCTAAGGTTACATATGGCTCTGCTCCAGTGATGGATAACAGGATTCATACAGCTTTCTTTTATCAGATGTTTCCAAATGAACATCTTCAAATTATGGGGATTCTCCAGTTGCTGCTTCATTTTAAGTGGTCCTGGATTGGGATGCTTTTTCAACAAAATGAGATTGCTGAAAGATTTATCAGAGAAGTGCTTGTCATATTTTCCCAGAATGGAATCTGTTTCGATTACATTGAAGAGTTTCCAACAGTAACTTTTTCTAATGATTTGGGAGAAAAAATGGATAATTTTCTTCAAATATACAAAGTTGTTATGACAAGCATATCTAGTGTTGTGATTGTATATTGTGAAAACCAGGTTATGGCTCTTTTCAGAATGATTTCCTCTATTTCAGAATATTTAGACACAACATTAGAGAGAAAAGACAAAGTCTGGATTTTTTCAGTCCAGATGGAATACACTTCACTTCCATTTCAACGAGATAACAGTATGGACTTCATTCATGGGGCTCTTTCTTTCTCAGTTTCCTCCAAAGAGTTATCAGGATTCAAGACATTTCTTCAGATGAGAAACAGTGTTCCAGAAAATGAAGACAGTTTTTCAAGGGTCTTTTGGGAACAAGCCTTTGGATGTTTCTTCTCAAATTCCACTTTAAATACAAAGTCAGAAGAAAGGTGCACTGGGGAAGAGACGTTGGAGAGTCTTCCAGACTGTTTTTCAACTGAGCATAACCGGGCAAAGCTACAGTATCTACAATGCAGTGTATGGTGTGGCACATGCTCTCCAAGCCATGTATACAACCCACTCCAAGCACAGAGCAATGGCTGCTACAGGGAAGCAGAAGCTTTTCAATCATCAAGTGTGGCAGGTAAGCTCCTATATGTGCTAATGTAGCAGGTGATTTTGCTTCCGTATCTACCACTGTCCACATAGTATATAGAAAATAATTTAAATATAATGCTGGAGGAATGACTTAGATGGATCATAATGTCCACATCTCCTGATTTTGTATCAAAAGGTTAATTTCCCCCAGAATGTTTCTTTATGATGCAGAGTTCTAAATATTTCAAGGTATTTGGATTTCAAATAACTTTGATAATCAGTTCACTAAAATATTGCTGCAAACAAGGAATGCTGCCAGTTCCAGTTTGCAATAATACATTAGTTATCTGATGATCCAACTAAAGGTGCAATTATTGTGTCATTTCTCCATGACATTTTTAATTATATTGAAAATAAGGACCCTAAAAGATACACCTCCCGTGAACCTTTCCCATTAGTGGTATTGCTATCACTTTTCAGAGCATATTCTGTTGTTTAGGAATAGTTGGAGAAGGACTTTTTCTCCTTGTAAAATATAGGGATATGGTGCATCCACTTTCTCTCCCAATGCGTAACACAGAATTTTGAAAAAGCATTTAGTACTTGGAAAACATGAATACATAATTATGATGGGGAGAAAAGTGGCTTCAAGAACTAAAAATAAAAATTACAACACAGAGAGAACACAATGGTGAGGAAAGAGATAGAAAAAGATGGCATGATTGTCAAATGACACTAAGGAAGAGGAAAACACGCTGTTGATGGTTGTGAAAAGTACCTCCAGGTGATGGAACTGTCTTACACCACTGGGATTGGCTCATATCACTCCTACTGGCAGAGGAGGTATGCTGCAGGTCCCGTCAGCCCAAATATTTCAGCTGGTGGGGTCCAGGACAAGAGACTTCTCTGCTATTGCTCCTACCCTCTAGAAAATCTTGCCCCACCTGAATTTGAGGTTGGCCCCAACCCTCCTATCTTTTTCTAAGGGCCTAAAGACAAGATTTTGCCAGTTGGTTTGGGGCCCCAGTGGGGGCACAGCACAATGTTGACTGAGTAATAATAGATCCTCCCCTCACACTCTGTTCCCCACCCTCGCCATATATGTTTGGTGTTAAGGTTTGATTTTATCATTTATGTTTTAACTTAAATGATACCAATGTTATCCTATGGTAGGTTGGTGGCCAATACATTTTATAGATGATAGATAGATAGATAGATAGATAGATAGATAGATAGATAGATAGATAGATAGATAGATAGATAGATAGATAGATAGATAGATAGATAGATAGATAGATAGATGGATGGATGGATGGATGGATGGATGGATGGATGGATGGATGGATGGATGGATGGATGGATGGACGGACAGACAGACAGACAGACAGACAAAGGTGCTGTTGGGGTCCATAGCATTTCTCTGTCTTTTTTCGTGAGCATTCTGGATGTTGTTGATCCAAGTGATGAATAGTATTATTATAATAAATAGGAAGCACAACAATATTTTTTTAAATAATATTGCTTTATATGTTTCCCATTGTTGTATACCTTTATTAATTACTGTCATGTTCTTCTCTTGAGCTTCATCACTACCTAAGAAAAGTCTCATTTAACAACAGTGCTGGAGAAAACATACTATTTGACAAGAATGGGAAGGTTGCAACTGGCTTTGATATTATCAACTGGGTCACCTTTCCAAATCAATCCTTTCTTAGGATCAAAGTTGGAAAAGTATATCCATCAGCTCATCTAGAAGGCCTTCTCTCTCTATCGGTAAATAACATTGTCTGGCCCAAGCTTTTTAACCAGGTATCTATTATTCATTTTTCAACAGCTATCTATGAGCTAATTAATGCTAATATTGAAGCCTATCAGATAAATAACAGATTTTTCATTTACATGACACATTATGCAAGAAGGATATTTTATGAGATAAGATAAGCCTAGCACTGAATCTTTCATTGAATCTTTCTGACCAAAAGAGGAAAGAAAAGATTTCTCCAAAATGATGATTGCTAAAATGTTATTTTTAAAATTCTAATTGTACTGTATTTTCATTTATTAACAGAGACCACCTGTTTCTCTGTGCAATGCTCATTGCTCCTTGGGGTACAGCAAGGTCAAAATAGAAGGGAGGTCATTTTGCTGTTACAAATGCCTTAGTTGCCCAGAAGGGAAAATTGCCAATCTGACAGGTAAGAGATGCCATGCAAGAAGTTGTGTAATGGAATGTGACAATGACCTAGGTGGAAAAGGGCAAGATATATTATCTACAATTTAGTACTTGGAAAACATGAATACATAATTATGATGGGGAGAAAAGTGGCTTCAAGAACTAAAAATAAAAATTACAACACAGAGAGAACACAATGGTGAGGAAAGAGATAGAAAAAGATGGCATGATTGTCAAATGACACTAAGGAAGAGGAAAACACGCTGTTGGTGCTTGTGGCAAGTACTTCCAGGTGATGGAACTGTTTTACACCACTGGGATTGGCTCATATCACTCCTACTGGTAGAGGAGGTATGCTGCAGGTCCCGTCAGCCCAAATATTTCAGCTGGTGGGGTCCAGGACAAGAGACTTCCCTGCTATTGCTCCTACCCTCTAGAAAATCTTGCCCCACCTGAATTTGAGGTTGGCCCCAACCCTCCTATCTTTTTCTAAGGGCCTAAAGACAAGATTTTGCCAGTTGGCTTGGGGCCCCAGTGGGGGCACAGCACAATGTTGACTGAGTAATAATAGATCCTCCCCTTACACTCTGTCCCCCACCCTCGCCATATGTGTTTGGTGTTAAGGTTTGATTTTATCATTTATGTTTTAACTTAAATGATACCAATGTTATCCTATGGTAAGTTGTGGGCCAATACATTTTATAGATAGATAGATAGATAGATAGATAGATAGATAGATAGATAGATAGATAGATAGATAGATAGATAGATAGACAGACAGACAGACAGACAGACAGACAGACAGACAGACAGACAGACAGACAGACAGACAGATAGATAGATAGATGGATGGATGGATGGATGGATGGATGGATGGATGGATGGATGGACGGACGGACAGACAGACAGACAAAGGTGCCAATCTAACAGGTAAGAGATGCCATGCAAGAAGTTGTGTAATGGAATGTGACAATGACATAGGTGGAAAAGGGCAAGATATATTATCTACAATGAAGAGTCAGAGAAAGTAATTTAAAAAGGGCCTACCTTAATGGGTCAATATTGCTAAACGTGGATGAGAAAGGTTTTGTGTTTTCAGACTTGCAAAATTCTTTTAATGTAGCCTTTTAACAATGTAGAATTTGCTAACTTCTTTATTTTTCCTGTCTGATTTATTGGGGAGGATTGATAACATTTGATATCTATTAACTCTGAAGGTCAATACATTTAAAGCACTATACAGGCTACACACCTTAGGAGATGGATAAGTACTATGTCCATGGGGATTCTTTCTAGTCAACATGGCCCCAACTCACAAAAAAGGCAATGGAACATGAACTGTCTGTCTGTCTGTCTGTCTATCTATCTATCTATCTATCTATCTATCTATCTATCTATCTATCTATCTATCTATCTATCTATCCATCAATCTATCATCTAGCTATCAAATTTAAAGGGTATTCTTTTTGCTTTTCCTATTTTCCCTCTAAAGGAGGAAACATATAGGTTTATAATCTTATTTAGAGAGAGCATATACATTGGTTTAATTTGAGTTAAATAGCCTGATTCATATCCTTTTTTACAGAGCACCAAATTGCATTCAGTTGGTTAATAAATATCTTACAGTATACAACACAACAAAATGCAACATATCACTGAAGATTCATTTACTGTATTCATACATAATTTGTTTCCCAAAAATCTAACTATAGTAAGAGATGAACAGGTTGAAAGCTTTCATCACGAAAAACAGTATCATGGAAACTGGAATCCATGAACACTGGCTGACTATTTTTGGACACTGCAGACAAATAATGCAAACATTATGAAATTAAATATGTTATACCATGTTTTCCCCAAAATAAGACCCAACTGGAAAACAAGCGTTAGCAAGATTTTTCAGGATTCTTGTAATATAAGCCTCACAACAAAAATAAGCCCCAGTTAAAATCATTAGCGAGACATATGCATTTAGTACTGTATTTCCCCCAAAATAAGACCTAGCCAGAAAATAAGCCCTAATCTGTCTTTTGCTGATCAGTGTTACTATAAATGTTGTTCATTTTTCTAATGGAAAAATTTATTTCCCCTAAAGCAATAGTGTAAGTGGGAGGTACAATCCAATTTGAAATGTACAATAATATCTGAATGAGTAATCCAATTTCAAAGGATATGCTATCAGACAAATTAGATTTAATTTTTTCTTGCCTATAACTTTCCAGATAAATTGAATTTAAATTCCCTAATTCCCAGACATTGTGATGAATACCTGGAAATTCCAGGCACTCAAATATTTTATTTCTGAAAAATGGGGATGTTTAAGCTAACTTTCAATTCTTATGTGCTTAACAACTCTATTTCTCTTCCAGATTTAGATGACTGTATCCCATGTCCTGAAGAAACCTATCCTAACAAGAACCAGGATCTGTGCATTCAAAAACATCCAACCTTCTTGTCTTACAAAGAACCCTTAGGAATCACTTTGACCAATGTTGCTTTCTTTTTTTCTTTCATCTCAGCTGTGGTACTGGGGGTCTTCATTAAAAATCAGGACACTCCCATTGTCAAAGCCAACAACCAGAACCTCACCTACACTCTTCTCATTGCTCTCTTCCTCACTTTCCTTTGCACTTTGCTTTTCATTGGACAACCTGACCAAATAAAATGTCTCATGAGACAAACTTCTTTTGGCATCATATTCTCTATAGCCCTTTCTTGTATATTGGGCAAAACAACCATAGTGGTCCTTGCTTTCATGGCCACCAAACCAGGCTCCAAAATGAGAAAATGGGTGGGGAAAAGGCTGGCCAGCACTATTGTCCTTTCTTGCTCCCTGGTACAAGTCATCATTTGTAGTGCGTGGCTAGCAATTTCTCCCCCATTTCCAGATTCAGACATGCATTCCACAGTTGATGAAATTGTCCTGGAATGTAATGAAGGCTCAGTCATCATGTTTTACATTGTCCTTGGTTATATGGGTTTCTTGGCTTCTATCAGCTTTACAGTGGCCTTTCTAGCCAGAAAGTTACCTGATAGCTTTAATGAAGCCAAATTTATCACCTTCAGTATGTTGGTCTTTTGTAGTGTCTTGATATCCTTTGTTCCCACCTATCTGAGCAGCAAAGGAAAATACATGGTAGCTGTGGAGGTCTTCTCCATTTTGATGTCTGCAGCTGGATTACTGTGCTGCATCTTTTCCCCCAAATGCTATATTATTATTCTGAGGCCTGATTTGAACAGAAAGGAGCAGCTAATAAAGAAACACAAGTGAAATCTTTTTTATATATTTATTTAGCAGGCTTATTATTCCAGTTCCAACTGGAACTTCTTTCATTTTGCTAAATTTGTTCAGAAATAGTTTTTTTAGAGTAATGAAGAACAATATATGCAACCCTATTATTTATATGAGCAATGAATGCTTTTTAAAAAAAACACGGGAACAACCATATAGTATATTTCTGATTGATCAAATTGTAGTTTTTTCCAAACATGCAATGCAGGAAAATGTTACATTTTTCAGAAAAAGAAAGTTTGCCAAAACTATCTGATTTCTAGTCCAAACTGTTCAGTTTTCAAATTAGCATTTCAGAAGAAAAAAGATGGAAAACTCCCTACTTCCTTTTTCCTGCTTTTCCCTGCATTACCAAAATGTGTCTACACTGATACTAAGAGTGTGGAAAATTTACTCAAGCACTTGAGTACTTACTACTATAGGAAACATAAATTTTATGGAGATTTGATGGAATGACTCTTATAATTGGAATATAGAACTTAAAAATACCATTAATCCACAAACAAGAGAAGTAATTGAAGGAGAATGATGAAAAGAAGTTGTACTATATAGAAACCTTAACCAAAAATGGTCAAATATTTAAAAATAGAAATGTGATGATCCCAATGAAAGCAACAGTTAAAATAATTGGCAATATGTAAACTATGTTGGTTGGTGGTGACCATCACCAACTCACCCAGGGAGAAAGTGTAGATGATGACTTTCAAATCTTGTGCCTTAAAGGGTTTAATCTCACTGATTCTAAGGCAAAGTCTGCCAACTGTGGTCCTTCCAGAGAATTTATTATTTCTGTTTTGACAACTGGTGGGTGCAGGTTTATTTATTCTAGTATTTTTATGACTTCCAACATCAGGTATGTCATGAGAAATATATATATTGAATGTAGGTATCTATATGTATATGTACTTTGCTCTTGAGTTATATCTCTTCATGCTTAAAAGGGGGAGAAAGTACAGTAAGTAAATTGATAAAGTTAGGGTTGGTTAATAAAGCACTACACACTACACCATGATGTAAAAAAAAGTTGAGATTCTAGAAACAGTACAAAGAGGAACAAAGTTGGTTAGGGGATTGGAAGCTAAAACATACAAAGAATGGTTGCTGGAATTGAGTATGTCTAGTTTAATGAAGAGAAAGAATAAGGGTGACATAATAGCAGTTTTCCAATATCTCAGGTGTGGCCACAAAGAAGAGGGAGTCAAGCTATTCTCTAAAGTACCTGAAGCCAGGATAAGAAGAATGGATGAAAACTAATTAAAGAGAGAAGCAACCTAGAACTAAGGAGAAATTTCCTAAAATTAGAATAATTAATCAGTGGAATAACCTGTCTCCAGAAGTTGCAAATGCTCCAACACTGGAAGTTTTTAAGAAGGGATTGAAGAACCACTTGTCTCAAATAGTAAAGGGTTTCCTGCCTGTCCAGGGGGTTGAACTAGAAGACCTCCAAGGTCCTTTTCAACTATAGAGTAAGAATAAGAATAAAAATAAGATGATTATTATTGTTATTGTTATTGTTATTGTTATTGTTATTGTTATTGTTGTTGTTGTTGTTGTTGTTGTTGTTGTTATTGTTGTTGTTGTTGTTGTTGTTGTTGTTGTTGTTGTTGTTGTTTTGGAAATCAAGTTGCAACTTTAAATATATGGGCATATCTGGGTTTTTAGCTAAATGTCTGAAGAGAAAAAAAGCAGTCTTCCTTATTTGCAAGTAAAGTACTGGGAACAATTTGGGCACTGCCTGAGAAGAAATGTGCCTCTTTGAATACTGAAATTTTCTCACTTTCTCAGTTTAGACCAATTCACAATTTATCCACCATTTCCTACAATTTAGAAAAAAGGAGTCATATAGCTTGTCAACCCTTTCCAAATTTTATTCTCTGACTGAACCAATTTTAATTACTTGATTATTCTCTTGACCATGACTTCAGATTGATAACTTGATTTTCTTTACATTGTTTCTGAAAAATATATTGATGACCTGAACACACTAATTAACTTTCCCTAGAGCTTACAAGCAACTCCTGAAATTGCGAGTATTGCAGCACTACAGCAGTCATTCGGCCTTACAAGCGACCTCAGTGGCTCTGCGACACACCCTGGATATTCCCTCCCTCCCCACCATGGGTCTCCCTAGGCACTAGGCCTTCAGAACTCATCCTGCAAAGATGGAGAATCTTTGCTTTCTTGGCTGCTCCAGGCCTTTTATATGTTCATAGAGAATGGAGGCCTAAACTAATGCAAGATGAAGCAAGATCAGTGAAGCAAGATCTCACACTACTGATCTCGCATGATCTCATGGTTCTTTAGGCCTCTGTTCTCTGCAACAGAGAACCAAACCGAAGCTGGGGGATGCTTTGACATGCCTCCAGAAGCTGGATCAGGGCTCCAGAAGACAGGAAAAGGCCTCTACTACCTGGATCTATGGCCACAGAGTGATTTTGCACCACACACACATACACCCTGCAGCCGATCTGAGCTCCAGAGGTTTGGAAAAGACCTCTGCCACCCGGATCTGTGGCTGCAGAGTGATTTTGTGGCCTCCCCCATGGCTGATCCAGGCTCCTGAGGCCTTTTCCAAGCCTCTGGAGGCCTTTTCCAAGCCTCTGGAGCCCAGAACCATGGCTGCAGAGCAATTTTTCAGCCCCCCAGTGTCCCAATCTGTAATGTACTGGGTTTTTTCTTACTAAAGTGTATCATGTGGGGTTAATTGTTGGAAGGTTGCTTAAGCAGGGAAGCTGGCTAACAGCTCCCAACTCCTCAGACAACCCATCTCCAGTGCCACCATTGGCTGCTTCTAGGGTGGCAATAGGTTGCTTTAAACCTATTGGCCGCCACCTAGAGGCCAGGGTATAAATAGCTGCATTCACAGCCCTGTTTCCCAGTTCAGTTCCTGCAAGAAAATAAAGAATTATTCTTGCTGAACTCACTTGCCTTGTATTTTCAATCAAGCACAGAACCCAGTACACAACACAATCCAAACTCCTGAGGCCTTTTCCAAGCCTCCGGAGCCCAGATCCATGGTTGCAGAGAGATTCTGTGCTCCCTGTAGCCCAATGCGGGCTCCGGAGGCCTTTTCCAAGGCTTTCTATGGCTGCTGAGAAATTCTGCACACACCCCTCAGCCTGATCTGAGCTCTGGAGTCCTTTTCTGAGCCTCAAGAGCCCAGATCTATGGCTGTAGAGTGATTTTGCAGTACCCCCAGTGACCTGATCAGGGCTCTGGAGGCTTTTTCCAAGCATCCGGAGACTGGATCCATGACCATGGAGAGATTCTGCGCCCCACAGTGGCCCATTCTGGGTTCCAGAGGACTTTTCCAAGCCTCCCAAGTCCAGATTGGTCCAGTGGGGGCCCAAAACCGCTCTGCAGTCATAGATCCTGACTCTGGAAGTCTTTTCCAAGCTTTGGAAAAGGCCTCTGGAGCCTAGATCCATGGCCACAAAGCAATTTTGCAGCCCCCCAGTGGCCCAATCCAGGCTCCAGAGGTCTGGAAAAGCTCCAGAGACCAGATCTATGGCTACGGAGAGATTCTGTGTCCCCCAGCAGCCCGATTCATGTTCAGGAGGGCTTTTCCAAGCCTCTGGAGCCCAGATCCATGGCTACGGAGAGATTCTGTGTCCCCCAGCAGCCCGATTCATGTTCAGGAGGGCTTTTCCAAGCCTCTGGAGCCCAGATCCATGGCTGCGGAGCAAATTTATGACCTCCTAGCAATCCGATCCAGGCTCCAGAGGCCTGGAAACGACCTCCGGAACCCCGATCTATGGTAGGGGAGTGATTCTGCATCGTCTGATCCAGGCTCTGGAGGCATTTTCCAAGCCTCCAGAAACTGGATCCATGGCTATGGAGTGATTCTGTGCCCCCCCATGGCCCAATCTGGGCTCTGGAGTCCTGGAATGGACCTGTGCCACCCAGATCTATGGACGCAGAGTGATTTTGTGGACACCCAGCAGCCTTATTCAGGCTCCAGAGGCCTGGAAAAGACCTCTGCCACCCAGATCTATGGATGTAGAGTGATTTTGTGCCCCCACTAACCGATCCAGGCTCTGGAAGCCTTGTCCAAACCTCTAGAACCTGGATCTAAGGCCATGGAGTGATTTCATGCCCCCCCATGGCCCGATCTGTGCTCTGGAGGGCTGGAATAGACCTCTGCTGCCCATATCTATGGCCTCAGAGTAATTTTGTGGACCCCTAGCAACCCAATCTGAGATCCAGAGGCCTAGAAAAGACCTCTGCTGCCAGGATCTATGGCTGCAGAGCAATTTTGCACCCCCCAAGTGGCCTGATCCAGGTTCCAGAGGGGTTTTCCAAGCCTTCAGTAGCCTTTTCCAAGCCTCCAGAGCCTGGATCTATGGCTGCAGAATGATTCCACACCCCTCCCCATGGCCAATCCATGCACTGGATACTTTTCCAAGCCTGGGGGGCATGTTCCATCACTAGGCACTCCTGGCCTTCCCCACTCTCAGATAAATCATGTTTACTTAATGAGCTGCATGCATTTTAACAAGCAAGAGAATGATCTCATTAAAGGAACAAAATTCACTTTATGAGTTTTTGAGTTATGAGTGGAATGGGCAGGTTCCATTACACTCTTAAGTCAAGGACTACCTGTACATTGTTTCTGAAAAATATATTGATAACCTGAAAAATATATTGATAACCTGAAGGTTAAATATATTTAACTTCCAAATCTGGGAAATCTTGAGGTTCTCCATCTGAGAGAAGCACACAAGACATCAGTAGTCAGAAGTCTCAACTTAGACAATAACCTCAATAGAAATGTAATCTCACTCAGATCTGTGGAGATTCTCTGTCATCCAGATCATAGTTGTCCAAATGATGCTTTTTCACAGGGAAACTGGACTTTCTTGCTTTTCTTTAAAGATGTTTTGCTTCTCATCCAAGATGCTTCTTTAGATCTGATTGGATGGTGGGGAATGGAAGGATTTATACTCTTTGCAGACAGCTGCTCATTTGCATTATTTTAGAGAGTTGTAGAGGCCATCCAGAGGTTTATTTGTGTCATCAGAGTCACCTGAGTGATGCAAATGGATGTGGAGCCTTCTTAGAACTGTTGAAAGGACTGAGTTGTAGACTGGAAATAAATGATATCATATCCCTCTCCCTCTGTTGAGAGGGGGAATCCTTCCATTCCCCACCATCAGTGCATGAGAAGTGAAACATCTTCAAAGGAAAACAAGAAAGTCCCGTTGCCTCTGAAAAAGCATCTTTGGGACAATCTCATTCATGATTCAGTTTGTAGCAGAAAGAATAAACACCGAGTCATACCTTTGAGCCAGTCATTCTCTCTTGGCCATAAGAACAAGAGAATGGCAAAGCACTTTCAAAAGTGTGAAGGAAAATCTATGGACTTTTTCTTGCAAGTACCACAAGTGAAGGTTGATTCTATAAACCATAACATCTAAACTGAGATTATATTTATTAAATTGAAGCCACTTAATGATATTTCAAGGACTGATGGCCGGAGAAGAGTAACAAATTCTTGGTGATCTAAAACTATGGATGTTTTCTGACAAATAATGAAGCTTTTTGGTTTAACATTGTTTCCCCATTGGTAACACCTCCTCCAAGGGCAAACGTGACTTCTGTGTCATACCATTAAACCAGTACAAACCTGATAAACCTGTACTTTTTCACATATTATTTATTTGATTTCCTTTGTCTTCTTTTCCTTCTATTGCAATCTCCTTTTCTTTTGCTGCTATGCAAAAAGCCACCAACCATTTACTCCAACCTTATTATTAATTCCTATTATATCAGAAAAGCAAAAGATGTTGTGTCCCATAATTGGCCATGTTTAATTCTACTCCTCTATTCTCTAGGGAGTTCCAAAGAGCAAAGCAAAACATATTCAAATACAATGCATAAAGAGCAACACTGTATGAGTTGGTTTTTCTTATATACTGTAGCTCTTCATTCAGATTATCCAAGAGAAAGAAGCAAAGTGTTAGGTTGCCCTATATTCAAAAGCCATATCAACAATCATTTGTGAAATACACATCTATGATTTGGAGTCTTCCTCTTCAAACTGTGGGTGAAAAAATAACTTCTTCAGGTCATGTTCCATGATGCTAAATGCACCATTGACAATCCAACTGTTAAATACAAGTCTTACTATTCAGGTGATCTCATCATTGGTGGCGTTATTTCTCTGATCTACGTGATGTCTAACTTGATTACCTTCAAAAGAATTCCATCTGAAGAACTTATTGATGATCCCTTGTACGTAGCTGTCATTTTTTTATTATATCAGTTCCCAAATCTGACTAGATAATTAGTTAATGTTATTTTAGGAAAGCCATACATGATTGAAATATAACTTTTATCTCCTTTCACTTTTAGTTCCTCTACTCACAGATTCTATTTTATTTCTTAGAATAGAATAGAATAGAATAGAATAGAATAGAATAGAATAGAATAGAATAGAATAGAATAGAATAGAATAGAATAGAATAGAATAGAATAGAATATTGTCACTTTAAATGTACACTAATCAGCATAAATTAAAATTTAATTTTGTTGCATTCAGCTCTGAAAAAATACCATTATGCAAATACCCACATAGACACATATATATGACACAGAGAAACCTTACAATCTAGTTTGAATGTATACATATACGAAAGAAAGAAAGAAAGAAAGAAAGAAAGAAAGAAAGAAAGAAAGAAAGAAAGAAAGAAAGAAAGAAAGAAAGAAAGAAAGAAAGAAAGAAAGAAAGAAAGAAAGAAAGAAATCTGTAGCACTCTACTCAGTCCTTTCTGGTTTCCTAATGTTTATGCCCAAATTTACATGGAACTACAATTCCAGCATACAGCTGTATGCCTGTAAATGATCAGATCACATCCTGTAAGGAACAGACATTTCTGTGAGCTAAACTTACAGTTAATTATTTTATTTCTGAGACTAAGTATATGCAGTAGTTCCAAGTCACTTTTCAAAAAATCTATTGAGTATGGCTGGAATTCAGAGTAAATATAACAGTAGCCCAACCAACTTGTTTTCAATTGAGAACAGTTTCTATGGTTTATGGTAATATTAAAAATAAAATCTAAGCACACTTTTATTCTATGACACATTGGCCTTTACTTCATATATAGGAAGAATTTTGCATATATATATATATATATATATATATATATATATATATATATATATATATATATATATATATATATATATATATATATATATATATATATATATATATATATATATATATATATATATATATATATTCCTAGTCAAACAACCTTGAAATCAAAGAAAGGATTTCTTAGGTGCTAAAAATGTTTCCTTTCCAGCTTTTACATATTACCATTCCTAATGTGGCTCAATATACAAGATTTGATCTTTCAAAATGAGATAGAAATATCCCAATAAGAAAAAAACATTGTAAAAGGGATAATTTACAGTACTCAAAGAAATGGATAACGAACAGTTTGTAGCTTATTCTATATTCAAATTTATGGAAAGTGAGGACAGGTATTTTCTGTAGACTATCCTTGGAATCTTGGAGTCTAATTTTGAATCTTTCTATTAAGAAAGATTATTCAATTATAATGTAAGAAATTCTTTGTTTGGAAATATAAATATTGTGACAGAGGCATTATCCTCCCTTGAAGTTTCTTTCTACAGAACTATTTGCATATCTTGTCCTTGGTATTTGCTGTAAAGGAGATCAATGAAAATCCTCAGATCTTGCCAAACACCACTCTGGGCTTTGGCATATATAACAACTATTTCATGGCAACATGGACTTACCTTGCTTCTATGGAGCTTCTTTCTTCACATGACAAATTTGTTCCCAACTACAAATCCAGCATCCACCAAAACTTAGCATGTGTTATTGCTGGGCCAAACTCTGATCTTTCTCAGGTTATGGCAGATATCCTGAGTATTTACAAGATTCCACAGGTAGGAAATGCTCAAGAAAAAAGCAAACTCCTATTCTTTTTAATGGAATTTACTGGATTGGTTGTAAACTAATGTCAATCAGCAGATATATAACTTCAGGCTACACAACATTTTAACATTTTTCCTATTTTGATTTAATGAAAATTATGCTAATTTTGAGGATCTTATCTCACATTGGAAAAACAGAAAAGAAAAGAAAAAAAGATGAATCCTCTTGGTCATAAGAGAGGATTTTCTTTTAATTTGAAATAATTTCCTGTTGATTTCCATGAAATTTCCAAACCAATTAAGGTAATAACAAAACTAAAATTACAAGAAATTGAAATATATTATATATTTTGAAGATAAAAGTGGCATACTTATAATAAAGAAAGAATATATGACTGAATAGTGATTTGTTCCAGAAATGATTTAAAATAGCATTTTGGTTTGTCTGCAATTATGGAAATGTTTGTTCTATTGAGGCTAGGTGGTTTTTCCTTGGTTCATTTTTCTCTTTCCTTCACTGGATTTTGGAGTAGTTGCTTAAATGAGAAGATGATTGGAAATTACACTTAGAAGGCAATTACAATCATCCAGAAGTATTATTTACATGACAAATTTCTCTGGTTGATAAGTAGTAATAATCTAATACAGGTAGCTTTAGTACCAATAGTCTCAGTCACAATACTTTCTTCCAAGTCTTTTTTTGTCATAGAACGCCCAGAACAGAGTTCCAGCACCCTTTTTGGATGGAACCTTGTAGGGTAGGCAAGGCGGTTTGTGTGACGTGTGTGAGTTCCGGCACCTTTTTTTCCACAAAAAAAGCACTGCTTCTTCCATGACAAAATAAGATTGCTTTAAATAATGTATTCATTCCGTGACTTATGCCCCAGCATTTCTATCTAAAAGAATATAGCTGCACTCATATTCTTACTAAGAAAAGAAAGAAAGGGAAGGAGGGAGGCTTATGGTTCTAAAATAAAAAATATATAACAAAAGAGTACATTAAGACATTATTGTTAAATTACTACATAATAGATTTTTGGGGTTACAAAACCTTAATGAGAAGTTACTCTGATCATCAAATTCTGCCAATGAAATCTTTTGCTACCCATTTACTGTATATGCCCATTTTTTTCTGGATAAATATGCAGCAGGGTTGTGCCCATCACAACCAGCTATGTGAGGTGAAACTTCACAGAGAACTTAATACTGAATTGTTCAAAATGTTCAATTAACCCTACCCAAACTGGATGAAAACCAGTTTTTTGACAATCTGAAATACCTTATTAGAGGCAGAAAAGATGTAAATATACTACATCAATTCTGAAATCAAGTTTAGTTTAGACTAAACTAGAACCATACATACTGGCTTTTTATATTTTTACTCTTCTCCCAAACCCATTGCATTCCACCCACACTGAATGTGATTCATATTTTAGAAACAATAGATTTATTTTAATTTATTTCCATAGAAATTAAAAGGCAATTCTTAATAAGGTATGAATAATCCCTGAAAATCAAACCAACAATATGGATCAGTCAGATTTAATTCATTTATCGTTTATATGAAAAATATATCCCTATACTTTGCATTTCTTTATTTCCTAAGGTTACATATGGCTCTGCTCCAGTGATGGATAACAGGATTCATACAGCTTTCTTTTATCAGATGTTTCCAAATGAACATCTTCAAATTATGGGGATTCTCCAGTTGCTGCTTCATTTTAAGTGGTCCTGGATTGGGATGCTTTTTCAACAAAATGAGATTGCTGAAAGATTTATCAGAGAAGTGCTTGTCATATTTTCCCAGAATGGAATCTGTTTTGATTACATTGAAGAGTTTCCAATAGTAACTTTTTCAAATGATTTGGAAGAAAAAATGGATAATTTTCTTCAAATATACAAAGTCGTAATGACAAGCATATCTAGTGTTGTGATTGTATATTGTGAAAATCAGGTTATGCCTCTTTTCAGAATGATCTCCTCTGTCTCAGAATATTTGGACACAACATTAGAGAGAAAAGACAAAGTCTGGATTTTTTCAGCCCAGATGGAATACACTTCACTTCCGTTTCAAAGAGATAACAGTATGGACTTCATTCATGGGGCTCTTTCTTTCTCAGTTTCCTCCAAAGAGTTATCAGGATTCAAGACATTTCTTCAGATGAGAAACAGTGTTCCAGAAAATGAAGACAGTTTTTCAAGGGTCTTTTGGGAACAAGCCTTTGGATGTTTCTTCTCAAATCCCACTTTAAATACAAAGTCAGAAGAAAGGTGCACTGGGGAAGAGACGTTGGAGAGTCTTCCAGACTCTGTTTTTCAACTGGGCATGACTGGGCAAAGCTACAGTATCTACAATGCAATGTATGGTGTGGCACATGCTCTCCAAGCCATGTATACAACCCACTCCAAGCACAGAGCAATGGCTGCTACAGGGAAGCAGAAGCTTCTTGATCATCAAGTGTGGCAGGTAAGCTCCTATATTTGCTAATGGAGCAGGTGATTTTGCTTCCATATCTTCCACTGTCTATGTAATATATAGAAAGTAATTTAAATATAATGCTGGAGGAATGACGTAGATGGATCATATGTTTTAACTTAAATGATACCAATGTTATCCTATGGTAAGATGGTGGCCAATACATTTTATAGATGATAGATAGATAGATAGATAGATAGATAGATAGATAGATAGATAGATAGATAGATAGATAGATAGATAGATAGATAGATAGATAGATAGATGGATGGATGGATGGATGGATGGATGGATGGATGGATGGATGGATAGATGGACGGACGGACGGACAGACAGACAGACAGACAAAGGTGCTGTTGGAGTCCATAGCATTTCTCTGTCTTTTTTCGTGAGCGTTCTGGATGTTGTTGATCCAAGTGATGAATAGTATTATTATAATAAATAGGGAGCACTACAATTTTTTTGAAATAATATTGCTTTATATTTTTCCCATTGTTGAATACCTTTATTAATTACTGTCATGTTCTTCTCTTGAGCTTCATCACTACTTGAGAAAAGTCTCATTTAACAACAGTGCTGGAGAAAACATACTATTTGACAAGAATGGGAAGGTTGCAACTGGCTTTGATATTATCAACTGGGTCACCTTTCCAAATCAATCCTTTCTTAGGATCAAAGTTGGAAAAGTATATCCATCAGCTCATCTAGAAGGCCTTCTCTCTCTATCAGTAAATAACATTGTCTGGCCCAAGCTTTTTAACCAGGTAGCTATTATTCATTTTTCAACAGCTAGTTAACTGCTCATGCTGCAGATGAACTCTGAATACCTACACAAATTAATGAATCAAAGTACAAGGAAAACAATATTCTTGATACACAGGACTTTGAAGAGGATTTTGCAGAAGAAAAAGAAGCACAATGTCCTCCTATCTATGAGCTAATTAATGCTAATATTGAAGCCTATCAGATAAATAACAGATTTTTCATTTACATGACACATTATGCAAGAAGGATATTTTATGAGATAAGCCTTGCATACTAGCACTGAATCTTTCACTGAATCTTTCTGACCAAAAGAAGAAAGAAAAGATTTCTCCAAAATGATGATTGCTAGAATGTTATTTTTAAAATTCTAATTGTACTGTACTTTCATTTATTAACAGAGACCACCTGTTTCTCTGTGCAATGCTCGTTGCTCCTTGGGATATAGCAAGGTCAAAATAGAAGGGAGGCCATTTTGCTGTTACAAATGCCTTTGTTGCCCAGAAGGGAAAATTGCCAATCAGACAGGTAAGTGATTCCATGCAAGAAATTTTGTAATGGAATGTGACAATGCCCTTGGTGGAAAACAGCAAGAGACACTATCTCCAATGAAGAGTCATAGAAAGTAATTTAAAAAGGACCTGCCTTAATGGGTCAATAGAGATAAACGTGGACGAGAAAGGTTTTGTGTTTTCAGACTTGCAAAATTCTTTTAATGTAGCCTTATAAGAATGTAGAATTTGCTAACATCTTTATTTTTCCAGTCTGATTTATTCGGGAAGATTGATAACATTTGATATCTATTAAGAAAATAAAGAAAATATGGGTTTATAATTTTATTTACAGAGAGCATATATATTGGTTTCAGGTTTGAGCTAAATGTCCTGATTCATACCCTTTTTTACAGAGCACCAAATTGCATTCAGATGGTTGATAAACTTCTTTCAGCATACAACACGACAAAATGCAACATATCACTGAAGATTCATTTATTGTATTCATGCATAATTTCTTTCCCAAAAAATATAAGTGTAGTAAGAGATGAACAGGTTGAAAGAGTTCACCAGGACCATTGCCACAATAGAAAAACAGTGTCAGGAAAACTGAAATCCATGAACTCTGGCTCACTATTTTTGGACACTGCAGACAGATAATGCAAACATTATGAAATTAAATATATTATGCCATGTTTTCCCCCAAAATAAGACCCAACTGGAAAATAAGCCCTAGCAAGACCTTTCAGGATTCTTGTAATATAAGCCTCACCACAAAAATAAACCCCAATTAAAATCATCAGCCAGACAGATGCATTTAGTACTGTATTTTCCCCAGAATAATACCTAGCCAGAAAATAAACACTAAACTGTCTTTTGTTGATCAATGTTACTATAAATATTGTTCATTTGTTCTAATGCAGCAATTTATTTCCCCTAAAGCAATGGTGTAAGTGGGAGGTACAATTCAATTTGAAATGTATAATGGTATCTGAATCAGTAATGTAATAGCAAAAGATATGTTATCAGACAAATTAGATTTAATTTTTTTGCCTATAACTTTCCAGATAATTTGAATTTAAATTCCCTAATTCCCAGACATTGTGATGAATACCTGGAAATTCCAGGCACTCAAATATTTTATTTCTGAAAAATGGGGATGTTTAAGCTAACTTTCAATTCTTATGTGCTTAACAACTCTATTTCTCTTCCAGATTTAGATGACTGTATCCCATGTCCTGAAGAAACCTATCCTAACAAGAACCAAGATCTGTGCATTCAAAAACATCCAACCTTCTTGTCTTACAAAGAACCCTTAGGAATCACTTTGACCAATGTTGCTTTCTTTTTTTCTTTCATCTCAGCTGTGGTACTGGGGGTCTTCATTAAAAATCAGGACACTCCCATTGTCAAAGCCAACAACCAGAACCTCACCTACACTCTTCTCATTGCTCTCTTCCACTCTTTCCTTTGCACTTTGCTTTTCATTGGACAACCTGACCAAATAAAATGTCTCATGAGACAAACTTCTTTTGGCATCATATTCTCTATAGCCCTTTCTTGTATATTGAGTAAAACAACCATAGTGGTCCTTGCTTTCATGGCCACCAAACCAGGCTCCAAAATGAGAAAATGGGTGGGGAAAAGGCTGGCCAGCACTATTGTCCTGTCTTGCTCCCTGGTACAAGTCATCATTTGTAGTGCGTGGCTAGCAATTTCTCCCCCATTTCCAGATTCAGACATGCATTCCACAGTTGATGAAATTGTCCTGGAATGTAATGAAGGCTCAGTCATTATGTTTTACATTCTCCTTGGTTATATGGGTTTCTTGGCTTCTATCAGCTTTACAGTGGCCTTTCTAGCCAGAAAGTTACCTGATAGCTTTAATGAAGCCAAATTTATCACCTTCAGTATGTTGGTCTTTTGTAATGTCTGGATATCCTTTTTTCCCACCTATTTGAGCAGCAAAGGAAAATACATGGTAGCTGTGGAGGTCTTCTCCATTTTGATGTCTGCAGCTGGATTACTGGGCTGCATCTTTTTCCCCAAATGCTATATTATTATTCTGAGGCCTGATTTGAACAGAAAGGAGCAGCTAATAAAGAAACATATGTGAAATCTTTTCATATATAATTATTTAGCAGGCTTATTACTCCAGTTCCAACTGGAACTTCTTTCATTTTGCTAAATTTGTTCAGAAATAGGTTTTTTTTTTCAGAGTAATGAAGAACAATATATGCAGTTCATAAGACAGCCAAACCCATTATTTATATGAGCAATGAATATTCTTTCTTTTAAAAACATGGGAACAGCTATACAGTATATTTCTGGTTGAGTGAATTATAGTTTTTCCCCAAACATTCAATGCAGGAAAATGTTACATTTTTTAGAAAAAGAATGTTTGTGGAAAAATCTGACTTCTAGTCCAAACTGCTGAGTTTTCAAACTAGATTTCAGAGGGGAAAAAGATGGATAACTCTCTCAATAGAAATGTAATCTCACTCAGGTCTATGGAGATTCTCTGTCATCCAGGTCATAATTGTCCCAAAGTTACTTTTTCATAGGGAAATTGGTCTTTCCTGCTTTTCTTTGAAGACATTTTGCTTCTCATCCAAGAAACTTCTTCAGATCTGACTGGATGGTAGGGAATCGAAGGATTTATACTCCTTGCAGACCTCTGATCATTTGCATTATTTTAGAGTTGTTGAGGCCATCTAGAGATTTATCTGTGTTGTCAGGATCACCTGAGTGGTGCAAACAAATGTGGAACCTTCTTGGAACTGTTGAAAGGACTGTGTTGTAGACTGGAGACAGATGACATTATACACCTGCCCCTCTGTTGAGAGAGAATACTTCCATTCCCCACCATCCAGTCAGAGCTGGAGAAGCAACATGGACTTACCTTGCTTCTATGGAACTTCTTTCTTCGCATGATAAATTTGTTTCCAATGCAGTATCCACCAAAACTCAGTTTGTGTTATTGCTGGGCCAAACTCTAATCTCTAGGTGAACTAAAGCCATTGATGTTTTCTGACAAATGATTTTTTTATTTAATAATGTTATTTTCTCATTATGGGAGTCTAGTCAAAGTGCCTGTCTTCTATGTCATGCCATCTTGTCATACCATTACAAAGCTGCAATCCATTTTTTTCTTGTTGTTAGATTGAAATGACAAGTCATTTTCTCCTAGCTGAGATCAATTATCTTCTCCAATACCAAAATAACAAGAGATGTTGTGCTCCATAATTGACCACGTTTAACTCTCCTTCTCTGGTCTCTGGGGATTTTCAAAGAGCAGAGCAAAACACACACCCAACCAAGACCGAGTGATATTATTAATATTTCTTGTCCCTAAATACATTCAAATATGATGCTTCAGGACCAAGGCTGTGTGATTCTGACTGTTTTTGTTATATATTTCTGCATTCAAATGATCCATGGGAAAGAATCAGAAGGTTCTATATTCAGAAGACCTATCAATGATGATCTGTGGTTTGCTATGTTACTGTTCAGGCTGTGGGTGATAAAACTGCTTTCTCAAGCCATATGCCATGATGCTGAATGCACCATCAACAGCCCTAATATTAAATACAAGTCTTACCATCCAGGTGATCTCATCATTGGTGGCATTATTTCTCTGATCTACATGATGTCTAACCTAATCACCTTCAAAACAATTCCATCTGAAGAACTTCTTGATGATCCCTTGTACGTAGTTACCATTCTTAACTATATCAGCTTCCAAACCTGAATGGATAATTAGTCAATCTATTTTGGGATGGCATAATGATTGAAATATACATTTTACCTCGTTTCAGTTAACCTTCCTCTGCTCAGAGATTCTACTGTTTCTTATGTAATTCATATTAATCAGGTTAACAGTAAAATAGTGCTTTTTCTTCATTTTGTTTCATCTTCATAAAATTTTCCTACTGTACATGGTGTTGCTTAACAGATATCTTAGTATCACCCAATGCTCTGCTTTCTAGTTTCCCAATGCTTCTGCCCAACACCAATTCCACTATAGTGTTGTATACGTGTATATACAGTATATGTGTAATGGCTCAGATCACATTCTGCACAGAAAATAAATTTCTATGAGATAAAATTAAAGTTTATTTGGAGACTAAATATGCATTCTAGACAGAAGCATTTCTACTATTTCTATTATGTGGATATGTCAGTTTTTCTTGATTAAGTCTGGCAGAAATTCATCAGTGAAGAGTAGGAATAGATGTAACAGTTGCCCGATCTAACTTGCTTTCATCTGAGAAGAGATTCTAGTCTGGTATATGATAACATTAATCAAAGCACCCTTTTATTCCATAGACTTTTCCAGTGTACATCACATTCCCTCAGATATATGGAATAAGGTCCTGAGAGAGGATTTGGGGGGAAGGGGAGGGATAGGACTAGAGAATGATCTAGAATAATTCTGTAAGGGCATATCAGGGGGGGAAAAAACAAGGAATTGTTTCAGAGATGGGAGACAAGCAGGATTATATTACATGACAGTAAGAAAACTAGTAGTACAAATGACATATGTTTTGCTTACAGAGGATCACTTGAATCAAACTTTTGTGACAAAAAGTAGATATCTCAAAAGTAAGTTAATCATTTATTGAATGAGATAAATCTTGAGAAAGGAATTCAATGACACTGGTATAGAGAGAGGGTAGAGAACAATGGGAAGAATTCATGGAAAGGAAGGTGAAAGGCAGAATCCTTTTAAATGTGAACACATAGAAAGCATAAACATGGAAGGACAACATTTTGCCTTTGTATTACATCTTCCACTGAATTTCCCCTTAGCAGTTTAGCAGTCTAACCCATCTTTGTAATTCTTTTTCTCCAATTAAACATCTTTGACATCACAGAGAGGATTTCTTAAGAAATGTTGTTTTCTAGATTTTAGATATTGCCATTTCTAATGTGCTTCAATATACAACATTTCATCTTTCAAAATGAGATAGAAACATCCCAATGCTATAAAAACATTGCAAAAAATATAATTTAGACTACTGAAAGGTATGGATACCAAAGAGGCTATCTGCCAAACAGCTGAATTCTATACTGAATTTTATGGAATTGAGAGGGCAAATATTTTCTACAGACTGTCTGGCCTTGGGAGTTCAGAATCTATTTTTGAAATGTTAATAAAGATTATAAAACTGAAATGCAACAAAATCTTTGTGTGGAAATGCCATTGTTGTGACTACCCTCCCTTAAAGTTTGTTTCTACAGACATACCAGCATATCTTGTCCTTGATCTTTGCTGTAAAGGAAATCAATGGAAATCCTCAGATCTTGCAAAACATCACTTTGGGATTTGGGATATCTAACAGCTATTTCATGGCAACATGGACCTACCTTGCTTCTATGAAACTTCTTTCTTCACATGAGACATTTGTTCCTAATTATAAATGCAGCATCGACCAAAACTCAGTTTGTGTTATTGCTGGACCCAATTCTCATATCTCTCAGGTTATGGCAGACATCCTGAGCATTTACAAGATTCCACAGGTAGGACTTAATGAACAAAAAAACCCCAAACATCCTATTGATATGTGAGTTCCTCTTTAATAACATTTTCTTTTTGGGGGTTGTAATTAATGGCAACCAACGAATAAATAAAGCCTAGCTAGATGTTTTCCAGTTCTGACTTTATGAAAATTATGCTGAATTGGAGGATCTTGTCTCCAACTTGAAGTAAATGGAAAGAAGATGGATCTTCTTGCTCTTAAAAGAGATTTTTCTTTCATTTTGAAATATTTTTCTGCTACTTTCCATTGAATTTCCATACAATTAAAGTAATAACAAGAAATTAAGAAAAGTAAAACATATTACATATCTAGACAATCAAAGTTGTGACTTCTTAATAAGGAAACAACATACGATTGAACAGTGATTTATTCCTACAAATACTTCAAAAGAGCATTTTGGTTTCTATGCGGACAAGTATGGAAGCAGCTGTTCTATTGAGGGTAGAAAGTTTTCCCTTGTTCATTTTTTTCCCCTTTCTTTCCGAGGAATCTGGAGCAGGAGCTTAATTAAGAAGGTGATTAGAAGTTGCACCTAGAAGGCAATTATAATTATTCAGAAGATACAAAAGTTATATAGACAAGTTATAATAATGGAGTATATTAATGGATGGAAGATTAACATGGAGGGATTCAACCTTGAATTAAGGAGAAATTTTCCAATAGTGAGAACAATTAATCAGAAGCTCTATCACTGGAATATTTTTGAGAATTGATTGGACAGTCATTTGTCTGGAATGGAATAGGGTCTCCTGCTTGAGCAGGGAGATGGACTAGAAGACCTCTAATGCCCCTTTCAACTCTGTTATTCTGTATTCAGTATTACTGCCATGCCAAATCTCTTTGGCAGATAAGTAGTAATAATCTAATACAGATCATTGTAGCTCAGACAATCTCAGTCACAATAGTTTCTTCCAAGAAAAAAATATCATTGGTTCAAGCATTGTAATCGTTCCACAGCATATGCCCCAGAATTTTCATAAAGGAAGGAAGGGAGGGAGGGAGGGAGGGTGGGAGGAAGGAAGGAAGGAAGGAAGGAAGGAAGGAAGGAGGGAGGGAAGGAAGGAAGGAAAGAAGGAAGGAAGGAAGGAAGGAAGGAAGGAAAGAAGGAAGGAAGGAAGGAAGGTAGGTCAGCCTTGTTAGTTCTTTCAGACGTTCAGAGAAGAAGCACTAGCAAGGTTGTATTAAATAACATTTTACATTCTCCCTTCCTCCCATTTAGTATCTGGAAAACTAGTGAGGGTCCCATCTGAAATGTTTCTAATGCTTTCTCCCACTTGTAGAGTTAGTTACCTTTAATCAGACCATTGTCTAAACTGTGAGATTCCCTCCTCTCTTCTCACATACCATCACAAGTCTGCCTCTAGAGAAAAAAATGTCAAAGAGCTGGAAAAGCATATACTGTATCTTCAAAGATGTTAAGTAGTGAAACAGCCTGTCTCTTAGACTTCAAAACACTCAATAATTGTAGGCTTTCAAGGAAAAGCTGAAAAAATATCTGTCAGAGAGGGTATGACATTTCCTATCTTGGGCTATGGTCCATGGTTCTATAAGGAAAATTAATCTATCTAGGTTGGTACAAGTCACTCATAGTGATGTTATTTTATCAGGTTTTTTTTGTTTTTCAACTTGCACTTTTAGCAAAAAGTTATCTTATAAACATGTTAGTGTTCCTTATGAATCTTTTAAAAAATCTGTTAGAGAGATCTTCTCTTATGTACATTTTTTGAAGTCATAAGAGAATAATAAAAAAGTGCAATAAGATATTATTGTTACATTCTTAAATACTGGAAATTCAATGTCACAAAACCACAATGAGAAATTACATAGATCATCAAATTCTACCAATGGAATCTTTTTCTATCCATTTATATTTCCATTTCTTCTGGATAAATATGTACCCATATTTGTTGTACCTATCAGAACCAGCTAAGCTGTGAGAAACTTCCCAGAATAGTAGTTACTGATTAGTTCAATTAATATTTGTCTCTATACCCAAATTAGATGGAAACTAGTTTTCCAAAAGTCCCAAGTACACCATTGGTGGTAGAAAACAATTTTTTTTACATCAATCCTGAACATCAACTGTTTCACTAGATTAGATTTCTCTGATGTACAATAGAAAGAGGCTTTCTACATTTCTACTCTTTTCCCAATTTGAAGGTGATCCAATTGCATCATATCATTTTTAGAGACAATAGATTTCCAAAAGTTGTGACAATTTAGTGCCATTAACTTCATAGAAATTAAAGTAAGATCCTGACGGAGTTAGGAATAAGCCTGAAAACCAACCAACAATAGGATCAGTAAGATTTAACCATTTCTCAATTATATCAAATATATACACATACATTTTATATTTTGTTTTTTTCTCCTAAGGTCATATATGGCTCTGCTCCAGTGATGGATAACTTGATTCATATAGCTTTCTTCTATCAAATGTATCCAAATGAACATCTTCACATTATGGGGATTCTCCAATTGCTGCTTCATTTTAACTGGACTTGGATTGGGATAATTTTTCAAGAAAATGAGATTGGTGAACGATTTTTGAGGGGAGCGCTTATCATCTTATTGCAAAATGGAATCTGCTTTGATTACATTGAATGGCTTCCAACAGTAGCTTTTTCAAATGAGATGGGCAAACAAGTCCTTGCTTTTGTTAAAGTATGCAAAGTTATTATGAGGAATACCTCCAGTGTTGTGATTGTGTATTCTGAAAACCAGGCCATGGCAGTTTTCAGGACAATCTCCTATGTATCAGACTATTGGGACACAACAGTTGAAATAAAAGATAAAGTTTGGATTTTCCCAGCCCAAATGGAATTCACTTCAGTTCCACTTCAAAGAGACTGGAGTATGGATTTTATCCATGGTGCTCTTTCTTTTGCAGTGTCATCAAAGGAATTATTAGGATTCAATACATTTCTTCAGATGAGAAACAGTGTTCCAGAAAATGAAGACAGTTTTTCAAGGCTCTTTTGGGAACAAGCCTTTGAATGTTCTTTCTCAAAATCTACTTTAAACCCAGAGTCGGAGAAAAGGTGCACTGGGGAAGAGAAGCTGGAGAATCTTCCAGACTCTGTTTTTAAATTGAGCATGACTGGGCAAAGCTACAGTATCTACAATGCAGTCTATGCTGTGGCACATGCTCTCCAAGCCATGCTTACATCCCACTCCAAACACAGAGCAAGGGCTGGTAGAGGAAAACAGAAGTTTCTCAATCATCAAGTGTGGCAGGTAAGCTCCTACTGTATATTTACTAATCTAGCAGACAATATTGCCTCCACAGCTTTTCACAAATTGTACTGAAACCATTTTAATTAAATTGTTGAAGGCATGTTTTAGGTAGATTAGAATCTATCTATCCTGATTTTTTTTAATTTTTAAAAGTGTAAGTTTTATGAGTGGTTAATATTGAATATTGGACTAATTTGATCACTACTATATAGCACAGTAGCACACTTAAAGAATTTTTTCCCTCTCTCCCTCCCTGAGGAGATCTTTTCAATAAGAGAGTTCAGTGTCTTCTAGGCTGATAAAAGAGGAACTGATGCTGCAGGTTGAACCTACCCTATCTTGATAGAGGTTCTAGGACTGATATCTTACTAAATAAGGGTATATTTGATGTAGGCTAAATCTGCTAATGAAATAAATTGCAGGAATGACTTTATAGCCTGAAACTCTTCATACAACTTGCTGGCAATAAAGAACCTTGTTATTGCTGCTCACTTAGTCTTCATCCTTGATATGTAGCTGCAGATCTGCCTATACTGTTGGACTCTATCTGAGCTGCAGATGGGGTGGAGATCCCTAGGCTTATGGTTCTGGGCAATTTAGAGCAGTTGTCTCTGGCCCAGGGTTTGAGACCGCATAAGAGTTCACAATCAGCTGTAGATCTGGTTCATAGTGTTCATGACCCAACTCATACACATAGGCCACTCAATTTATCTGATATTTGCCTCATGATCTGGATTTTCAGGGTATTAGCATTAGTGAGGGGTCCTTGGTGCTCTTTCAGCTTGCTTGTTTTCTTGCATACATTTCATTACCCAGTCTAAGTAACATCAGTATCATCAGTGCTAGTAAGGAGTGCATTTTGCTGTCAGTTTATATTCTGGGGGTGTGCCTGTCAGTGTTGGTGGGGGTGGTCTTAGAGATTCTTTGAGTGGGCTGTTTACTGTTGGCTTCTTTGGCAGTTTCTTGATTAGGATATTGTTTACTTGATTGTTGGTCTTATGCTAACCTTGGAGTTGATCTGGGTGCTGATTGCTGATGCTTGGGTCTGAATAGAATAGAATAGAATAGAATAGAATAGAATAGAATAGAATAGAATAGAATAGAATAGAATAGAATAGAATAGAATAGAATAGAATAGAATAGAATAGAATAGAATAGAATAGAATAGAATAGAGCTGGAAGGAACCTTGGAGGTCTTCTAGTCCAGCCCCCTGCTCAAGCAGGTGAATGTCCAATCTCTTCTTTAAAATCTCCAGTGATGGAGTGCCCAAGATTTCTGGGGGTAAGCTGTTTTACCGGTTGATTGTCCTCACTGTTAGGAAGTTTCTCCTTAGTTCCAGGTTGCTTCTCTCTTTGATCATTTTACAACCATTGTTTCTCACCCTTCCCTTGGTACTTTGGTGAACAACCTGGCCCCCTCTGCCTTGTGGCAGCCCCTCAGATACTGGAACACTGCTATCATGTCTTCCCTATTTCTTCTTTTCTTTAGACTAGCCAACCCAAGTCCCATAGCCATTTTTTGTATCTTTTAGTCTCCAGGCTTTTGATCATGTTAGTTACTCTTCTCTGATTTTTTTCCAAATTCTCAACTTTTTGTGTGTGATAAGGTAAGCAAAATTGATTGCAGTATTCCAAGTGTGGTCTTACTAGGGTTTTATAAAGAGGTAATAATACTTCGCGTGATCTTGATTCTATGCCTCTGTTTATACAATCCAGGATTGTATTAGCTTTTTTGGTTGCTACTGCACACTGCTGACTCATAGTCAAGTGTTCATCCACTAGAACTCCAAGGTGCCTCTCACAGTTACTGTTTTTAAGCAGGTCTTGCCCAATTTGTATTTGTACCTTTGATTTTTCCTGCCTAAATGTAAGACTTTGCTTTTCTCCACATTGAAACTCATTTTGTTGAATAGGGCCCATTGTTCAAGTTTGTCAAGATATTTTTGGATCCTGAGTTGTCTTCTGGGGTGTTGGCTCCTCCTGTCATTTTGGTGCCATCTGCAAATTTTATGAGTTCCTCTTCAATTCCCTCATCTAAGTCATTTATGAAGATATTGAAGTGTACTGGGCCTAAAACAGAACCTTGTGGTAATCTGCTGCTTACTTATCTCCATGTAGATGTAGTGCCATTGAGGACTACTCATTGAGTATGGTTTGTTAGCCAGCTACAGATCCATCTGGTGGTGATGTTGTCTATTCCACCCTGTCCTAGCTTACCAAGGAGTAGGTTGTGGTCTACCTTGTCAAATGCCTTACTGAAATCTAAGTGTGTTATGTCCACTGCATTTCGCTAGTCTAGTAGTTTAGTAACTTTATCGAAGAACAAGATGAAATTGATTTGGTATGATCTGTTTTTAACAAACTCGTGCTGGCTAGTAGTTATGACTTTGTTTATTTCCAGTTATTCGCAGATCTGTTTTTTAATTATCTTTTCTAGGATCTTCCTAGGTATTGATGTTAAACTGATTAGTCTATAGTTTCCTGGGTCTTTTTCCCCCCTTTCTTGAAGATGGGGACTACATCACTGCCTACCTCATTGTTTGCTTTGTTTTCTTGGGATTTGTGATTGGTTTTGGGTTCTAGAGATTCTAGAGAGTGGTCACCATCTCCCCTTGATTTTGTTCCTTTTGGGGCTGGATGATAGTCTCTTTAGAATAGTCTATGTGTCTATTGAAGGCTGATTTGTCAATTCTCTGGTGTATCTTACTTTGCTTAGTCTAGGATGATCAGATTTTCACAACTGAAACTATAGTTAAATCTGTCTATATATTGTGAAATTAAAGAATGTTCATCCTTAACGTTAGCATTAGTCCCCTGCCATAAACAGATCACTTCCTGTTGCCCCTAGAATTCTCAGCAGCTGTTTCTCATTTCAGCAAGGTGGAGCTATTAGATCAACCTGCCTTAGGCACCTGATGGATCTAATGTGCTTTAGATAAAACTTGGTTTTATTGCAAAAGTCCTGGCATGCAGTTAGGGTGATGTGCTCATTGTTGTTTGGGATGAGACTGAATTCAGAGACACTGGATAGAATTGTACCTGTGCTGATGAAGAGTGAAGTTGATTGACCACAGGTAAGAGCCTGTATTAGGACTTGTCTTATGGCAATAAGGGCAGCAAAGAGTACTTACTTCTCTACCCTTATTTCACCTATGGATAAACACCCAGTGGCCCTTGTTTGGATGATCAGGTCACTCCTGGATAAAAGAGCCATGGCAACTGATACAGGGCCACTGTGAAGAATATTCTTGGCTTCTATCAAATAATGTCACTTGACATCACTTAGAATTGGACTTTGGCTAGGCAGATCCTTTGAAAGTGACTGAGACATGTCTGAGCCTTGTTAATTGTGAAGTTTGAGCTGGCTGATCCTGAGGAAGTAGAGGAAGTTATTTGTGTTCTAGACCCATGCCCCTCCCATTTAGTTAACATTTCCCTTGAGGTGGCATGTGGATGGATGCAAGTCATGGTTGATGCCTCTTTGCAGGAGGAGATGATATCGCTTAACTTTGAAGAAGCCATTCTTGGCCTTGACTGAGTTAGATAAGGTTTTTTTTCAGTCTCCAATCTTTCCTCTTTGAAATGAAACTTATATTAAGGGGAAGAGACAGTCAATGGTGAGGAGGAAAATAGAAGAAGATGCCAAATGACAGTAAGGAGGAGAATATGCAGCTGGTGATCATGGCATACAGTTCTACATGATAGCCATGAAAAGATCATTGTTAGCCTTGCCTTTGCACTTTTCTCTCTCTTTTGGTAATTATTCCATGGCCTGATGATGGAATTGATGAATTAATCCTATTATTATATTAGGGGACATAACAATATCTTCCGAAATAATATTGCTATATATTTTGCCATCAATGTATATTTCTAGTAATTACTGTCATGTTCTTCCCTTGAGCTTCATCACTACCTAAGAAAAGTCACATTTAACAACAGTGCTGGAGAAAATATTTTCTTTGACCAAAATGGGAAGGTTGCATCTGGCTTTGATATTATCAATTGGGTAACCTTCCCAAATCAATCCTTTCTTAGGGTCAAATTTGGAAAAGTAAATCCATCTGCTCAACTAGAAAACCTTGTCTCTCTATCAACAGATAACATGGTCTGGCCCACCTTTTTTAACCAGGTAACTTTTATTCATTTTTAAAGTGATGGTTGACTACTTACTGTATGCTACAGCTGCATGCCAAGCTGCACAGATTAATGAAAAAAGTACAGAAAAATCAATATTTTTGATAAAGGATTTTAAAGATTTTATATAAGCAGGTCAATGTATTCCTACTTCTAAGTTAATTAGCTCTAATCCTTCATATTGATCAGATGAATAAAGAGTTTTCCATTTACATTGCTCATTATGCTAGAAGGATATTTTAAGGTATAATACAAGCCTTGTAACTGGCATAAAATGTTTCATAATCTTAAACAAAAAAAAAGGAAAGAAAGAAAATATTCCTCAAAGATGGTGATTTCTAGAGTGTTAATATTTAAATCCCAAATATGTTGCCCTTTACTTTATTAACAGTCACAACCTGTTTCTCTGTGCAATGATTATTGCTCCATGGGTTACAGCAAGATCAAAATAGAAGGAAAGCCATTTTGCTGTTACAAGTGCCTTCGTTGCCCAGAAGGGAAAATTGCAAATCAGACAGGTAAGAGATGCCATTCAAGAAGAATTGGGGTCCATTAACTCTGAAGATCATTAGGTTCAAAGTACTAGCCAGGTTTCTGACATTTATTTATTTGTTTGTTTGTTTATTTATTTCAGTTTTTGTAGCTGCCCATCTTAGTCAATGACTCTGGGCCTCTTACAATTAAAAAAATTACAATCAAAATACTAAAAATATTTTAAAACAATAAAAAATATGTCTATATTTCATATATAGACATTGGGGCATTTATCTCTACAGATCCTGAGAATAGAGACTGTAACCACAACAACCATGGAATTGTCCTAGGCAAACATTACTCCAGCTCACAAAAGGAGAAATGACAGCTGAACTAGTTTTTACCACAGAACCACTAGAATGTATTCTGAACTTTTCCAGGATTAGGATTAGGGTGATTGGAGTGTAAATCATGGCAGCGTGATATGTTGTTTTTGTCCTGCCCTCCTTCTCTCATTTTTTCTTATATATTCCCATTTTATCATTTCATATTAATTCTGTTTTCATGCTATAAGCCACCCAGGGTCATTAAAAACCAGACTAAGATACAGAGAGTAGGAATGGAATATGTGCACCTGGACAACACATTGCTTAAAAGGTAAAGGTAAAGGTTCCCCCGCACATGTGTGCTAGTCATTTCCAACTCTAGGGGCCAGTGCTCATCTCCATTTCAAAGCCGAAGAGCCAGCGCTTGTCCGAGGACGTCTCCGTGGTCATGTGGCCGGCATGACTAGATGCCAAAGGCGCACAAAATGCTGTTACCTTCCCACCATAGTGGTCCCTATTTTTCTACTTGCATTTTTACGTGCTTTTGAGCTGCTAGGTTGGCAGAAGCTGGGACGAGTAACAGGCGCTCACTCTGCTACACGGCATTCAGGATTCGACCCGCCAAACTGCCGACCTTCTGATCGACAAGCTCAGCATCCTAACCCACTGAGCCACCGCGTCCCTTACACATTGCTTACTAAGCACTAAAGATTTGTAACTATAAAAACTTAATAAAATATCTATAAATCAGACTATGATAAAGTAGAACAAAATGTATAAACAGTAAATGATAAGTGAAGGATATCAAATATCATTGATATAGTCAGATTCCCTTCCAGTCACCATAAGTCTTCCTACGAGTGCCATTGAGAGGGAGAATGGACCTAAAAATGTGTCCACCTTGGACATTTATGGATACATATCACTAGCAACATGAACATATACTTTGTCCTTAGGCCCTCCATCTAAGGAAGTCCAGGCCAGCTCTGAATTGGATAGCATATCCTTGAAGGTCAGGTGATTTAACCCTTGTCAAATATACGTTAGCTTACTATGATTTCTTTCAATAGAAGAAAATATATGCAGCTCAGAATTGAATGATGGAGTCATTGGTGCTCTCTGAACTTGGTTGTTTGCTTGCAGATGTTCCATTATCTGATAGGTTACCATCAACAATGCTAGGGTGTGTGCTTTTCTCCCTGTTTATGTACAGTACCTTGCCCTGCCTATGTTGGTGGAGTTCTGGTTTTCTCCTTAGTAGTTCCTTGTTTAAGGTGATGTTTTATGCCGACATGTTTGTCTACTATTAATTGCATATTATCTGGTTAAACGGGGCTTATTCTTGTCCTTTTGTTTCCTTCTTAGCTTTTTTATTGTCTCTTTTGAATGTTATGTCAGTGTAGTTTATCTCTATTGTCCTGACAGATAGGACTCCACAGAGAAAAGCAACAATATACTAAATAAAAATTGATAGATTTTGCTCTAATAATCTCTATTAATATCTTCTTGCATAGCGAGCATAGAATACATATTATTATTTTTTTCAATTAAGGAGCACATTAACAAGAAGGGTATCCTTTTTTTTCTTCTCTCCTTTCTTCTTTTGCCCTCTCATTTTAAAAGAAGAAGGAAGAGTTGGAGGTATCCTTTTTATAGTGCTCTTTTGAGAATGCATATGCATTGGTTTCGGATTTGAACTAATTGCCATTTTCATGCCTCTTTTTTACACCAAAATAACAGAGAGAAGGAGATTATTGTAAACACCGTTCACACAGTGTAAGACTTGTTTCCCCTAAGCCAGTAATGTGAGATGTGATTTCAAATGTAATTGAATAGTATGAACTGAGTCAAGTCACAGTAATTCTCAAGGATCTGTTCTCAGATAGATTTCAAACTATCCTGCCTTCTAGCATTCCAGATAAATTGGATTTCAAATTCTCAGATTTTATGATAAATATCTGAAAATTCAAGGCACTGAAATATTGTATTTCTGAACATTAGGAAAGAAAGGTGAGCTAACCATAAATTCTTATCTGCTTAACAACTCTATTCCCTTTTCCAGGTTTAGATGACTGTTTCCCATGTCCTGAAGAAAACTACCCTAACAAGGACCAGACTCTGTGCCTTAAGAAACATGCAACATTTTTATCTTACAAAGAACCCTTGGGAATCACCTTGACCACTGTTGCTTTCCTCTTTTCTTTCATCTCAGTTGTGGTCCTGGGGATCTTCATTAAACACAAGGACACTCCCATTGTCAAAGCCAACAACAGGAACCTCACCTACATTCTTCTCATTGCCCTCCTCCTCTCTTTCCTTTGCAGTTTGCTCTTCATTGGGCAACCTGACCAAGCAAAATGTCTCACGCGACAAACTGCTTTTGGCGTCATCTTCTCTGTTGCCCTTTCTTGCATTTTGGGGAAAACAACCATAGTGGTTCTTGCTTTCATGGCCACCAAGCCAGGTTCCAAAACCAGAAAATGGGTTGGGAAAAGGCTGGCTTATACTATTCTCCTGTCTTGCTCCCTGGTACAAATCACAATTTGCAGTGTGTGGCTGGCAACGTCTCCCCCTTTCCCAGATTCTGACATCCACTTAATGACTGAAGAAATTGTCCTCGGATGTAATGAAGGTTCAGCCATCATGTTTTATACTGCCCTTGGTTTTCTGGGATTCTTGACTGCTATTAGCTTCATGGTGGCTTTCCTTGCTAGGAAGCTACCTGACAGTTTTAATGAAGCCAAATTTATCACTTTCAGCATGCTGGTCTTTTGTAGTGTCTGGATGTCATTTGTTCCAACCTATCTGAGCACCAAGGGGAAATACATGGTAGCTGTAGAAATCTTCTCCATTTTGGCTTCTGCAGCTGGATTACTCAGCTTCATCTTTTTCCCCAAATGCTATATTATTGTTCTGAGGCCCGAATTAAACAAAAAGGAACAATTAGCCAAGAAACAAAAGTAAACATTTTTTCCTGAGTTTTATAAAATGCTGCACTTGCCTCTTTATAGTTAGTGCCTATGAGACTAAAGATAGTCAATTCAAGCTGTTTTTTTTTTACTTTTTGAAATTTCTGCTTTTTATTTCTATTCTGTCCCTCAGGCCAGTCTGAGGAGATGAAATAAATGCCTCTTTCTTTACTGTTTTCTCAGCTGCTGCCTCCTGTCTAATTTTTTTCCCCTCAACAGGGCAGGCTGTCTTTCAGTTTGCTGTTTTAGTTTCATGCTTTGGCTTTGTTTATTCAGCCTCTTCTTTATAAGGAAGCAGAACTGCCTAACCTCCATCTTGACTTTATCCTCTTTCTTACCTTCTGCCTGATGCTGATGGGCAGCTACTGTTGATTTGCAGCTGGGGTGTCCTGGCAATGGGGGTGGGCCAAGAAGATAGGAAGGATGAAGGAGCACAGGTGCTTTTCATCTGTCAGATTGTCTATCTATACAGACTATTGTTTTAGGGTTTAGCCTACTATTTGTATATCTTATTTGGTTAGTTTATTTACATGAACCAACAAGAACTTTGAATATCTGTTTTTGATTTTTGATAATATCTGTTTTTGATAACAACCCACTACTTGATAAGGTAGAAAAATGTGGGTTAAACAGCATCATCACCAAGTGGATTTGTAACTAGCTGACAAACCACACACAGTGGGTAGTCCTTAATGGAACTGCATCTACGTGGAGGGAAGTATGGAGTGGGATATCCCAAGGCTCTGTCTTAGGTCCAGTACTCTTAAATATCTTCAATGATTTAGATAAAGGGATAAAAGGGGAACTCATCAAATTTGCAGATGGCACCAAGCTGGCAGGAATAGTCAATACTCCAAAAGACAGGCCCAAGTTACAGCTTGACAGAACATTGGGCCCTATCTAACAACATGAAATTCAATGGAGAACAAAGTAAGGTTCTACATTTAGGCAAGAAAAAATCAAATGGATAAGTATTGAATAGATGGTACCTGGCTCAATAGTAGTAACTGCAAGAGAGATCAATCACTTGAATATGAGCCAGCAGTACAGTGTAGCTGCCAATGCAGTCCTAAGCTCCATTAACAGAGGGATAGAACCAAGATCATGTTGAAGTGTTAATATCACTTTATAATGCCTTGGTAAAACCACACTATGAATATTGCACTGAATTTTTGTTGCCACAATATAAAACAATGTTGAGACTAGAAAAAGTGCAGAAAAAGCAACACAGATAATTAGGGGACTGGAGGAGAATACATATAAAGAAGCATTGAAGGATTTGGATATGTCTAGTTTAATAAAAAGATAGACTGGGGGTGACATGATAGCTGTTTTCCAATATCTAAGGAGCTGCCATAAAGAAGAGGAAGTCAACCTGTTCTCCAAAGCACCTGAAGGCAGGACAAGAAGCAATTGAGTGGAAACTAATCAAGGAGCAAAGCAATTTGGAATTAAGGAGAAATTTCCTGACAGAAGAATTAATCTTGCCTCCAGAAGCTGTGGTGCTCCAATACTGGAAGTTTTAAAGAAGAGATTGGACAACCATTTGTCTGAAATCGTATAGGGTTTCCTGCCTGAGCAGATGGTTGGACTAGAATACCTCCAATATCTCTTCCAACTCTGTTACTCAGAACATTTCTCATCAAAATTTAGGAGGCCGATCTGGGAGAGCTTTTGGAGGAGGGTGATTCATATAATCAATCTGCAGATTTTCCATTATCTGCCACTGGCTTACTCATCCACTTTACTTTAACATGAGTTCTGTGTATGTCACAATATTGCAGGTTACATAGTACTTAAGGAAAAGAAATGATTGTTAGTGTTTCATCATGAAAATCACCAGGAATGGGATGGGAAATTGTTTTATACTGTCACATACTACACACACACACACACACACACACACACACTGTTTGCCTTCATATCGCGCCCGTCGTTCCTCTTCCCACTTCCTTAGTGCCTGATATGCAGGGGGGAGGTCTATGTGCCGGTTGATAGAGGAGTGGTTTGAAAACCAAGCTTCCTTAAACAAGCAGCCGCCTTTAGTGTTGTCACTGGCAATTGCCTCGGTCCCTGTTAGATTAAAGACGTGGTTATGTGTGAATGTTGTTCTTGTCTTCAAGCATTCACAGAATGCCTCATTGTATCAAAATCAAGACTGCACCAACACACAACCACCCTGCAATGTCGAAAACAGGGAAGAAGAGCAACAACCATTTAGAACCTCTGGTATGAGAACACGGGAAATTACTAGAGCTATGGTTTGATCTTTAAGCAATAAAAACTGTTTTAGTTTTTCTTATTCTATCCCAGTGTTTGCTTCATTTGTTTATATATATATATAAACAAATATGTTACAAATATCCCAAGTAAAACATAAATAGTTTTTTGGGTTTAATCCAAGAATGGCTACACAGGTCTTAATTCATGAACATCAGAATAGAATAGATTAGAATAGAATAGAATAGAATAGAATAGAATAGAATAGAATAGAATAGAATAGAATAGAATAGAATAGAATAGAATAGAATAGAATAGAATAGAATAGAATAGAATAGAATAGAATAGAATAGAATAGAATAGAATAGAATAGAATAGACATTAGGTATAGAATAGAATAGAATAGAATAGAATAGAATAGAATAGAATAGAATAGAATAGAATAGAATAGAATAGAATAGAATAGAATAGAATAGAGTAGAGTAGAGTAGAGTAGAGTAGAGTAGAGTAGAGTAGAGTAGAGTAGAGTAGAGTAGAGTAGAATAGAATAGAATAGAATAGAATAGAATAGAATAGAATAGAATAGAATAGAATAGAATAGAATAGAATAGAATAGAATTTGGAGGTCTTCTAGTCTAACCCCCTGCTTAGGCAGGAAACCCTATGACACAGGGGTGTCAAATTGCAAGCCCGCGGGCTGGATGCATCATCCAGAAGCCACACCCAACAGATTCCACTGTTGGTGCTGTTGCACTGGCAGATAATATACAGCTTTGCTCTTGTTCAATGACTGGTCAGCGAACCTCTTCTCATTCCCAGGTATTTAAAGGGTGGAGAGCTGAACCTTGGTGTCATAACCTTTCAAATCTATATGCTTTCTGAACCATTTTCATTTGAAATCCCACCCTCGCATGAAAACCCTGGATTGCCTTTGTAAGACATTTCAATTTGTTACATATGTTAAATGAATTGCTCTTACTGTGAATAATCTGACACTGTAGCTTATCTGGTTGTTGACCATTAGACAATGAATTTCTTGGGTGCTGCCACAAAGAAGACGGAGTCAACATATTCTCCAAAGCACTCAAAGCAGGACAAGAAGCAATAGATAGTAAATTATATCCACAGCATTCCTCTGGTCCACTAATTTTGTCACTTGGTCAAAGAATGCAATAAGGTTTGTCTGGCATGATCTGTTTTTGACAAACCCATGTTGGCTTTTAGTAATGGCTTTGTTTGCCTCTAGGTGTTCGCTGATTTGTTGCTTGATTATCTTTTCCAGAATACATCTTGTAGTGATTTATAAAACTCTGCAGGTAATCCATGTAGACCAGGAGTCTTATCCTTTTTTTGCCTTTTTATAGCCTCTATAATCTCCATCACTGATATTTTTTTCCTTTTAATATGTTTCAAATATTCTCCAGAATTTTTGGTAAGTCTGCTTTAAGTCATTATGCTTTTTCCTAAATATTGAAAATGTTATTTGGAAAAACCCCAATCCCAACCCTAATCCAAATCCCAACCCTAATCCTGACCCCACCTTATCCCTAACCCTATAAAAACTAATAAAATCTATATATATATAAAGAAAAAAAATGCTGGAAATGTAGGTTCCAAAATTTCTGCTTGCATTATCTGCAACAGCTCTGTGACCTAAAGACTACTTGACTTGAGTTGACTTTAATAATTTTCATTCGTCAAGATCCCTAATCTTACACTTTAATTTTCCCTTACCTTTCTGATATTCTTTCCCCATCAGTCAGTCAATCAATAAATCAACCAATCCTTACAGAATTTCTTCTGGCAAATTAAATATGAGCAGATTTATTATTATTTAAAGTTTCCAAAATCACAGTGTCAGAATCCATTTATATCACATTCATAAATGTATGTTTAAAACATTACCCCCCCCCATGGATTCTGCCATCTCCCGAGGAAGGAGGAGCGCATGTGGATTCAGCCTGCCTTAGGTTATTTCAAAGACCAAGGGAAACCTTTTGAACTGGGGGAACAAAAGGGAGGGTTAGAGAAAAAGGCATCTGGCCTGTGTTTCCACTTGAATCTGTAGAGGAAGAAGGCAATAACCATAAAGATTCGAAGTTCCTTTTTCCCACGAAAGGGATGACATGAAGTAAAATGATGGGGGGCTGACCAAATGGGGTTGAGGGAAGGGGGGTTGAACCAGGAACTCTTTATAAAGTTTCAATTTGTAAAACAATACCAAGTCCTGTCTTGTATTTCCACAACCAAGCATGTCCTAGTAAAAATTCCTTTTGGACTAGAACTTACTCCAAGAGTTTTTGTTTTCCTAAGACGTGGATTGGGGTGAGTCCTGACACACAGTCTATTTTCTCAGATGCCAGGTGGAAAAATGAACATCTGGACTATGAGATTGTGGAAGGCTTCTGAATGAACAAAGGAGCTACTTACTTCTGTGAAAGAAATTGTGGTGTATCCCCATCTGAAGAAACTATTTCTGGATCCTGCAGTCAGATAACTGCCAGTCAGTTTCTATCCTTCCCTTTTTGGGAAAACTTGTTGAGTTCATGATAGTGGCCTAAAGAAGCTGATTATGTAAACCTTGTTCAGTCAGTTGTCATCTTAGTTATTACACTGAGATAGCTTTGGTCATTCTTCTGGATAACTTACATGAAGACTTGAATGGGAAATGTCCCATTCCTCTTCCTTTTGAAGCTATTGATACCATCAACCATAGTATCTTTTTGGACCACTTCTGAAATGGGAAGGACATTTTAATGGTGGTTTTGCTCCTACTGTCATGTATTACTCTGGTCTTTTGTAGTGGGAGATAAGAGGTGGCCATTGATTTACTACAGGAAATGGTCCTCCCCCCATTCTTTTACATTTATGTGACCCCTGCATGAAATATAATCTAATATTTGAGGTGAAATACAATTAATAAGTTGATTATGGCAATTATATACCACCTCATATGCTCTAAGGGAAAAGCTGCCAGTGAAAGGGCCCTATACTGATGCCTGTAAGTGTCTGAATGGGGAGAACAGAAGCCAAGTAAGATGATATGCCATTAGTGTGTTGAGATTCTCCATCAGTCCTTGTTGTATCACAGATAGCTATTCCTCTGTGACTGGAATCAAGTCCCAATAAGATATAATGTGCCACTGAACTTTTTGATGATTTCTAGAAGGTTCTTTAGCATTACAGTAATTTTTAATTCATTTACAGCACAATTTTTAATAATTCTTTTTATTACTACCCTGCTTGTAGATGGTATTTTTATTTTTATTCATTTTATGTTGTTTGTACTTGCTTGTATTGTACTATACTTTATTGTAATTTATTGTAATTTATTTATTTTATTATAGATATTTATTTTTTATATTTTATAATTTTTGTTGGGTTTCTTCTTTTCCTATTTTGTACATTCTCGACACCTTTGCGACTATGGCGTAATGTCAAACAAAGAAATTAGCAATCTCTTGTGAATTAACATAAGACCATTTTGCTTTGAAAACCAACTAACTTTTTCCTGCTTTTACACAAAAGCTAAAAAAATCCTTTTCTTTCTCCCTTAAGCCCTCATTGCTCTTAGTAATTGCAGGATTGTGGACCTCTTTCCACCCCACTGAAGAAGAACTGGTGTTTACTGAGATAAAAAACATGTTTACTGTTCATGCTTTCCTAAGACTTTAATTACTAATTGTTGACCTTTCCATTGTTATTAGCAATCCCCATATCAAAGTTTCAACTTCATCTCCTAGTGACAAAGGGGTTGCTGTGCAGACCAGTGCAAGCAGAAATACTCTTAACATAAATTGTCTCACAGATAAAACATATTTATTTGTGATGATGATATTTTCAGCCTTGGTCTTAGTGCTTTTGCCTGAAATGATGAACATGACGCCCAGTGCTACATGTAGGACAAGTGATCCTTTGCCTTTTGTTCACAAGCAGTATCAGCCAGGAGACTTCATTGTTGTGGACATTCTCTCTCAGATCTACATCTTCTATACTATGATAGACTTCAGAAAACATCCTTCTAAGGAACTCTTTGTGGACATTGTGTGAGTTGTTGTTTTTTTTACAAAGGGACACAGAGAAAGAAGGAGAGAGAACCTTCATGTTAACTTTCTTTAATTTGTTCTTTGATGAATAGCTCTTTTCTTGTCTTTACAGTATCTCTTGTTCTTTGACCTATGATCTTCCTTCCTTCCTTCCTTCCTTTCTTCCTTCCTTCCTTTCTTCCTTCCTTTCTTTCTTCCTTCCTTCCTTCATTCCCATGCATTACATTTTCAAGAAAAGAAATAATACTGATAAAACACACATTTAAAGAATATAAAAGTGACAAGAGAGAAGCAATTCAAGCAGAGAAGAGTGGAATGGAGAATGCTCAAATTTTAAATAACCAGTAGTTCTAAAATATCAAAGGGTTAATATTTTTAACAGAGCGAGTTTAGTGTAATGGTCAGATATGAAAAGTTGAGACCATGTTGTCTAGTTGCACATGTTGTCTATTTGCACGTGAAGACAGCTAGGTAATCTTGAGCCAATCTTCTTAGTTCAGCAAGCAATGGCAAGCCACATCCAAAAATCATCCCATTAAATTTTATATCATTTGCAAATGATCACTATCTCTATGGAGATAGTTTGCCTAAGATATTTATAATGATTTATTTTGTGATAGTTTTGTGATACTAAAAAGTATTATTTGTAGGCTAGTAAATAAACAATACTGTAATACACTATTAGATGATAGATGATAGATTTATAGAAGAAGTTGATAGAGAGATAGATGATAGAGAGACAGACAGACAGACAGACAAAGAGAGAGAGAGATGATAGAGAGAGAGAGAGACAGACAGACAGACAGACAAAGATAGATAGATAGATAGATAGATATAGATAGATAGATAGATAGATAGATAGATAGATAGATAGATAGATAGATAGATAGATAGATGATAGATAGATAGATAGATAGATAGATACAGACAGACAGACAGACAGACAGACAAAGAGAGAGTGAGATGATAGAGAGAGAGAGAGACAGACAGACAGACAAAGAGAGAGAGAGATGATAGAGAGAGAGAGAGAGACAGACAGACAGACAGACAAAGATAGATAGATAGATAGATAGATAGATAGATAGATAGATAGATAGATAGATAGATAGATAGATAGATAGAGACAGACAGACAGACAGACAGACAGACAGACAGACAGACAGACAGACAGACAGACAGACAGACAGGTAAATGTGACTAAATATTAGGTTGAATTGCTATATACCATACATCACAGTTTCAACAGAGTATATTTTGACAGAATATATGATGCTTATTTTAGAGTCATGACTCCAATGTATCAACACATCCTAGCTTTAGAATTTGCCATCATGGAGATCAATAGAGATTTCTCTATTTTACCAAACCATACCTTGGGCTTCCACATTTATAATACATATTTTGATCCAAGTTGGACATACCGGGCGTCATTGGAACTCTTCTTCACAAAGGACCAATTCATACCTAACTACAACTGTGATATTCAAAACAGACCAATAGCAGTCATTGGAGGTCCTACATCAGACATCTATCTAAACATGGCTAACATCCTTTCCCTGTTTAAGATGCCACAGGTATGGTTTTTTTTTAGTGATACGGAGTGATAGGACATAAATATCCATTTGCTGCTTCTCTACAGAATTGTTCATGGGAGAAAAATGTTGTGATTGAGTCTACATTTCAAAAAATATAGGGTTCCGGAGGATGTGAGTGAATAGTCCAGTGGTTTGGTTATGCTATAAGTCTTGATTTTTTTTTCTTTTAATGTTTCCAAGGGCTAGAGTATTAATGAAGTAGTATATGCTGTCCAGAAGTAAGATTTCCTTGATTATTTCAGAGAAAGAATTGCTAAATACATGACAGAGCATGGTTAGAATTGTCAAACTGGAGCTAGGAACACATGAGCTTCAAAGATTACACTGTTCAACCTTTACTTTAAACATGATTGTAATCATTTACAATTCTTTGTGAATACTTTGGAAAATATTCATTGGATTGGATTGAATTTTAGTATTCTCCAAAGTATTCTCCAAACTATTCACTATTCACAAAGGTTCACCCAATCTTGTGTTTAGAAGTATATTTTTAATAGGCCATTCAGTATTGATAAACTGCTAACATTTATCTTGGAAATGAGATGATTTAGTTTGTACTCTACAAAGAGAATCTTGTGCCTCAAGTTATGATATTGAAAATCCCTGAAGTGGTGATTATTGTATACTTTCTTTCCTATAGTAACATAACAGGATATGCCTCTTCTCTGTGAATTATGAATTGCCGTAACTGCTTGAAAAATCTAATGCAATGCTGAACCATGGACCTATTTTTTTTCTTGCATCTCAGCCTTGTTAGTGATGGCATAGCAATCTCCATATAGAGATGAACTTATATTCTTAAGTCTTGAGAAAAGCTGAACCTTAGCTCACCTTTAGTACAAATGTGAAACATACATGGAATTGGATTTTAGTTTCTAATTTAGTAGCAAAGCAGGGAAAGAGTATGATTATACACAATGCTAATTTTACTGATTTTTTTCCTATTATTGTTTGTCTCTCTCTTTCTAGGTAATATATGGTTCTGCTCCTGAAATTCGCACAAAAGAACAAGCTGCTTTTTACCAACAGATGTTACCAAATATGGACGCTCAGTACAAGGGCATTTCTAAATTGCTGCTATATTTCACATGGACATGGGTTGGGATGTTGTTAGTAGATAATGACAGTGGTGAAATGTTTCGACACACATTGGTTCCCATGGCTACCCAGAGTGGTATCTGTTTTGATTTCATTGAAAGATTTCCAAAACCTGTTTATAGAAATAATATTGTAGAGTTAGTAGAAACAGGACATAAGATGTACAAAGTGGTTATGAGAAGTAATGCCACTGCAGTAGTAGTTCATGGTGAATTTGGGAACATGATTACTCTAAGATTTCTTTCCACTAGTTTGAAATATAATGATTTTCCACTATGGACAAAAGGTAAAGTCTGGATCATGACACTCCGGATGGGTTTCACATCAACTTCCTTTCAAAGATATGATGACCTGGATTTTCTGCATGGTGCGTTATCATTTGCCATTCACTCAGAGAAGGTGTTGGGATTCCATCAATTTGTTCAATCAAGAAACCCTATCTTGGAAAAGGAACAGAGTTTTATCAAGATCTTCTGGGAAAATGCATTTGAATGTTCCTTCTCCACCTCTGTGGTAGAAGAGGAAGATGGGACCACTTGTACTGGAGAGGAGAAACTAAAGGATCTCCCTACATCTGTGTTTGAAATGGACATGACTGGCCACAGCTACAGTGTCTACAATGCCATCTATGTGGTGGCCCATGCTTTACATGACTTCTATTCATCTATAATGAAATACAGAGCAGGAAATCTTGAAACCAAGGAGAAACCTTTTAATCAACACCTGTGGAAGGTAAAAGTCCAAGGAGACAAGTCACAGAGAAGTCACTCTATCTTTTTTCTAGATTTCTGAAGAATCAATTCTTAAAATATAGATGAAATCCTGTAAACATACATTTATTTATTTATTTCTTGACCAATCACAATCTATAAAATATAGCATACCCGTACTACATAAATGTGTAACACCACATAAATATATACCCCATGAATTTTCTGAAATTCAAAAAGATTCTCCAAATTCAATTACTTTGAAAGGTGTAGATTTTTTTTTATTTCTGTACTAGACACATTAAAAATGTCCTCATCAATAGTATTTGAAAGAAAGTTTCTTAAATTATAAAGCTTTCTACAGCATCCATCCCCTCACACCGTCTTTTATACACTCATCATAAATTTCTTATGTCTCTGTTTTATTACATCTCTGTTATCATAATATTTTTCCAAATCCATTACAAATTATTATTTTATTCTGTTATAAACTAATTAATATTTAGATATATTGTTTCATTTTTATTATTTATTTTATTATTTTATTTTACTTTTATTTTTGTGCTATAAAGATTGTTAATCATGATTAATGTTAAATATTTATTAATACTGTTATTATTATTGCCTTTTCTGTTTAGCAATGATCTAAAAGAATTTCTTATCTAAATATCTTAAAGGGGAGAAAGAGTGTTGTTTTACATCTTAATAAATATCTCTATTTGGCTTTTTAATTTTTTTTAGCTCAACCACTTTATTAGAAAGATTTCATTCAATAATAGTGCTGGGCAAAAAATTTGGTTCAACAAGAATGGAGAATTAGAGACTGGATTTGATATTATTAATTGGATCACATTTTCAAACTTATCTTTTAAAAAAGTCCGAGTCGGAAGCATACACTTCATAGATTCCCAAGAAAAAATGTTTACTACTGATGAGGATGATATTGTATGGCCAAGTAGGTTTAACCAGGTATGATCCTGTCACATTTTGGCTTGTGTTAAGACCTGATTTCCCTCCTTCTAAAGCTCTCTTAGAGCCAAAATATTCCACAGAAATGATCTTCGGAAACAGATCTCAACAAATACTTTCTCCCTAAAGTCTCTCCAGCCTGTCATCACTGGAGACATCTTGGATGTTTTTTAATATAGGAGGGTAAACGGGGAGAAATGAGTAAGCAGGAAAAACAGTTCACACATTGCCTGTAAAATGAATGAGAAAATTTTAACATTCACTAAGAGACCTATAGATGTTCACAAGGAAAAATGGGCCAAAGTAAACTTGATAAATCAATCCTTGTGTCAAGTGGTCCATGTCCTGGTGACAAATTAGGTAATGTGGTTTATATTTATTTTCATGTTGAAAACGCTGTTTGAACTTATATACCACAAATCACCCTTCACTGACTCATTTTATTATGTCAAACCTGAATATAGAATGGAAGGATGCTTCTAGAAACATTTCAAAATACTGAGATGAAAACTTTGCAAAGATAAAGATAAATAAAGATAAATAAATCTCTTCCACATTTACTTGTTCATGAACAGACAAAGCCATTCTCTCTGTGTAACGGAAAGTGCCATTCAGGCTACAGTAAGATCAAGATAGAAGGAAAACTATTTTGCTGCTATGACTGTCTTCACTGTCCAGAAGGGAAGATTTCTGACAGGGAGGGTAAGAGATCTTGTATATCTACCTCACTTAAAATAGAGATACTTGTGAAATGACTATCTCATGGAAAATTTAGTGAAATCTTTCACTTGGTAGATTAGACTACAAGGAATTGAAGTATAACATGTCCATTATTCTTAGCGGGTAGTACATTTCAGAGCAAAGATTTATGGGAAGACAAGTTGGTGGCAACTATCCTAACGTATATACTTTTCAAATGTTAAGTGGCAGTCCTTGTTTTGAAAATTGTACAATCAGTTTTTATTCCTTCACTGCAACTGAAACTTTAATACTTTCTTTTATAGACATGGATGAATGCTTTCAGTGTCCAGAAGATCAGTATCCCAATGAGAAGAACAATTTCTGTCTCCCCAAAGTTATAACATTCTTGAAGTACAAAGAATCTTTGGGTGCTGTTTTGGCCACTTCTGCTCTTTTCTTTTCTTTGGTCACAGTCGGAGTCCTTTGGATCTTTATTAAGCATCAGGACACTCCCATTGTCAAAGCCAACAACCGGAACCTCACATATGCTCTCCTTATTGCTCTCCTGTTATCATTTCTTTGTATTTTCCTATTCCTTGGAAAACCTCACAAGGTGACATGTCTCATTCATCAAACTGCATTTGGCATCATTTTCTCAGTAGCCATTTCTTGTGTTTTGGCCAAAACCATCATTGTGGTTCTAGCTTTCATGGCTACCAAGCCAGGATCCAAGATGACCAAATGGGTAGGGAAAAGACTTGGCACATTCATGGCATCCTGTTGCTCCTTTATTCAAATTAAGATTTGTGTCATATGGCTGATCATGTCTCCCCCATTTCCAGATGCTGATGTGAAGTCAATAGCAGAAGAAATCATCCTAGAGTGTAACAAAGGTTCTGCCTTCATGTTTTACTGTGTCTTGGGTTATATGGGCTTCCTTGCCATTGTCAGCTTCTCAGTGGCTTTCCTAGCAAGGAAATTGCCTGATGCTTTCAATGAAGCCAAGTTTATCACCTTCAGCATGTTGGTTTTCTGTAGCGTTTGGTTGTCCTTTGTTCCAGCATATCTGAGTTCAAAAGGAAAATATATGGTTGCTGTGGAAATCTTCTCCATTATAGCTTCCAGTGCTGGATTACTGCTTTGTATCTTTTCTCCCAAATGCTACATCATTGTGCTGAGGCCTGATCTGAACAACAAAGATTTTTTTAAAAAGCAAAACAACAGATTAGTATAAAATGTAATGGCCTGGTAGAAAACAGAAACCATTTAGGTCACAATTCTATGTTGATATACTTGATACAAGTCCTGAATTGGTCTCTGCTACTTACTATTCATTAAAAAAGAAGATAATTTCTTCCAGTTAATGTATAATTAATATATTTAATTGGAATCAGGTACAATCCTGTTTACTTTTAATTGGACAGAAATCTTTGTCCCTCTTCTTTATTTATTGTTATTGCAATGAAAATGCAATGGGAGAAATCATGTCAGCAGAGAGAAGCTTAAAATGTAACTTGTGCTTTAAATTTTCTCCCATCACTCATAGAAAAAAGCATTGTTAGTGAAACAGGTGATTAGACCACTACTATTGAGAAATAATCATCTCAACTGTCAAAAAATATATCAGTACTTGACTCTTGAATCCAGAAACACCATTTTAGGTTATTAAAGAAATTAGGAATAGCTATCAGGACAACCTAGTAGATCCTGAAATAATTCTTGGATATATTTTAAATGAGAGAATAATGTAACAAAAGTAAGGGTGAAAGGAATCATCCTGGAAAACACAGCCATTAAAAGAATTTTAATAATCAGAGAGACTTTCGTTTAAGTCATTATTTTAAGGGCAAATGACATCCTTGGGATCTCTAATTAATAAAAGGCTTTGAAACAAAGTGTGGTAACATTTTTTGTTCAAAGCAGTGGCAGTGGACACAAGGAGCAAAATGTTAGTTGTGGGTGGTAGTTGAAGAGCAAAGTAGTGGCAAATATAAATAGAAAATATGGGAGTGGGATTAATTAAAAAAACATGGGGGTGACCTGGATTTGAGATTTCTATCCAATTCCAGGCCATTATCTACAATCTTTATTATTTTTCCCTTTTCTACTAGGTTCTATCTTTACTTTGCATGATTTACTGTTCTCAGTGGAAGATAGATGCCTCCAGTAAAATAATAATTGTTGTGGGGCCAGGTTAAATGCAGCTCTGAACAAGAAATTATCTGCCATGTCCTATTTTCCTATCCTGCCACATCCTAGCCTGTTATTCTCCTATCTTTATCTAATTCTTCTCCGAATTGGCAGGAGAATTCTACTGCTATTAGCAAAATTAGCACCAGCCTCGGGCCCATGGGAGGGGCGGGGGAGTGGCAGTTATCATCAGGGAATCCCTTAGCCCGCGAGAGACCACCGTCCCTCAGATGGTCGGGTGTGAGTCTCTCCTACTGAGATACGGCCCAGGGGCGCAGTTGGGCCTGCTGCTGGCGTACCTACCACCTAATCGTGCAGCGGCGGCCCTGCCCGAGCTACTCGATGCCCTCTCAGGGTTGGTGGTTGAATTCCCAAGACTCATGGTCTTGGGCGACTTTAATCTACCGTCCCTGGGAGGATCGTCCGAACTGGCTCGGGAGTTCATGGCTTCCATGGCGGCCATGGACCTGTCGCAAATAATTTCTGGACCGACTCATGAGAGAGGCCACACCCCAGACTTGGTGTTCTTGTCTGGACGGTGGCGTGATGATATCGGTGGGGGTGCCACAACTGTTACGCCCCTGTCATGGACCGATCACCACCTCCTGCGGCTAGACTTCCCCCTTGCCACCCCCCACCGTGGGTGCATGGTGCCAGACAGATGGTACCGCCCTAGGCGCCTAATGGACCCTGATAAGTTCCAGGCAGCGCTTAGGGACACGCATGCACTCCCTGCTCACAGCTCGGCGGATGCCTTAGTGGAAGCCTGGGAAAAGGCAGCCACGGAGGCTCTGGACCGAGTTGTACCCTTGTGGCCTCTGACCCGGCGCAGATCCCAGCGAGCCCCATGGTTCACCGAGGGGCTCCGGGAGATGAAGCGTCGGAGACGGGGCCTAGAGAGCCGTTGGAGATCCAGTCGATCCGAATCCGACCGATTGCGACTAAGAATCCTCACCAGGTCTTATCTCGCTGCGATAAGGGTGGCAAAATCCAACTACTTTTCCACCCTCATCGCGTCCGCAGATAATCGCCCGGCTGCCTTGTTCAGGGTGACTCGCTCCCTATTAAACCAAGAGGTGAGGGAGGAACCCTTGCAGGGTCGAGCCGAGGAATTCGGTCAATATCTGCTGGATAAAATTGCTCGGATTCGAACTGGCCTGGACTCCAACTGGGCTGAGATGGAAGAACAAGACATGGACAGTCTTGTCGACGTCATCTGGGAAGAATTTGATCCTGTAACTCCTAAGGAAGTGGACAGGATTATGAGAAGGTTGAGCTCCTCCACATGCTTACTGGACCCGTGCCCTTCCTGGCTGGCCTATGCAGCTCGAGAGGGGACACGAGGCTGGTTCCTAGCGGTCATCTCTGCTTCTCTGAGTGAGGGTCACTTCCCCACCGCCTTGAAGGAGGCGGTGGTGAGACCTCTCCTCAAGAAGCCCACCTTGGACCCATCCTCTTTGAATAACTTTCGTCCTGTCTCCAATCTTCACTTCCTTGCGAAGGTTGTTGAGAGCGTGGTGGCGCACCAACTTCCTCAGATCCTGGATGAAGCGGTTTATCTAGACCCGTATCAATCGGGTTTCAGGCCGGGCTACAGCACGGAGACGGCATTGGTCGCTCTGATGAATGATCTCTGGAGAGCCCGGGACAGGGGCCATTCCTCTGTCCTAGTCTTATTAGACCTCTCGGCGGCTTTCGATACCATCGACCATGGTATCTTGCTGCGACGCCTCAGGGGACTGGGAGTGGGAGGCACGGTTCTGCGTTGGTTCTCCTCCTTTCTCCAGGGTCGCTCGCAGTCGGTGCTGACAGGGGGACAGAGGTCGACCCCGAGGCCTCTCGCTTGCGGAGTCCCTCAGGGGTCGGTCCTCTCGCCTCTCCTGTTCAACATCTACATGAAACCACTGGGTGAGATCATTCGCAGTTTTGGAGTAGGGTACCATCAGTATGCTGATGACACCCAGCTTTTTATCTCAACTCCAAACAATATCAGTGATGCCCTAGACGTGATGTCCCGCTGCCTGAAAGCGGTCCGGGAATGGATGGGGAGGAACAGGCTTCAACTGAACCCGGACAAGACTGAATGGCTGTACGTACCGGCAAGCCAGGATATTCAGAACGTCCCATTGCTTAACATCGGGGACAAGTTACTACCCCCTGTTGATAGGGCCCGCAACCTGGGTGTCCTCCTAGACTCGCAGCTCTCCCTGGAAGACCACATAGGAGCTGTGACCAAGGGGGCCTTCTCCCGGGTTCGACTAGTTCGCCAACTACGGCCTTATCTGGACCTGGATTCCTTACGTACAGTCACCCATGCCCTTGTGACCTCTCGCCTAGACTATTGTAACGCTCTCTACATGGGGCTGCCCTTGAGATCCACTCGGAAGCTTCAACTGGTGCAAAGTGCAGCGGCACGGACACTCTTGGGAGCCTCCCGATACTCCCATATCACACCTCTCCTCCGTGCGCTGCACTGGCTTCCGGTTGCCTTCCGTGTGAAGTTCAAGGTGCTAACAATGACATACAAAGCCCTACATGGCATGGGTCCGGACTACCTACGGGAGCACCTTCTGCCAATGTCAGCACCCCACCGTCCTGTGCGCTCCCACAGAGAGGGCCTCCTCAGGGTGCCACCGCTCAAGGAATGTCGGCTGGTGGCCCCCAGGGGGAGGGCATTCTCAGTGGGTGCGCCAGCCCTCTGGAACAGCTTACCAACTGAAATCCGGATGGCCCCCGACCTCCGTACCTTCCGACGCGACTTAAAAACCTTCCTGTTCCAGCAGTCCGGCCTGGCATGATAGCTTTAATTGGGGTCCCAGTTTGTTTTTACTATTGTTTTTTATTGTTTTTTACTGTTCAATCTGTATACCTTCCTTCCTCTGTACACCGCCCCGAGTCCCTCGGGAGAAGGGCGGTCTATAAAAACAAAATAAAAAATAAAAAATTACCAAGACTAAATGGCACAAATAATCCTCCCTATATCTCAGGCAGGAAACCTTATACCATTTCAGGCAAATGGCTGTCCAGTCTCTTCTTAATAACTTCCAGTGTTGGAGCATTCACCACCTCTGGAGGCAGGTTGTTCCAATGGTTAATTGTTCTAACTGTCAGGAAGTTTCTCCTTAGTTCTAGGTTGCTTCTCTCCTTGACTAGTTTACATTCGTTCCATCCATATTGTAGTGGAGCTTCTTTCAACAAAGGACAGCTTTATCCCCAATTATAAACGTGTTGGCCAGAACAATGAAGTAGCTGTCAATGGAGGACCCTATACAAAAATCTCTCTAGAAATGACAACAGGCGGGAAAGCACAGCTTTGAGGAAAGGAATCAGCTGGAGATGCACCAAGAGAAAAGTTGGAGGGGAGAGAGAGAGAGAGAGAGGAGAGGATATAAAAGGAGGTGGTTTTGGTGGGAGAGAGGAAAAAAGCCAACAGGGAAAGAGAAGGGGATGAAAGAGAAGCAGTGGAAGGAGAGCCAAGCAGGCAGGTAGGAAAAAGAGACAGGGGTGAAGAAACTGTGCAAGGAGAGCCCAGCAGGCAGGGAGGAAGAAGAGACGGGGTGAAGAAACTGTGCAAGGAGAGCCCAGCCTCCTAAAAGTGGGTCAATCTGTGAAAAGGTAGAAAAGCCCTGCTCTGCCACATGTAGTTTGAGCCTTTGTCATAACTTCTGCAAGGACCAGGTGGAAAAATGACCATCTGGACTATGAGATTGTGGAAGGCTTCTGATTGAACAAAGAAGCTGCTTACTTCTGTGAAAGAAATTGTGGCGTATCATAACTGCCAGCCAGTTTCTATCTTTCCTTTTTTTGGAAAACTTGTTGAGTTCATGATAGTGGCCTAAAGAAGCTGATTATGTAGACCTTGTTCAGTCAATTGGCATCTCAGTAATCACACTGAGATAGCTTTGGTCATTCTTCTGGATACGTACATGAGGACTTGAATGGGAAATGTCCCATTCCTCTTCCTTTTGAAGCTACTGATACCATCAACCATGGTATTTCTTGGACCACTTCTGGAATGGGAAGGACATTTTAATGGTGGTTTTGTTCCTACTGTCATGCATTATTCTGGTCTGGTTTAGTGGGAGATAAGAGGTGGCCATTGATTTACTACAGGAAATGGTCCTCCCCCCCCCATTCTTTTACATTTATGTGACCCCTGCATGAAATATAATCTAATATTTGAGGTGAAATACAATTAATAAGTTGATTATGGCAATTATATACCACCTCATATGCTCTAAGGGAAAAGCTGCCAGTGAAAGGGCCCTATACTGATGCCATTAAGTGTCTAAATGGGGAGAACAGAAGCCAAGCAAGATGATTCACCATTTGTGCATTGAGATGCTCCATCAGTCCCAGTTGTATCACAGAGAGCTATTCCTCTGTGACTGGAATCAAGTCCCAATAAGATATAATGTGCCACTGAACTTTTTGATGATTTCTAGAAGGTTCTTTAGCATTACAGTAATTTTTAATTCATTTACAGCACAATTTTTAATTTTTTTTTTATTACTACCCTGCTTGTAGATGGTATTTTTATTTTTATTCATTTTATGTTGTTTGTACTTGCTTGTATTGTACTATACTTTATTGTAATTTATTTATTTTATTATAGATATTTATTTTTTATATTTTATAATTTTTGTTGGGTTTCTTCTTTTCCTATTTTGTACATTCTCGACACCTTTGCGACTATGGCGTAATGTCAAACAAAGAAATTAGCAATCTCTTGTGAATTAACATAAGACCATTTTGCTTTCAAAACCAACTAACTTTTTCCTGTTTTTACACAAAAGCTAAAAAAATCCTTTTTTTTCTCCCTTAAGCCCTCATTGCTCTTAGTAATTGCACGATTGTGGACCTCTTGCCACCCCACTGAAGCAGAACTGGTGTTTACTGAGATCAAAAACATGTTTACTGTTCATGCTTTCCTAAGACTTTAATTACTAATTGTTGACCTTTCCATTGTTATTAGCAATCCCCATATCAAAGTTTCAACTGCATCTCCTAGTGACAAAGGGGTTGCTGTGCAGACCAGTGCAAGCAGAAATACTCTTAACATAAATTGTCTCACAGATAAAACATATTTCTTTGTGATGATGATATTTTCAGCCTTGGTCTTAGTGCTGTTGCCTGAAATGATGAACATGACGCCCAGTGCTACATGTAGGACGAGTGATCCTTTGCCTTTTGTTCACAAGCAGTATCAGCCAGGAGACTTCATTGTTGTGGACATTCTCTCTCAGATCTACATCTTCTATGCTATGATAGACTTCAGAAAACATCCTTCTAAGGAACTCTTTGTGGACCTTGTGTGAGTTGTTTTTGTTTTTTTTTACAAAGGGACACAGAGAAAGAAGGAGAGAGAATCTTCATGTTAACTTTGTTTAATTTGTTCTTTGATGAATAGCTCTTTTCTTATCTTTACAGTATCTCTTGTTCTTTGACCTATGATCTTACTTCCTTCCTTTCCTCCTTCCTTCCTTTCTTCCTTCCTTTCTTTCTTCCTTCCTTCCTTCATTCCCATGCATTACATTTTCAAGAAAAGAAATAATACTGATAAAACACACATTTAAAGAATATAAAAGTGACAAGAGAGAAGCAATTCAAGCAGAGAAGAGTGGAATGGAGAATGCTCAAATTTTAAATAACCAGTAGTTCTAAAATATCAAAGGGTTAATATTTTTTAAAAGAGCGAGTTTAGTGTAATGGTCAGATATGAAAGGTTGAGACCATGTTGTCTAGTTGCACATGTTGTCTATTTGCATGTGAAGACAGCTAGGTAATCTTGAGCCAATCTTCTTAGTTCAGCAAGCAATGGCAAGCCACATCCAAAAATCATCCCATTAAATTTTATATCATTTGCAAATGATCACTATCTCTATGGAGATAGTTTGCCTAAGATATTTATAATGATTTATTTTGTGATAGTTTTGTGATACTAAAAAGTATTATTTGTAGGCTAGTAAATAAACAATACTGTAATACTCTATTAGATGATAGATGATAGATTTATAGAAGAAGTTGATAGAGAGATAGATGATAGAGAGACAGACAGACAGACAGACAAAGAGAGAGAGAGATGATAGAGAGAGAGACAGACAGACAGACAAAGATAGATAGATAGATAGATAGATCGATCGATCGATCGATCGATCGATCGATCGATCGATCGATAGATAGATAGATAGATAGATAGATAGATAGATAGATAGATGATAGATAGATAGATAGATAGATAGATTGATAGATAGATAGAGACAGACAGACAAACAGACAGACAGTCAGACAGACAGACAAAGAGAGAGAGAGAGATGATAGAGAGAGAGAGAGACAGACAGACAGACAAAGAGAGAGAGAGATGATAGAGAGAGAGAGAGACAGACAGACAAAGATAGATAGATAGATAGATAGAGAGAGAGAGAGAGAGAGAGAGAGAGAGAGAGAGAGAGAGAGAGAGAGAGACAGACAGACAGACAGACAGACAGTCAGACAGACAGACAGACAGACAGACAGACAGACAGGTAAATGTGACTAAATATTAGGTTGAATTGCTATATACCATACATCACAGTTTCAACAGAGTATATTTTGACAGAATATATGATGCTTATTTTAGAGTCATGACTCCAATGTATCAACACATCCTAGCTTTAGAATTTGCCATCATGGAGATCAATAGAGATTTCTCTATTTTACCAAACCGTACCTTGGGCTTCCACATTTATAATACATATTTTGATCCAAGTTGGACATACCGGGCGTCATTGGAACTCTTCTTCACAAAGGACCAATTCATACCTAACTACAACTGTGATATTCAAAACAGACCAATAGCAGTCATTGGAGGTCCTACATCAGACATCTATCTAAACATGGCTAACATCCTTTCCCTGTTTAAGATGCCACAGGTATGGCCTTTTTTTTAGTGATATGGAGTGATAGGACATAAAAATCCATTTGCTGTTTCTCTACAGAATTGTTCATGGGAGAAAAATGTTGTGATTGAGTCTACATTTCAAAAAATATAGGGTTCCGGAGGATGTGAGTGAATAGTCCAGTGGTTTGGTTATGCTATAAGTCTTGATTTTTTTTCTTTTGATGTTTCCAAGGGCTAGAGTATTAATGAAGTAGTATATGTTGTCCAGAAGTAAGATTTCCTTGATTATTTCAGAGAAAGAATTGCTAAATACATGACAGAGCATGGTTAGAATTGTCAAACTGGGGCTAGGAACACATGAGCTTCAAAGATTACACTGTTCAACCTTTACTTTAAACATGATTGTAATCATTTACAATTCTTTGTGAATACTTTGGAAAATATTCATTGGATTGGATTGAATTTTAGTATTCTCCAAAGTATTCTCCAAACTATTCACTATTCACAAAGGTTCACCCAATCTTGTGTTTAGAAGTATATTCTTAATAGGCCATTCAGTATTGATAAACTGCTAACATTTATCTTGGAAATGAGATGATTTAGTTTGTACTCTACAAAGAGAATCTTGTGCCTCAGGTTATGATATTGAAAATCCCTGAAGTGGTGATTATTGTATACTTTCTTTCCTATAGTAACATAACAGGATATGCCTCTTCTCTGTGAATTATGAATTGCCGTAACTGCTTGAAAAATCTAATGCAATGCTGAACCATGCACCTATTTTTTTTCTTGCATCTCAGCCTTGTTAGTGATGGCATAGCAATCTCCATATAGAGATGAACTTATATTCTTAAGTCTTGAGAAAAGCTGAACCTTAGCTCACCTTCAGTACAAATGTAAAACATACATGGAATTGGATTTTAGTTTCTAATTTAGTAGCAAAGCAGGGAAAGAGTATGATTACACACAATGCTAATTTTACTGATTTTTTCCCTATTATTGTTTGTCTCTCTCTCTTTCTAGGTAATATATGGTTCTGCTCCTGAAATTCACACAAAAGAACAAGCTGCTTTTTACCAACAGATGTTACCAAATATGGACGCTCAGTACAAGGGCATTTCTAAATTGCTGCTATATTTCACATGGACATGGGTTGGGATGTTGTTAGTAGATAATGACAGTGGTGAAATGTTTCGACACACATTGGTTCCCATGGCTACCCAGAGTGGTATCTGTTTTGATTTCATTGAAAGATTTCCAAATCCTGTGTTTACAAATAATATTGTAGAGTTAGTAGAAACAGGACTTAAGATGTACAAAGTGGTTATGAGAAGTAATGCCACTGCAGTGGTAGTTCATGGTGAATTTGGGAGCATGATAACTCTACGATTTCTGTCCACTAGTTTGAAATATAATGATTTTCCACTATGGACAAAAGGTAAAGTCTGGATCATGACACTCCGGATGGGTTTCACATCAACTTCCTTTCAAAGATATGGTGACCTGGATTTTCTGCATGGCGCATTATCATTTGCCATTCACTCAGAGAAGGTGTTGGGATTCTATCAATTTGTTCAATCAAGAAACCCTATCTTGGAAAAGGAACAGAGTTTTATCAAGATCTTCTGGGAAAATGCATTTGAATGTTCCTTCTCCACCTCTGTGGTAGAAGAGGAAGATGGGACCACTTGTACTGGAGAGGAGAAACTAAAGGATCTCCCTACATCTGTGTTTGAAATGGACATGACTGGCCACAGCTACAGTGTCTACAATGCCATCTATGTGGTGGCCCATGCTTTACATGACTTCTATTCATCTATAATGAAATACAGAGCAGGAAATCTTGAAACCAAGGAGAAACCTTTTAATCAACACCTGTGGAAGGTAAAAGTCCAAGGAGACAAGTCACAGAGAAGTCACTCTATCTTTTTTCTAGATTTCTGAAGAATCAATTCTTAAAATATAGATGAAATCCTGTAAACATACATTTATTTATTTATTTCTTGACCAATCACAATCTATAAAATATAGCATACCCGTACTACATAAATGTGTAACACCACATAAATATATACCCCATGAATTTTCTGAAATTCAAAAAGATTCTCCAAATTCAATTACTTTGAAAGGTGTAGATTTTTTTTTATTTCTGTACTAGACACATTAAAAATGTCCTCATCAATAGTATTTGAAAGAAAGTTTCTTAAATTATAAAGCTTTCTACAGCATCCATCCCCTCACACCGTCTTTTATACACTCATCATAAATTTCTTATGTCTCTGTTTTATTACATCTCTGTTATCATAATATTTTTCCAAATCCATTACAAATTATTATTTTATTCTGTTATAAACTAATTAATATTTAGATATATTGTTTCATTTTTATTATTTATTTTATTATTTTATTTTACTTTTATTTTTGTGCTATAAAGATTGTTAATCATGATTAATGTTAAATATTTATTAATACTGTTATTATTATTGCCTTTTCTGTTTAGCAATGATCTAAAAGAATTTCTTATCTAAATATCTTAAAGGGGAGAAAGAGTGTTGTTTTACATCTTAATAAATATCTCTATTTGGCTTTTTAATTTTTTTTAGCTCAACCACTTTATTAGAAAGATTTCATTCAATAATAGTGCTGGGCAAAAAATTTGGTTCAACAAGAATGGAGAATTAGAGACTGGATTTGATATTATTAATTGGATCACATTTTCAAACTTATCTTTTAAAAAAGTCCGAGTCGGAAGCATACACTTCATAGATTCCCAAGAAAAAATGTTTACTACTGATGAGGATGATATTGTATGGCCAAGTAGGTTTAACCAGGTATGATCCTGTCACATTTTGGCTTGTGTTAAGACCTGATTTCCCTCCTTCTAAAGCTCTCTTAGAGCCAAAATATTCCACAGAAATGATCTTCGGAAACAGATCTCAACAAATACTTTCTCCCTAAAGTCTCTCCAGCCTGTCATCACTGGAGACATCTTGGATGTTTTTTAATATAGGAGGGTAAACGGGGAGAAATGAGTAAGCAGGAAAAACAGTTCACACATTGCCTGTAAAATGAATGAGAAAATTTTAACATTCACTAAGAGACCTATAGATGTTCACAAGGAAAAATGGGCCAAAGTAAACTTGATAAATCAATCCTTGTGTCAAGTGGTCCATGTCCTGGTGACAAATTAGGTAATGTGGTTTATATTTATTTTCATGTTGAAAACGCTGTTTGAACTTATATACCACAAATCACCCTTCACTGACTCATTTTATTATGTCAAACCTGAATATAGAATGGAAGGATGCTTCTAGAAACATTTCAAAATACTGAGATGAAAACTTTGCAAAGATAAAGATAAATAAAGATAAATAAATCTCTTCCACATTTACTTGTTCATGAACAGACAAAGCCATTCTCTCTGTGTAACGGAAAGTGCCATTCAGGCTACAGTAAGATCAAGATAGAAGGAAAACTATTTTGCTGCTATGACTGTCTTCACTGTCCAGAAGGGAAGATTTCTGACAGGGAGGGTAAGAGATCTTGTATATCTACCTCACTTAAAATAGAGATACTTGTGAAATGACTATCTCATGGAAAATTTAGTGAAATCTTTCACTTGGTAGATTAGACTACAAGGAATTGAAGTATAACATGTCCATTATTCTTAGCGGGTAGTACATTTCAGAGCAAAGATTTATGGGAAGACAAGTTGGTGGCAACTATCCTAACGTATATACTTTTCAAATGTTAAGTGGCAGTCCTTGTTTTGAAAATTGTACAATCAGTTTTTATTCCTTCACTGCAACTGAAACTTTAATACTTTCTTTTATAGACATGGATGAATGCTTTCAGTGTCCAGAAGATCAGTATCCCAATGAGAAGAACAATTTCTGTCTCCCCAAAGTTATAACATTCTTGAAGTACAAAGAATCTTTGGGTGCTGTTTTGGCCACTTCTGCTCTTTTCTTTTCTTTGGTCACAGTCGGAGTCCTTTGGATCTTTATTAAGCATCAGGACACTCCCATTGTCAAAGCCAACAACCGGAACCTCACATATGCTCTCCTTATTGCTCTCCTGTTATCATTTCTTTGTATTTTCCTATTCCTTGGAAAACCTCACAAGGTGACATGTCTCATTCATCAAACTGCATTTGGCATCATTTTCTCAGTAGCCATTTCTTGTGTTTTGGCCAAAACCATCATTGTGGTTCTAGCTTTCATGGCTACCAAGCCAGGATCCAAGATGACCAAATGGGTAGGGAAAAGACTTGGCACATTCATGGCATCCTGTTGCTCCTTTATTCAAATTAAGATTTGTGTCATATGGCTGATCATGTCTCCCCCATTTCCAGATGCTGATGTGAAGTCAATAGCAGAAGAAATCATCCTAGAGTGTAACAAAGGTTCTGCCTTCATGTTTTACTGTGTCTTGGGTTATATGGGCTTCCTTGCCATTGTCAGCTTCTCAGTGGCTTTCCTAGCAAGGAAATTGCCTGATGCTTTCAATGAAGCCAAGTTTATCACCTTCAGCATGTTGGTTTTCTGTAGCGTTTGGTTGTCCTTTGTTCCAGCATATCTGAGTTCAAAAGGAAAATATATGGTTGCTGTGGAAATCTTCTCCATTATAGCTTCCAGTGCTGGATTACTGCTTTGTATCTTTTCTCCCAAATGCTACATCATTGTGCTGAGGCCTGATCTGAACAACAAAGATTTTTTTAAAAAGCAAAACAACAGATTAGTATAAAATGTAATGGCCTGGTAGAAAACAGAAACCATTTAGGTCACAATTCTATGTTGATATACTTGATACAAGTCCTGAATTGGTCTCTGCTACTTACTATTCATTAAAAAAGAAGATAATTTCTTCCAGTTAATGTATAATTAATATATTTAATTGGAATCAGGTACAATCCTGTTTACTTTTAATTGGACAGAAATCTTTGTCCCTCTTCTTTATTTATTGTTATTGCAATGAAAATGCAATGGGAGAAATCATGTCAGCAGAGAGAAGCTTAAAATGTAACTTGTGCTTTAAATTTTCTCCCATCACTCATAGAAAAAAGCATTGTTAGTGAAACAGGTGATTAGACCACTACTATTGAGAAATAATCATCTCAACTGTCAAAAAATATATCAGTACTTGACTCTTGAATCCAGAAACACCATTTTAGGTTATTAAAGAAATTAGGAATAGCTATCAGGACAACCTAGTAGATCCTGAAATAATTCTTGGATATATTTTAAATGAGAGAATAATGTAACAAAAGTAAGGGTGAAAGGAATCATCCTGGAAAACACAGCCATTAAAAGAATTTTAATAATCAGAGAGACTTTCGTTTAAGTCATTATTTTAAGGGCAAATGACATCCTTGGGATCTCTAATTAATAAAAGGCTTTGAAACAAAGTGTGGTAACATTTTTTGTTCAAAGCAGTGGCAGTGGACACAAGGAGCAAAATGTTAGTTGTGGGTGGTAGTTGAAGAGCAAAGTAGTGGCAAATATAAATAGAAAATATGGGAGTGGGATTAATTAAAAAAACATGGGGGTGACCTGGATTTGAGATTTCTATCCAATTCCAGGCCATTATCTACAATCTTTATTATTTTTCCCTTTTCTACTAGGTTCTATCTTTACTTTGCATGATTTACTGTTCTCAGTGGAAGATAGATGCCTCCAGTAAAATAATAATTGTTGTGGGGCCAGGTTAAATGCAGCTCTGAACAAGAAATTATCTGCCATGTCCTATTTTCCTATCCTGCCACATCCTAGCCTGTTATTCTCCTATCTTTATCTAATTCTTCTCCGAATTGGCAGGAGAATTCTACTGCTATTAGCAAAATTAGCACCAGCCTCGGGCCCATGGGAGGGGCGGGGGAGTGGCAGTTATCATCAGGGAATCCCTTAGCCCGCGAGAGACCACCGTCCCTCAGATGGTCGGGTGTGAGTCTCTCCTACTGAGATACGGCCCAGGGGCGCAGTTGGGCCTGCTGCTGGCGTACCTACCACCTAATCGTGCAGCGGCGGCCCTGCCCGAGCTACTCGATGCCCTCTCAGGGTTGGTGGTTGAATTCCCAAGACTCATGGTCTTGGGCGACTTTAATCTACCGTCCCTGGGAGGATCGTCCGAACTGGCTCGGGAGTTCATGGCTTCCATGGCGGCCATGGACCTGTCGCAAATAATTTCTGGACCGACTCATGAGAGAGGCCACACCCCAGACTTGGTGTTCTTGTCTGGACGGTGGCGTGATGATATCGGTGGGGGTGCCACAACTGTTACGCCCCTGTCATGGACCGATCACCACCTCCTGCGGCTAGACTTCCCCCTTGCCACCCCCCACCGTGGGTGCATGGTGCCAGACAGATGGTACCGCCCTAGGCGCCTAATGGACCCTGATAAGTTCCAGGCAGCGCTTAGGGACACGCATGCACTCCCTGCTCACAGCTCGGCGGATGCCTTAGTGGAAGCCTGGGAAAAGGCAGCCACGGAGGCTCTGGACCGAGTTGTACCCTTGCGGCCTCTGACCCGGCGCAGATCCCAGCGAGCCCCATGGTTCACCGAGGGGCTCCGGGAGATGAAGCGTCGGAGACGGGGCCTAGAGAGCCGTTGGAGATCCAGTCGATCCGAATCCGACCGATTGCGACTAAGAATCCTCACCAGGTCTTATCTCGCTGCGATAAGGGTGGCAAAATCCAACTACTTTTCCACCCTCATCGCGTCCGCAGATAATCGCCCGGCTGCCTTGTTCAGGGTGACTCGCTCCCTATTAAACCAAGAGGTGAGGGAGGAACCCTTGCAGGGTCGAGCCGAGGAATTCGGTCAATATCTGCTGGATAAAATTGCTCGGATTCGAACTGGCCTGGACTCCAACTGGGCTGAGATGGAAGAACAAGACATGGACAGTCTTGTCGACGTCATCTGGGAAGAATTTGATCCTGTAACTCCTAAGGAAGTGGACAGGATTATGAGAAGGTTGAGCTCCTCCACATGCTTACTGGACCCGTGCCCTTCCTGGCTGGCCTATGCAGCTCGAGAGGGGACACGAGGCTGGTTCCTAGCGGTCATCTCTGCTTCTCTGAGTGAGGGTCACTTCCCCACCGCCTTGAAGGAGGCGGTGGTGAGACCTCTCCTCAAGAAGCCCACCTTGGACCCATCCTCTTTGAATAACTTTCGTCCTGTCTCCAATCTTCACTTCCTTGCGAAGGTTGTTGAGAGCGTGGTGGCGCACCAACTTCCTCAGATCCTGGATGAAGCGGTTTATCTAGACCCGTATCAATCGGGTTTCAGGCCGGGCTACAGCACGGAGACGGCATTGGTCGCTCTGATGAATGATCTCTGGAGAGCCCGGGACAGGGGCCATTCCTCTGTCCTAGTCTTATTAGACCTCTCGGCGGCTTTCGATACCATCGACCATGGTATCTTGCTGCGACGCCTCAGGGGACTGGGAGTGGGAGGCACGGTTCTGCGTTGGTTCTCCTCCTTTCTCCAGGGTCGCTCGCAGTCGGTGCTGACAGGGGGACAGAGGTCGACCCCGAGGCCTCTCGCTTGCGGAGTCCCTCAGGGGTCGGTCCTCTCGCCTCTCCTGTTCAACATCTACATGAAACCACTGGGTGAGATCATTCGCAGTTTTGGAGTAGGGTACCATCAGTATGCTGATGACACCCAGCTTTTTATCTCAACTCCAAACAATATCAGTGATGCCCTAGACGTGATGTCCCGCTGCCTGAAAGCGGTCCGGGAATGGATGGGGAGGAACAGGCTTCAACTGAACCCGGACAAGACTGAATGGCTGTACGTACCGGCAAGCCAGGATATTCAGAACGTCCCATTGCTTAACATCGGGGACAAGTTACTACCCCCTGTTGATAGGGCCCGCAACCTGGGTGTCCTCCTAGACTCGCAGCTCTCCCTGGAAGACCACATAGGAGCTGTGACCAAGGGGGCCTTCTCCCGGGTTCGACTAGTTCGCCAACTACGGCCTTATCTGGACCTGGATTCCTTACGTACAGTCACCCATGCCCTTGTGACCTCTCGCCTAGACTATTGTAACGCTCTCTACATGGGGCTGCCCTTGAGATCCACTCGGAAGCTTCAACTGGTGCAAAGTGCAGCGGCACGGACACTCTTGGGAGCCTCCCGATACTCCCATATCACACCTCTCCTCCGTGCGCTGCACTGGCTTCCGGTTGCCTTCCGTGTGAAGTTCAAGGTGCTAACAATGACATACAAAGCCCTACATGGCATGGGTCCGGACTACCTACGGGAGCACCTTCTGCCAATGTCAGCACCCCACCGTCCTGTGCGCTCCCACAGAGAGGGCCTCCTCAGGGTGCCACCGCTCAAGGAATGTCGGCTGGTGGCCCCCAGGGGGAGGGCATTCTCAGTGGGTGCGCCAGCCCTCTGGAACAGCTTACCAACTGAAATCCGGATGGCCCCCGACCTCCGTACCTTCCGACGCGACTTAAAAACCTTCCTGTTCCAGCAGTCCGGCCTGGCATGATAGCTTTAATTGGGGTCCCAGTTTGTTTTTACTATTGTTTTTTATTGTTTTTTACTGTTCAATCTGTATACCTTCCTTCCTCTGTACACCGCCCCGAGTCCCTCGGGAGAAGGGCGGTCTATAAAAACAAAATAAAAAATAAAAAATTACCAAGACTAAATGGCACAAATAATCCTCCCTATATCTCAGGCAGGAAACCTTATACCATTTCAGGCAAATGGCTGTCCAGTCTCTTCTTAATAACTTCCAGTGTTGGAGCATTCACCACCTCTGGAGGCAGGTTGTTCCAATGGTTAATTGTTCTAACTGTCAGGAAGTTTCTCCTTAGTTCTAGGTTGCTTCTCTCCTTGACTAGTTTACATTCGTTCCATCCATATTGTAGTGGAGCTTCTTTCAACAAAGGACAGCTTTATCCCCAATTATAAACGTGTTGGCCAGAACAATGAAGTAGCTGTCAATGGAGGACCCTATACAAAAATCTCTCTAGAAATGACAACAGGCGGGAAAGCACAGCTTTGAGGAAAGGAATCAGCTGGAGATGCACCAAGAGAAAAGTTGGAGGGGAGAGAGAGAGAGAGAGAGGAGAGGATATAAAAGGAGGTGGTTTTGGTGGGAGAGAGGAAAAAAGCCAACAGGGAAAGAGAAGGGGATGAAAGAGAAGCAGTGGAAGGAGAGCCAAGCAGGCAGGTAGGAAAAAGAGACAGGGGTGAAGAAACTGTGCAAGGAGAGCCCAGCAGGCAGGGAGGAAGAAGAGACGGGGTGAAGAAACTGTGCAAGGAGAGCCCAGCCTCCTAAAAGTGGGTCAATCTGTGAAAAGGTAGAAAAGCCCTGCTCTGCCACATGTAGTTTGAGCCTTTGTCATAACTTCTGCAAGGACCAGGTGGAAAAATGACCATCTGGACTATGAGATTGTGGAAGGCTTCTGATTGAACAAAGAAGCTGCTTACTTCTGTGAAAGAAATTGTGGCGTATCATAACTGCCAGCCAGTTTCTATCTTTCCTTTTTTTGGAAAACTTGTTGAGTTCATGATAGTGGCCTAAAGAAGCTGATTATGTAGACCTTGTTCAGTCAATTGGCATCTCAGTAATCACACTGAGATAGCTTTGGTCATTCTTCTGGATACGTACATGAGGACTTGAATGGGAAATGTCCCATTCCTCTTCCTTTTGAAGCTACTGATACCATCAACCATGGTATTTCTTGGACCACTTCTGGAATGGGAAGGACATTTTAATGGTGGTTTTGTTCCTACTGTCATGCATTATTCTGGTCTGGTTTAGTGGGAGATAAGAGGTGGCCATTGATTTACTACAGGAAATGGTCCTCCCCCCCCCATTCTTTTACATTTATGTGACCCCTGCATGAAATATAATCTAATATTTGAGGTGAAATACAATTAATAAGTTGATTATGGCAATTATATACCACCTCATATGCTCTAAGGGAAAAGCTGCCAGTGAAAGGGCCCTATACTGATGCCATTAAGTGTCTAAATGGGGAGAACAGAAGCCAAGCAAGATGATTCACCATTTGTGCATTGAGATGCTCCATCAGTCCCAGTTGTATCACAGAGAGCTATTCCTCTGTGACTGGAATCAAGTCCCAATAAGATATAATGTGCCACTGAACTTTTTGATGATTTCTAGAAGGTTCTTTAGCATTACAGTAATTTTTAATTCATTTACAGCACAATTTTTAATTTTTTTTTTTATTACTACCCTGCTTGTAGATGGTATTTTTATTTTTATTCATTTTATGTTGTTTGTACTTGCTTGTATTGTACTATACTTTATTGTAATTTATTTATTTTATTATAGATATTTATTTTTTATATTTTATAATTTTTGTTGGGTTTCTTCTTTTCCTATTTTGTACATTCTCGACACCTTTGCGACTATGGCGTAATGTCAAACAAAGAAATTAGCAATCTCTTGTGAATTAACATAAGACCATTTTGCTTTGAAAACCAACTAACTTTTTCCTGTTTTTACACAAAAGCTAAAAAAATCCTTTTTTTTCTCCCTTAAGCCCTCATTGCTCTTAGTAATTGCACGATTGTGGACCTCTTGCCACCCCACTGAAGCAGAACTGGTGTTTACTGAGATCAAAAACATGTTTACTGTTCATGCTTTCCTAAGACTTTAATTACTAATTGTTGACCTTTCCATTGTTATTAGCAATCCCCATATCAAAGTTTCAACTGCATCTCCTAGTGACAAAGGGGTTGCTGTGCAGACCAGTGCAAGCAGAAATACTCTTAACATAAATTGTCTCACAGATAAAACATATTTCTTTGTGATGATGATATTTTCAGCCTTGGTCTTAGTGCTGTTGCCTGAAATGATGAACATGACGCCCAGTGCTACATGTAGGACGAGTGATCCTTTGCCTTTTGTTCACAAGCAGTATCAGCCAGGAGACTTCATTGTTGTGGACATTCTCTCTCAGATCTACATCTTCTATGCTATGATAGACTTCAGAAAACATCCTTCTAAGGAACTCTTTGTGGACCTTGTGTGAGTTGTTTTTGTTTTTTTTTACAAAGGGACACAGAGAAAGAAGGAGAGAGAATCTTCATGTTAACTTTGTTTAATTTGTTCTTTGATGAATAGCTCTTTTCTTATCTTTACAGTATCTCTTGTTCTTTGACCTATGATCTTACTTCCTTCCTTTCCTCCTTCCTTCCTTTCTTCCTTCCTTTCTTTCTTCCTTCCTTCCTTCATTCCCATGCATTACATTTTCAAGAAAAGAAATAATACTGATAAAACACACATTTAAAGAATATAAAAGTGACAAGAGAGAAGCAATTCAAGCAGAGAAGAGTGGAATGGAGAATGCTCAAATTTTAAATAACCAGTAGTTCTAAAATATCAAAGGGTTAATATTTTTTAAAAGAGCGAGTTTAGTGTAATGGTCAGATATGAAAGGTTGAGACCATGTTGTCTAGTTGCACATGTTGTCTATTTGCATGTGAAGACAGCTAGGTAATCTTGAGCCAATCTTCTTAGTTCAGCAAGCAATGGCAAGCCACATCCAAAAATCATCCCATTAAATTTTATATCATTTGCAAATGATCACTATCTCTATGGAGATAGTTTGCCTAAGATATTTATAATGATTTATTTTGTGATAGTTTTGTGATACTAAAAAGTATTATTTGTAGGCTAGTAAATAAACAATACTGTAATACTCTATTAGATGATAGATGATAGATTTATAGAAGAAGTTGATAGAGAGATAGATGATAGAGAGACAGACAGACAGACAGACAAAGAGAGAGAGAGATGATAGAGAGAGAGACAGACAGACAGACAAAGATAGATAGATAGATAGATAGATCGATCGATCGATCGATCGATCGATCGATCGATCGATCGATAGATAGATAGATAGATAGATAGATAGATAGATAGATGATAGATAGATAGATAGATAGATAGATTGATAGATAGATAGAGACAGACAGACAAACAGACAGACAGTCAGACAGACAGACAAAGAGAGAGAGAGAGATGATAGAGAGAGAGAGAGACAGACAGACAGACAAAGAGAGAGAGAGATGATAGAGAGAGAGAGAGACAGACAGACAAAGATAGATAGATAGATAGAGAGAGAGAGAGAGAGAGAGAGAGAGAGAGAGAGAGAGAGAGAGAGAGAGAGAGAGACAGACAGACAGACAGACAGACAGTCAGACAGACAGACAGACAGACAGACAGACAGACAGGTAAATGTGACTAAATATTAGGTTGAATTGCTATATACCATACATCACAGTTTCAACAGAGTATATTTTGACAGAATATATGATGCTTATTTTAGAGTCATGACTCCAATGTATCAACACATCCTAGCTTTAGAATTTGCCATCATGGAGATCAATAGAGATTTCTCTATTTTACCAAACCGTACCTTGGGCTTCCACATTTATAATACATATTTTGATCCAAGTTGGACATACCGGGCGTCATTGGAACTCTTCTTCACAAAGGACCAATTCATACCTAACTACAACTGTGATATTCAAAACAGACCAATAGCAGTCATTGGAGGTCCTACATCAGACATCTATCTAAACATGGCTAACATCCTTTCCCTGTTTAAGATGCCACAGGTATGGCCTTTTTTTTAGTGATATGGAGTGATAGGACATAAAAATCCATTTGCTGTTTCTCTACAGAATTGTTCATGGGAGAAAAATGTTGTGATTGAGTCTACATTTCAAAAAATATAGGGTTCCGGAGGATGTGAGTGAATAGTCCAGTGGTTTGGTTATGCTATAAGTCTTGATTTTTTTTCTTTTGATGTTTCCAAGGGCTAGAGTATTAATGAAGTAGTATATGTTGTCCAGAAGTAAGATTTCCTTGATTATTTCAGAGAAAGAATTGCTAAATACATGACAGAGCATGGTTAGAATTGTCAAACTGGGGCTAGGAACACATGAGCTTCAAAGATTACACTGTTCAACCTTTACTTTAAACATGATTGTAATCATTTACAATTCTTTGTGAATACTTTGGAAAATATTCATTGGATTGGATTGAATTTTAGTATTCTCCAAAGTATTCTCCAAACTATTCACTATTCACAAAGGTTCACCCAATCTTGTGTTTAGAAGTATATTCTTAATAGGCCATTCAGTATTGATAAACTGCTAACATTTATCTTGGAAATGAGATGATTTAGTTTGTACTCTACAAAGAGAATCTTGTGCCTCAGGTTATGATATTGAAAATCCCTGAAGTGGTGATTATTGTATACTTTCTTTCCTATAGTAACATAACAGGATATGCCTCTTCTCTGTGAATTATGAATTGCCGTAACTGCTTGAAAAATCTAATGCAATGCTGAACCATGCACCTATTTTTTTTCTTGCATCTCAGCCTTGTTAGTGATGGCATAGCAATCTCCATATAGAGATGAACTTATATTCTTAAGTCTTGAGAAAAGCTGAACCTTAGCTCACCTTCAGTACAAATGTAAAACATACATGGAATTGGATTTTAGTTTCTAATTTAGTAGCAAAGCAGGGAAAGAGTATGATTACACACAATGCTAATTTTACTGATTTTTTCCCTATTATTGTTTGTCTCTCTCTCTTTCTAGGTAATATATGGTTCTGCTCCTGAAATTCACACAAAAGAACAAGCTGCTTTTTACCAACAGATGTTACCAAATATGGACGCTCAGTACAAGGGCATTTCTAAATTGCTGCTATATTTCACATGGACATGGGTTGGGATGTTGTTAGTAGATAATGACAGTGGTGAAATGTTTCGACACACATTGGTTCCCATGGCTACCCAGAGTGGTATCTGTTTTGATTTCATTGAAAGATTTCCAAATCCTGTGTTTACAAATAATATTGTAGAGTTAGTAGAAACAGGACTTAAGATGTACAAAGTGGTTATGAGAAGTAATGCCACTGCAGTGGTAGTTCATGGTGAATTTGGGAGCATGATAACTCTACGATTTCTGTCCACTAGTTTGAAATATAATGATTTTCCACTATGGACAAAAGGTAAAGTCTGGATCATGACACTCCGGATGGGTTTCACATCAACTTCCTTTCAAAGATATGGTGACCTGGATTTTCTGCATGGCGCATTATCATTTGCCATTCACTCAGAGAAGGTGTTGGGATTCTATCAATTTGTTCAATCAAGAAACCCTATCTTGGAAAAGGAACAGAGTTTTATCAAGATCTTCTGGGAAAATGCATTTGAATGTTCCTTCTCCACCTCTGTGGTAGAAGAGGAAGATGGGACCACTTGTACTGGAGAGGAGAAACTAAAGGATCTCCCTACATCTGTGTTTGAAATGGACATGACTGGCCACAGCTACAGTGTCTACAATGCCATCTATGTCGTGGCCCATGCTTTACATGACTTCTATTCATCTATAATGAAATACAGAGCAGGAAATCTTGAAACCAAGGAGAAACCTTTTAATCAACACCTGTGGAAGGTAAAAGTCCAAGGAGACAAGTCACAGAGAAGTCACACTATCTTCTTTCTAGATTTCTGAAGAATCAATTCTTAAAATATAGATGAAATCCTGTAAACATACATTTATTTATTTATTTCTTGACCAATCACAATCTATAAAATATAGCATACCCTTACTACATAAATGTGTAACACCACATAAATATATACCCCATGAATTTTCTGAAATTCAAAAAGATTCTCCAAATTCAATTACTTTGAAAGGTGTAGATGTTGTTTTTTTATTTCTGTACTAGACACATTAAAAATGTCCTCATCAATAGTATTTGAAAGAAAGTTTCTTAAATTATAAAGCTTTCTACAGCATCCATCCCCTCACACCGTCTTTTATACACTCATCATAAATTTCTTATGTCTCTGTTTTATTACATCTCTGTTATCATAATATTTTTCCAAATCCATTACAAATTATTATTTTATTCTGTTATAAACTAATTAATTTTTAGATATATTGTTTCATTTTTATTATTTATTTTATTATTTTATTTTACTTTTATTTTTGTGCTATAAAGATTGTTAATCATGATTAATGTTAAATATTTATTAATACTGTTATTATTATTTCCTTTTCTGTTTAGCAATGATCTAAAAGAATTTCTTATCTAAATATCTTAAAGGGGAGAAAGAGTGTTGTTTTACATCTTAATAAATATCTCTATTTGGCTTTTTAATTTTTTTTAGCTCAACCACTTTATGAGAAAGATTTCATTCAATAATAGTGCTGGGCAAAAAATTTGGTTCAACAAGAATGGAGAATTAGAGACTGGATTTGATATTATTAATTGGATCACATTTTCAAACTTATCTTTTAAAAAAGTCCGAGTTGGAAGCATACACTTCATGGATTCCCAAGAAAAAATATTTACTACTGATGAGGATGATATTGTATGGCCAAGTAGGTTTACCCAGGTATGATCCTGTCACATTTTGGCTTGTGTTAAGACCTGATTTCCCTCCTTCTAAAGCTCTCTTAGAGCCAAAATATTCCACAGAAATGATCTTCGGAAACAGATCTCAACAAATACTTTCTCCCTAAAGTCTCTCCAGCCTGTCATCACTGGAGACATCTTGGATGTTTTTTAATATAGGAGGGTAAACGGGGAGAAATGAGTAAGCAGGAAAAACAGTTCACACATTGCCTGTAAAATGAATGAGAAAATTTTAACATTCACTAAGAGACCTATAGATGTTCACAAGGAAAAATGGGCCAAAGTAAACTTGATAAATCAATCCATGTGTCAAGTGGTCCATGTCCTGGTGACAAATTAGGTAATGTGGTTTATATTTATTTTCATGTTGAAAAAGCTGTTTGAACTTATATAGAACAAATCACCCTTCACTGACTCATTTTATTATGTCAAACCTGAATATAGAATGGAAGGATGCTTCTAGAAACATTTCAAAATACTGAGATGAAAACTTTGCAAAGATAAAGATAAATAAAGATAAATAAATCTCTTCCACATTTACTTGTTCATGAACAGACAAAGCCATTTTCTCTGTGTAACGGAAAGTGCCATTCAGGCTACAGTAAGATCAAGATAGAAGGAAAACTATTTTGCTGCTATGACTGTCTTCACTGTCCAGAAGGGAAGATTTCTAACAGGGAAGGTAAGAGATCTTGTATATCTACCTCACTTAAAATAGAGATACTTGTGAAACAACTATCTCATGGAAAATTTAGTGAAATCTTTCACTTGGTAGATTAAACTACAAGGAATTGAATTATAAAATGTCCATTATTCTTAGCAGGTAGTACATTTCAGAGCAAAGATTTATGGGAAGACAAGTTGGTGGCAACTATCCTAACGTATATACTTTTCAAATGTTAAGTGGCAGTCCTTGTTTTGAAAATTGTACAATCAGTTTTTATTCCTTCACTGCAACTGAAACTTTAATATTTTCTTTCACAGACATGGATGAATGCTTTCTGTGTCCAGAAGATCAGTATCCCAATGAGAAGAACAATTTCTGTCTCCCCAAAGTTATAACATTCTTGAAGTACAAAGAAACTTTGGGTGTTGTTTTGGCCACTTCTGCTCTTTTCTTTTCTTTGGTCACAGTCGGAGTCCTTTGGATCTTTATTAAGCATCAGGACACTCCCATTGTCAAAGCCAACAACCGGAACCTCACATATGCTCTCCTTATTGCTCTCCTGTTATCATTTCTTTGTATTTTCCTATTCCTTGGGAAACCTCACAAGGTGACATGTCTCATTCGTCAAACTGCATTTGGCATCATTTTCTCAGTGGCCATTTCTTGTGTTTTGGCCAAAACCATCATTGTGGTTCTAGCTTTCATGGCTACCAAGCCAGGATCCAAGATGACCAAATGGGCAGGGAAAAGACTTGGCACATTCATGGCATCCTGTTGCTCCTTTATTCAAATTAAGATTTGTGTCATATGGCTGATCATGTCTCCCCCATTTCCAGATGCTGATGTGAAGTCAATAGCAGAAGAAATCATCCTAGAGTGCAACAAAGGTTCTGCCTTCATGTTTTACTGTGTCTTGGGTTATATGGGCTTCCTTGCCATTGTCAGCTTCTCAGTGGCTTTCCTAGCAAGGAAATTGCCTAATGCTTTCAATGAAGCCAAGTTTATCACTTTCAGCATGTTGGTTTTCTGTAGTGTTTGGTTGTCCTTTGTTCCAGCATACCTTAGTTCAAAGGGAAAATATATGGTTGCTGTGGAAATCTTCTCCATTATAGCTTCCAGTGCTGGTTTACTGCTTTGTATCTTTTCTCCCAAATGCTACATCATTGTGCTGAGGCCTGATCTGAACAACAAAGAATTTTTAAAAAGCAAAACAACAGATTAATATAAAATGTGATGGCCTGGTAGAAAACAGAAACCATTTAGGTCACAATTCTTTGTTGATATACTTGCTACAAGTCCTGAATTGGTCTCTGCTACTTACTATTCATTAAAAAAGAAGATAATTTCTTCCAGTTAATGTATAATTAATATATTTAATTGGAATCAGGTATAATTTTGTTTACTTTTAATTGGACAGAAATCTTTGTCCCTCTTCTTTATTTATTGTTATTGCAATGAAAATGCAATAGGAGAAATCATATCAGCAGAGAGAAGCTTAAAATGTAGCAAAGTAGTGGCAGATATAAATAGAAAATGTGGGAGTGGGATTAATTAAAAAAACTTTGGGGGGGGGGTTACCTGGATTTGAGATTTCTATCCAATTCCAGGCTATTATTTATCTGGACTGAGTTCGACCCTGTTTCCCCTGATGATGTGGACAGGATTATGGGGAGGCTGAGCTCCACCACCTGTTTATTGGACCCGTGCCCCTCCTGGCTGGTGTATGCGGCCCGGGAGGAGACACGAGGCTGGTTCCAGGCAGTAATAACTGCTTCTTTGAAGGAGGGTGTCTTCCCTGCCGCCTTGAAGGAGGCAGTGGTGAGACCCCTCCTCAAGAAGCCTGCCCTGGACCCGGCTGTTTTAAATAACTATTGTCCGGTCTCCAACCTTCGCTTTTTGGCGAAGGTTGTTGAGAGTGTGGTGGCGCATCAGCTTCCTCTGTTCCTGGAGGAAACTGATTATCTGGACCCATACCAATCGGGTTTCAGGCCTGGGCACAGCACGGAGACGGCATTGGTCGCGCTGGTGAATGATCTCTGGCGGGCTCAGGACAGGGGTTGTTCCTCTGTCCTAGTCCTATTAGATCTCTCAGCGGCTTTTGATACCATCGACCATGGTATCCTACTGCGGCGTCTCAGGGGATTGGGAGTGGGAGGCACCATTTTACAGTGGTTCTCCTCCTATCTCCTGGGCCGCTTGCAGTCGGTGTTGACAGGAGGGCAGAGATCCGCCCCGAGGCCTCTCGTTTCTGGAGTTCCTCAGGGGTCGGTTCTCTCTCCCCTCCTGTTCAACATCTATATGAAGCCGCTGGGCGAGTTCATTTGTGGTTTCGGGGTGGGGTATCATCAGTATGAGAAAGTCTGGATGGATTTCATTCCCACTTCTATGCAGAGGAATTGGCCTTTATACTTCATTCATGGTGCCATATCTATTGTGGTTCACTTGGGGGACTTGGTAGGATTTCAGGATTTTGTTAGAGAAAGAAAACTGGTCACCAATCAAGATAGCTTTCTGGAGGATTTTTGTGAAGATGCATTTCAATGTGCATTCCCAAACTCCAGTGGACAGAAGAATTTTAATGGCAAATGCACTGGAGAGGAGAAGTTAGAGACCCTTCCTTCATCAATTTTTGATATGCAGATGAATAGTCACAGTTACACCCTCTACAATGTAGTCTATGCTATAGTACATGCATTGCATGCTCTATATTCATTCAGAAAGAAACAGAAAGGTCTGCCAGGTAAAAGTCAACTGAATCTTCTCCATCAAGAATCATGGCAGGTATCATTTTGAGTCTCTCTCTCTCTCTCTCTCTCTTTCTCTCTCTCTCTCTCTCTCTCTCTCTCTCTCTCTCTCTCTCTCTCTATATATATATATATATATATATATATATATATATATATATATATATATGTTAAGTATTTGTCAAGGCTTTGTGAAAGCACCTTGCTAATTAACTCTTTCATTCCTGCTTTGGCCTGTCTCAAGGCTTATCCACAGGATATAGTCAACTATGACAGCTCATTATTTGTGCAAATTATTCAAATTGCTAATAAAGAATTTTGGGAGGCTGAGATGGCCATTTCGAACTCTTTATGTTCTCATCAGTCAGTCATACCCTTTATCATATATATATATATATATATATATATATATATATATATATATATTATATATATATTATATATATAGTATGTATATACTGTATATACTGTATATACTGTATATATATGTGTGTGTGTGTGTGTGTGTGTGTGTGTGTGTGTGTTTTCTGAGGTTTTCGCGGGTGTTCGTATGTGGATCTTTGGTTATTCGGGTTTTTCCCCGCGTAGAACTAAAGGTGTAGGAGCGACGTTTCGACGGAATCCCATCCATCATCATCAGGCTGGTGGCTTCTGCTTCCTTCTTCTGGGAGAAGTATGTGGCTGTTTGTTCCTCCACCCACAGAACACACCCCCTCTGGCAGTTTAAAAAAGAGGAACAAACAGCCACATGCTTCTCCCAGAAGAAGGAAGCAGAAGCCACCAGCCTGATGATGACGGATGGGATTCCGTCGAAACGTCGCTCCTACACCTTTAGTTCTACGCGGGGAAAAACCTGAATAACCAAAGATCCATATATATATATATATATATATATATATATATATATATATATATATATATATATATATATATATATATATATATATATATATATATATATATATATATATATATACATATATATATATATACATACATACATACATACATACATACATACATATATATATATATATATATATATATATATATATATATATATATATATATATACGCATCTATTCATCTATTCATCTGTGTATGTATTTATGCTATAAATCCTCTTCTCATCCTTATGGGTGAGACATATGTGTCCTCTACCAATGACATAGGAGTTTGTGGGGGTGCGGTTACTCAGTATTTTAGCTGAAATAACACTTCACTCTTTGGGACATAGAGCTCTGGTATTGTTCCTGGGGTTTGTTGGAGCCATTTTCCCAGTTTAGGGGTCATAGCCCCAAGTTATCCTACCATACCTGGAACCATTTTGGCCTTTTCTTTCCACATCCTCTCTAGTTCATCCTTAATGCCTCCAGTTACTCATACTCCTTCATCCCGATGTTGCTGTCACTAGACACTGCTACCTCTATCACCATCTTTGCATTTGGGTCCTCATTTATTACCACTATGTCTGGTTGATGTGATGTATTAATGTTAAAGGGTTAATGTTATAAGTTCATGTTAACCATTGTGTGAGGTAAATAACCGTGACAGGAGTACACGCGGCAGCTTTTGACAGCTGTCAAAAGCTGCCGCCGGTGAATGCGCAGGCGCGGCAGCTGACAGCTCTCAGCTGTCAGCACGGCCACCTACCACGCAAGCGCAGCCGCCACGAGGATTCCGAGCTGTCAAAGAACCGATGCAGCCGATTGGTTCAGCAGTTCAGGCGGGAGGAGGACGAACGGCTGATTGGTCCAGCCAGCCAGCGGCTGGCTATAAAAGAGCAGAAGCGGAGCAGATGATTGTCCGGTACCTCAATAAACAGTTAACTGCAGCCAGCTGTCTCCAAGTGGTCCTTGAGCTGAGCCACTTCAGTTGACTGGCTACTACCTACCCATCTGTCTGGATGTGGAAGCCCCACAAGATCTTAGCAGCTTATCTTTGGATACCATCCTACTGATGTACTCCTGGATGCTCTTGATCTTGTCCAACACAGTGGATACTGGTTTTGTAAATAAAAACTATGATAGAAAACAATAATTAATCAAGAAAATATTGGGAGGTAACTTTCTTCCAAAAGACTTTTTAGCTCTTGGTCTAATCATTTTTTTTTTAAAAAAACTTTATTTTTTTTCTCTTGAGTTGCATCATTTTCTGAAGACTGTCTCATTTAACAATAATGCTGGGGAACCAGTTTCCTTTGATGAAAGTGACAAATTGTGTCAGGATTTGGTGTAATCAACTGGAACCCCTTGCCAAACCAGTCCCTCTGTCAGAACCCATTCCTATTTTATTTCATTTCTATCTATCCTCTCTGATCTAAGAACAAATCCCACATCTCAATCTCCAGATGTGTCTTGTGGAGTGGGGCGAGATGCTCTCCTCCTGAGTAACAGAGCCTGCCTGCATTTTTCCCTCCTTTTCTCCACTCTCCATGCTCCACGATCAGGTGCTCTAGGATCAGGTGGGGGTAGGCCTTCTCATCGCCTGACCTCTGTCTCCCCTGTTCATCCTATCCCAATCCTGAAGGGCCCTGGCCTGCCTCAGCCTGCTCTTCCCCACATTCCTCTAATGCCACAGACACCTCTCCCTAGGGTCCTGTTCCAGCTCATGTTCCTTATCAGATTCAGGCTCAGATGGAGGCATGAAACCCCCTCTATTTGGGGGAACACTTTGGAGGACATTGTTTGTTAGAAGGTGACTGCTTTCTATAGTTACTATTTATATTTATCGTTTCCTTCTTCTTTGAAGATTTGTGCAGTAATAAAACACTGCTATTGCTTTGGTCATACTGTATATTCATAATAAAAATAAACAAGGGAACAATTACATATTAAAATAAGTGGCTAAAGAACTTATGCTAATAGAATTCTCATACCTACATATCTTACAGTACCATAAAATGTCTAATTTTGTATTGTCGGGTTTTGTTATTGTTGTATGTTTTTCATAATATTTTATGGGAAGAAAAATCAGGTCTGGTTCCAAGCCAGGAGAAAGATGCTGAAAGCAAAATGTATGTTGCAGGAAAGAAGGTCTGTGTTTATCTGATAGACAGAAACTAAAATGGCAGCAGAATGTTTCTGGGGTGGCTGACAAAATAAGGTTGAAATAAGTGCTTTTATACATTCTTTGGGGCCTCATGATTGAGATGCCTGCTCCTGTGCAAGAACATATCCTTCTAATTGCTGTTGCCAGATTCCTATGGGGTCATGCAAAGGTGAAACTCGAAAAATTAGAATATCGTGCAAAAGTTCATTTATTTCAGTAATGCAACTTAAAAGGGGAAAATAATATATGAGATAAACTCATTACATGTAAAGCAAGATAGTTCAAGCCGTGATTTGTCATAATTGTGATGCTTATCGCTTACAGCTCATGAAAACCCCAAATCCACAATCTCAGAAAATTAGAATATTGTGAAAAGGTGCAATATTCTAGGCTCAAACTGTCCCACTCTAATCAGCTAATTAAGCCATAACACCTGCAAAGGGTTCCTGAGCCTTTAAATGGTCTCTCAGTCTGGTTCAGTAGGAATCACAATCATGGGGAAGACTGCTGACCTGACAGTTGTGCAGAAAACCATCATTGACACCCTCCATAAGGAGGGAAAGCCTCAAAAGGTAATTGCAAAAGACGTTGGATGTTCCCAAAGTGCTGTATCAAAGCACATTAATAGAAAGTTATGTGGAAGGGAAAAGTGTGGAAGAAAAAGATGCACAAGCAGCAGGGATGACCGCAGCCTGGAGAGGATTGTCAGGAAAAGGCCATTCAAAAGTGTTGTGGACTTTCACAAGGAGTGGACTGAGGCTGGAGTCAGTGCATCAAGAGCCACCACACACAGACAGATACTGGACATGGGCTTCAAATGTCGTATTCCTCTTGTCAAGCCACTCCTGAACAACGAACAACATCAGAAGCATCTTAACTGGGCTAAAGAAAAACAGACCTGGTCTGTTGCTCAGTGGTCCAAAGTCCTCTTTTCTGATGAGAGCAACTTTTGCATCTCATTTGGAAACCAAGGACCCAGAGTCTGGAGGAAGAATGGAGAGGCACACACTGCAAGATGCTTGAAGTCCAGTGTGAAGTTTCCACACTCTGTGTTGATTTGGGGAGCCATGTCATCGGCTGGTGTTGGTCCACTGTGCTTCATTAAGTCCAGGGTCAATGCAGCCGTCTACCAGGAGATTTTGGAGCACTTCATGCTTCCTTCCACAGACGAGCTTTATGGGGATGCTGACTTCATTTTCCAGGAGGACTTGGCACCTGCCCACACTCCCAAAAGCACCAAAATCTGGTTCAATGACCATGGGATTACTGTGCTTGATTGGCCAGCAAACTCGCCTGACCTGAACCCCATAGATAATCTATGGGGCATTGCCAAGAGAAAGATGGGAGACATGAGACCGAACAATGCAGAAGAGCTGAAGGCTGCTATTGAAGCATCCTGGTCTTCCATAATACCTCAGCAGTGCCACAGGCTGATAGCTTCCATGCCACGCCGCATTGAGGCAGTAATTGCTGGAAAAGGGGCCCAAACCAAGTACTGAGTACATATGCATGCTTATACTTTTCAGAGGTCCGATATTATTCTATGTACACTCCTTGTTTTATTGATTGCATGTAATATTCTAATTTTCTGAGATTGTGTTTTTGGGGTTTTCATGAGCTGTACGCCATAATCATCACAATTATGACAAATCACGGCTTGAACTATCTTGCTTTGCATGTAATGAGTCTATCTCATATATTAGTTTCCCCTTTTAAGTTGCATTACTGAAATAAATGAACTTTTGCACGATATTCTAATTTTTCGAGTTTCACCTGTAGTGGTCATGGCTGGCTCTACAGAAAAAATTTGAAATGCAAATCCTAAGTGTTTGCTTGTCTGAGCTTATTTTATCAACTTTGGCTTGCCTAATTTTGTTGCTTATTTGGAGTCTCTGTTTGTTCTTTGCTTATGAATAGAGTGGCCCAATCTTTCTGAATGAATACAAAATCTAAAGACTGGCCTCTTCATGCTTCTGGTTGTTTTCCTATAACAGGAAGACTGGGGCTGTTTTCTCCCTTTAAGAAGTTGTTTCTCCTCTTTTCCTTTAGGGGAAATATAATATTCATTCTCTCTCTTCATTCATGCTTTGATACAGAAAGCCATTCAGACTTTTTTTTTCTCAAATGAAACTTTGGAAGGAACAGGATGAAGAAAACAAAGAACAAAGGAACCATGATGAATTTCATCAAGTATGAGAAAAAGCTAATGTTCTCACAAACAGTACTTGTAAAAACTCAACTCAGTGTTCTTATTAGTCATGGCTCAAAGTTGGCAGTCCTTCAGTTTCTTTCCCTTGAGGAACTATGTATATGCATCACCATCCTATTTATGTTTGGGTATTCTGGGTAATATTTTTTATCATGGTGAAAATGATTCTGGATAATGATTCTGAGGACCACTCGGAGGCTCCAACTGGTACAGATTGCAGCCGCGAGAGTTGTGTTGGGAGTCTCCCGATACTCCCATGTTACACCTCTGCTCCGTGAGCTGCATTGGCTCCCAGTTGTCTTCCGGGTGAGATTCAAGGTTCTGGTAATGGTTTTCAAAGCCCTACATGGCATGGGTCTGGAGTACCTTAGGGATCACCTGCTGCCGGCGTCAACTTCCCTCCTCCCTGTGCGCTCCCACAGAGAGGGCCTCCTCAGGGTGCCACCGGTCAGAGAATGTCGTCTGGTGGCCTCCAGGGGGAGGTCCTTCTCTGTGGGTGCCCCGGATTTATGGAATCATTTGCCGGTTGAGCTCCGGATGGCGCCCGACCTTCGCTCCTTCCGACGCGATCTGAAGACTTATTTGTTCGAACAAGCCGGCCTGGCCTGATGGGGGATGGGTTTAGGTTTTATTGTTATTTTAAATGTATTTTAATCTACTGTTGTTACTTGGGCATCTTGTTTAATTCTTTTTTAGTTTTTGTATTCCTGTACTTTTATATGTTTGCCCTGTTCACCGCCCTGAGTCCTTCGGGAGAAGGGCGGTATACAAATAAAATTATTATTATTATTATTATTATTATTATTATTATTATTATTATTATTATTATTATTATTATTATTATTATTATTATTATTATTATTATTATTATACTTTTCATTTCCATCATGATGAGGTATGGGGGGAGGTTTGATCCAAGATAAGATGGTATCCACAGCTATGTCACATAAGCTTTGTCCGCTTGTTTATGTTCTATAAATTACATGCACAACACACATAAAAACAGAGGTGGTGTACAGTATTTCATAGTCATGGTTACCATCTGGACAGGTTTATTTTTAGCCTCCTTGCATAATTGCTAAACGCTAAAGTCAGAAACTGGTACATTTAAGCTTAATGCTGAATATAAAGGAAAATGAGAATGCTTCCAAAATTAGGAAAAAAATACCGTTAATCTGTGCAATAGATCTGGAACCTCAAGTAATGGCAGTTGAAAAACGCTGTGGAAAAATAGGTTTATGGTTAAACAAAAAGAGACAATAAATTTAATTGCTTTAGAACTGAGAATGAAAATATTAAATTGGTGAATAGCTTCTACTGTATATTTCCAGTTCCACCAGTACTTTTTAGGTTCCAACAGTAAAGGGATCAGTGAAGAAATATGCCCCAGCCCTAGCACTTTTATCAGACGTTCAAATACTGTGACATGTTATGACTACAATAATTATAATCATGGAGATAATGCTTTTCCATCAGATTCTCTGTGAAAGTAAAAGTTGTATTCTGAAGAAAAAGGATAGAAAGGGTATTAATGGTTTTTTGGAGAAGATGCTTGAGAATATCATGAATAACCTGGACAACAAACTGATGCATCATTGACCAAATCATCCCAGAGTTCTTGCTCAAAGCACAAACAACCAGACTCAAATTACCATATTTTGACAAATGTAAAATTTTAGGAAAGATAGAAGGAAAGTAAAAAAAGAGGATGACCAGCACAAGAATGATGGACTTGATTATAATAGTGATGAGTGCACTATTGGAAAACCTGGATAACCATAATGGTGAAGGATCATCCTGGAGAATGTTCTATTTATGTGATCAAAAAGATTCAAAACACAAACTTCTTCAGAGCAACCGATCAATCAATCTGTCAGTCAGTGTGGATTTCGGACCTATATGGAGTGTGCTCTCCCCAAACAATAGCTACAAGGAAATAAATTACTCGTTTCTAAAAAGATTCTCATTAGGCAAAATAAAAAAATAGAGAACTGAATACCATCTTCTGTACTAGTTCCAAACTGTTCACAATACAGGGGTTCTTTAAGATGATTTTATTCACTTTTGCTAAGTCTATGACTATTTTCATTCATGTTTTTGTATGCATCACTGACTGAAAATCTTGTTAATTCAACATATGAAATTGGAGGAAGATCTTGTTGGACTTTAAGCAGGATACACAAGAATTGAATAATGTCTTCTATAACCCTCATATTGATAACACCTAATTCAATGTTTCCCTTTTCTCTCTTCTCCTTTCAGGTTCAGCCCTTTTCAGGGTAGAATGTTCATTATCTTTCAAGTCATAGAAAAACTATGCAAGAAGGAAAACTGTTCTGTGGCAATGACTGCTTTCCTTGTGCAGAAGAAAAGATTTCAGCATAAGAGGGTAAGATATACATTAACAGAATTTGTTGGTCGAATAGGGCAGTGATAGCAAACCTTTTAGAGACCAAGTATCCAAACTGCAAGCCAAAACCCACTTATGTATCGTTGGGTTACGGGTGGGCATGGCCCATTGGGTGGGCATGGCTGCAGTGGTAACAGCAGACTGGGTGGGAATAAAAAGTTCAATCAATCAATTCCAACTTTGAGATCATTTTTTTCCCCGCGAGAAGTTGAAATTGATTGATTGAACCTTTTTTTTCTGCACATGGCGGCGGAGGCCTAAAGCGAAAAGGTTTTATAAAACCCAGTCGAAGGCCTGGGACTAGGGCAACAGTGCACGTGCCCACAGAGAGGGCTCTGTGTGCCACCTGTTGCACGTGTGCCATAGGTTCGCCACCATAGGAATAGGGAGTAATGTTTATTTGCCTCCCATTTTACATGAAAGGTAAGATTTTCAAAGCTCACAATATCATGCAGGTGAAGTTCAAATTCAGCAAACCAGGGATCAGAGTTGGGGATGCAGAAGAAAATCTATTTTCCTATCCATTCATACACAAAACACTCGGGTATATAATTATACTTTCAGTTGTAGCAATACTGACAATGTATTATGTTCTTTTTTCAGATGCAGATGACTGTGTCCCATGTCCAGGAGAGCAATATGCAAATTTACATCAAAATGGATGCATTGACAAAGAGATCACCTTGTCTCACCAAGAACCTTTAGGAATTACATCTTTGGTGTTTGCATTCTCCTTTGCTTTCATGAGAGTATTTCTGCTTATTATCTTCATTAAACATACTGACACACCTATTGTCAAAGTCAACAACCAGAGCCTCTCCTACCTTCTCATCTCTCTTCTCTTCTCCTTCCTTTCTGCTTTCCTCTTCATTGGTCAGCCCACAGTACTGACATGTCTCCTTCAACAAGTTGCTTTTAGTTTTATATTTTCAGTAGCAATCTCTTGTGTGCTGGCCAAGACTATGACTGTAGTTCTGGCTTTCATGGCCACCAAGCCAGGATCTGGAATGAGGAAATGGGTGGGGAACAGATTGGCTACTTCTATTGTTTGTTCTTGCTCCTTTCTTCAAGCTTTCTGTAAGATCGCATGGTCACACAAGAGGAACACTCAGATGGGTGTGAAAGATTCTTTATTGAAGTCAGGACTTGCAAGCTTGCAAGGGGTTTACCTGGCATGCTTTTATACCCGCCCAGGTGAATGCCAACCAATAGCTTCAAACCTGGGCTTCCCGCCAGTGCAGGTAGCCAATCGTTTTAAACCCTGGCTTCCTGCCAGGTCTGGCTATAGCCCGGGGCTCTCATACCTGTTTAAACCAGGCTTTCCCGCCAAATGCGGTTATAGCCTGGAGCTGTCCAGTCCCGTGCCTCCTGCTGTGCTGACAGTTTGTGTATGCTGGAACTGCATACACTACACCCCTTCCCCCATAGTGAGGAAGCTTATTTTCTTGACCATTTCCTTTCCCAGAACTATATACAATATTTACATTCTTATTATTCCCACGCCTGCCCCCCCTCAAGTTCGCACGTAGTTGGAGAGGTAGGCTGGGGCCTTGTGTGTTCTGTTGGATCTTCTCAGGTTTAGCCCACCTGTTGGTATGTTGGAGTTTGAGTCTGTTTTATTGTTGTCCAGCCATTCCTGTTGGTATGTTGGACTACCTTGTGTTTGTGTGGGTGACACAGTTCCAGGGGGGTCTGTGGGCCTGAAGGCTGAGGGACTGTCATTGCAGTGTTGAGGTGTCCTTGTTGTGGTTGGGTCAGCTGTTGCCCTGCTCCAATTGTCCCGTCCCTGCCTGGAGCAGGTTAGACCTTGTGACCCCCTGGTGACCCTCCTGGTCTGTTGTGGTGGTGGCTCCACTTCATCAGACCTCACCTCCTGATTGTCCTCCAGGATCCTTTCGGGAGCCCTTGGCCTCAACTGATCCAGGTGCCGTCTTCACTGAAGTCCCCCCTCCACCCTTACATTGTAAGAAAGTGACCCAGTTTGGTCCACTACCTCCCCTGGTACCCATGGGTGGCCTATGCCATAGTTTCTTGCCCAAATGGTATCTCCCTGGTTGAAAACTTTGTTGATGTTTGGGGTTCCGGTGTCTGCAGCCACTCTATCTGGGTGTAGTCTGTCCAGTGTGGTAATTAGACGCCTGCCCCATCAGAGTTCGGCTGGGCTTTTGCCTGTTGCAGTGCACGGTGTGGAATGTTGATGGAGCAGGACAGTGGCCAGCCGCTGCTTCCAGTCCCCCTGGATGATGCGCTTGAGGACATCCTTTGTGGTGCACAAAAAACGTTCTGCCAACCCATTACCAGCCAGATGAAAGGGGGCAGAGGTGACATGTCTAATGCCCAAGGTCCTCAGGAACACCTGAAAGTCCGATGAAGTAAATTGTGTTCTGTTATCTGATACTATTACATCAGGAAGTCTATGGGTAACAAAGAGTCCCCTGAGTACTTGAATTGTCCCTGCTGTGGTCATGTTACCTACAGGTACCACTTCTAGCCACTTTGAATGGCTGTCCACCGCAACTAGGAAGGTATGGCCTTGGAATGGTCCTGCATAGTCAATGTGTACTCTGGACCATGGAGTGTGTGTCTCTTCCCATTTGTGAACTGGAGCATGTGGCTGCTCAGGCTGTGACCTTTGGCAAGTGTAACACCCTGCCACTAGCCCCTCTATTTCTTTGTCCAGGCCAGGCCACCAAAGATAACTCCTGGCCAGTGCTTTCATTCTTACTATCCCTGGGTGGCCCTCATGCAGGGACTGTAGGACTCTTTCCCTTAGCCCTTGTGGTATGATAACCCGGCTTCCCCATAACAGGCAACCCTTATGTGTAGATAGTTCGTGTCTCCTAGAGAAGTATGCTACGAACTCTTGGCCTGGTGATTTGTCCTGCCACCCTGAGCTCACCCATGAGTGTACTCGACTCAGTATTTTATCTTTGGGTGTTTCTGCAGCCACGTCTTTGGTGTTAAGGGGGCATTCTGGTAGGTCTTGAATAGTCAGTATTTGAACTGCAGGTGCTGGATCTGGTTCTGTGTCCCTTAATGGGAGTCTGCTGAGGCCATCAGCATGCCCCATCTCCTTGCCTGTACTAGTTTGCATGTATGTACTAGTATGTACTAGTTTGCATGAATAAGCTGACAGGAAGATGGACCAGCACAGCATTCTGGGTGACAGAATCTGGGGTGTTTGTTTGTTGTGAACAGACTTAGTAATGGTTTGTGGTCAGTGAAGATTGTGAAGTCCCTCCCATAGAAGTCCCTGCCAAAAAACTGTCCCTGCCAACAGTTTTTTTAGAGCTTTTTTTACAGCTGTGTGAGCTGTAGACCAATTCCAGGTTGTCTGTTTGTCTAACAGCCTGTGCAGGGGTTCTGCTATTGTTGCCTTATGTGGCAGGAAGGCATGGTAAAAGTTGAGCAGGCCCAGGAAGGCCTGCAACTCTGCCTTATTTTGTGGAATTGGAGCCTCCTTGATGGCCCTTACCTTGGATGCTATGGGGTGGATGCCTTGAGCATCAATCCTGAATCCCAGGAACTCAGTTTCTGTCACCCCAATTCTGCATTTGTCCTTCTTGAGCTTTAACCCAGCAGCCCTGAACCTGACTAGTACAGCCTGCAGCTGGTCTGCCAGGATGTCCTCAAAATTCCCTGCGATGAGGACATCATCAAAGTATCGGCAGACCCCTGGTATGCCCTTAAGGGTTCGTTCCATGACCTCTTGGAAAATACCTGGAGCTACACTTACGCCAAATTGCAACCGGTCTACCTGGGACACCCCCTTGTGGGTGACTATGGTCTGTGCTTCAGCTGCCTCCTGGTCGACCGGTAGCTGTTGATAAGCTTGTGCTAAATTGAGTTTTGCGAATATTGACCCGCCTTGCAGGGATGCGAGGATGCTGCTGACCGCAGGGACGGGGTATGAGTGAGCGCTCAGTGCCCTATTAATTGTCCCCTTATAGTCCGCGCAGATCCTCAGCTCACCATTCGGCTTGAGGGGTGTTACAATGGGGGTTTCCCACTTAGCTCCTTCTACCGGAGTTAATACGCCCTGGTCTACCAGCTTGTCGACCTCCCGTTCTATCTTATGCTTAAGGGCGAACGGAACTCTCCTGGCTTTAATTCAGATGGGTGGAACCTGAGGTTTTAGCTTAAAAGTAATAATAATAATAATAATAATAATAATAATAATAATAATAATAATAATAATAATAATAATAATAATAATAATAATAATAATAATATAAAGTTGGAAGGGACCTTGGAGGTCATCTAGTCCAACCCCCTGCTCAGGCAGGAAACCCTATACCATTTCAGGCAAATGGCTGTCCAGTCTCTTCTTAAAAACCTCCAGTGTTGGAGCATTCACCACCTCTGGAGGCAGGTTGTTCCACTAGTTAATTGTTCTAACTGTCAGGAAGTTTCTCCTTAGTTCTAGGTTGCTTCTCTCCTTGACTAGTTTCCATCCGTTGCTTCTTGTCCTGCTTTCAGGTGCTTTGGAGAATAGCTTGACTCCCTCTTCTTTGTGGTAGCCCCTGAGATATTGGAACACTGCTATCATGTCACCCCTCACCCTTCTCTTCATTAAACTACACATACCCAATTCCAGCAACCGTTCCCTATATGTTTTAGCCTCCAGTCCCCTAATCATCTTTGTTGTTCTTCTCTGTACCCTTTCTAGAGTCTCGACATCTTTTTTACATCGTGGTGACCAAAACTGGATGCAGTGTTCCAGGTGTGGCCTTACCAAAGCATTGTAAAGTGGTATTAGTACTTCACTTGATCTTGATTCTATCCCTCTGTTAATGCAGCCTAGCACTGTGTTGGCTTTTTGGCAGCTGCAGCACACTGCTGGCTCATATTGAAGTGATTGTCTACTAAGACTCCGAGATCCCTCTCACAGTTACTACTATTGAGCAAGGTACTACCTATACTATACCTATGCATTTGATTTTTCCTGCCTAAATGTAGAACCTTACTTTTTTCACCATTGAATTTCATTTTGTTATATAGTGCCCAGTGTTCGAGTCTGGCCAGATCCTTCTGTATCTTAAGCCTGTCTTCTGGAGTATTGGCTATTCCTGCCAGCTTGTCACCTTCTTGCCACTTTCCCCCACTAATGGACCAATCATTTCCTTAACTTTTTTCTTGTTTTTTTATATGTTGAAAGAAGCTTTTTTTGTAATTTTTGACTTTGGGGGACCCATGTATTTCCCTAATTTCCCATCAAAGACGTCTGAGAACTCTTCGCAAACGGTCTCTAGCAGGTGGCAGCCCTGCGTCTGGTGAATCCCCACGATCCTGATTCCCAGTGCCTTGAACCAGCCCAGCTCCACAAGGCTGGTGTGTTGCCCTTCTACCACCAGGATATCCAACACTCCCTTGAAACCCTTGTACTGCACCTCTACTGATGCCTCCCCCTGGATGTTTATCGGAGTGTTCTGGAAGTCAGTGAGGGTCAGTCTGGATGACCTCAATGGAACCCGCCGGCCACTCTGCCTGCATACTGTCTTAAGGTTTCAACGGAGATAATGGAGACGGCCGACCCTGAATTCAGTTCCATTTTGCAATGAACTCCTTGCAGCTTTACTGCCAGCTTTATTTTTGGGGTGATGGGTTTCGGACCCCCCATTGTGCGGACAGCTTCCCTGCCCTCCATATGGCTGACAGTCAATCACCGATGCCATTCCCCAGTACCTGTGGCTGTCTGGAACTCTGCTTCCACCTCATTCAGGTTGTCTTGTAGCTTGCTTCGGCAAACAGACACAATGTGCCCGGTCTTTCTGCACGCCCGGCATTTGGCTGACTTGAACTGGCAGGTAGACCGAGGGTGCTGTCTGCCGCAGCTCGAACATTGGGTAGACCGGGGACCGTTTGTGCCACAACCAGGGCACTGGGTAGACCAGGTGAGGCCGTGTCCACAGCCGCAGTGCTGGGTAGACCGGGGGCAGTTCACTCCGCAGCCGGGGAACTGGGTAGACCGGGGGTTGTTCGCTGCATCCCGGGCATCTCTGTTCCATCGTTGATGGCCTCATCTCCCTCAGGTTGTCTCGTTTAGTGTCGCTGGTCCCTCGTCTCCACTGCAGCCGCTCACCTGATGGATGGCTTCACCGGCGCTGCAACCTTGTGGTTCCTTCATGTCCGTCCCCTCTGCAACGTCCCAGGCTAGGAACTCCTCCTGGACTTCCTGTGGCCTGGCAAACAGCTTTTGCCGCAGTTTTTTTTCACACAGGCCGAAGACTATGTGGTCCCTCAGCCTTACTTCGGTGTTCTCAAAGTTGCAGAGGTGGGCTGCCTGTCTGAGTGCGGCCATGTATTGCTTAGCCGACTCCCCCGCACGTTGATCCCACTTCTTGAATCGGTACCTCCAAGTGATTTCAGACATGTCGGGTCAGAAGTGTGTAGTCAACTTGTCCAGGAGGTCCTTGTAGCTGTCAGAGTCGACGTCCTCCGGTGAGCACAGACCGACCGCCAGCTGGTAGATGTCCATTCCGCAGCTACACAGCAGCGCCACCACATTCTGGCCATCATCCACGACCCCGTTTGCCTGCAGGTAGTATTCTAGCTGCCCCGCGAATGATTCCCATTCTTCCAGGCAACCACTGTTAAAAAGGGGATACTGACCAAGCTGAGCCATGCCGCTGTCGCAGGTTGTCCTGCTCCGACGCCACTGCGCTCCCTCAGTTTCTGCAGCCGATCGTGGTTTCCTCCGCTGTTATTGTTTGTCAGGGCAGGATCCCATCCTCATTGCCAGTGTAAGATCACATGGTCACACAAGAGGAACACTCAGGTGTGCGTGAAAGATTCTTTATTGAAGTCAGGACTCGCAAGCTTGCAAGGGGTTTACCTGGCGTGCTTTTATACCCGCCCAGGTGAATGCCAACCAATAGCTTCAAACCTGGGCTTCCTGCCAGTGCAGGTAGCCAATCGTTTTAAACCCTGGCTTCCTGCCAGGTCTGGCTATAGCCCGGGGCTGTCATACCTGTTTAAACCAGGATTTCCCGCCAAATGAGATTATAGCCTGAAGCTGTCCAGCCCCGCACCTCCTGCTGTACTGACAGTTTGTGTATGCTGGAACTGCATACACTACACTTTTCTTTCTGCTATTTGGCTGGCAACCTCTGCCCCATTTCCAAATTTTGACATGTATTCTCTGCAGAAAGAAATAATACTGGAATGTAACGAAGGGTCGACCTACATGTTTTGCTGTGTCTTGGGCTTCATGAACATTCTTGCCCTAGTCAGTTTCTTGGTAGCCTACCTTGCTAGGAACTTGCCTGACACCTTTAATGAAGTTCATCACCTTCAGCATGCTGATCTTCTGCAGTGTGTGGTTGTCATTTTCCCCAGCCTATCTGAGCACCAAGGGCAAACACATGGTAGCTGTGGAAATCTTCTCCATCTTTTGCTCCAGTGCAGCACTACTGGCTTGCATTTTTTTACCCAAATGTTATATTATTCTTTTACGGCCTGAACTAAACAAAAGAGAACAGCTAGTGAGGAGTAAATAATATCTCCAGGTTTTTACTGAGCATCGCTGACAACACCATGTGATAAGCAATATGTTTAAATTTGAAAATAAAGTTTATGAAAATATCTCTGTCTTGTGGAAGTTCTTCCAATTTAGAGACTGTCACTGCGTTTTTTCTGTTTTGTCAGCTACGCATGTCTCACTCTGTTTTTCTGCCAGCTGCATAGTATTCATGCAATAAGCAATATGTTTAAATTTGAAAATAAACTTTATTATATTTTAAACTATTAATGCAAATGTTTGTGCTCTTTGCAAATAAAAAGGACCTATTTTGCAATTTTGCTTTATACTAAGTCGATAGCATACTTCTTCAAGGATGTTTTTCCTGAAAGACATGAATTAATTCAAAGATTAATTTTAAATTTAGCTTCACTGTTTTGTCCTTTTGGTCACTTATCATATCACAAACATATCTGATGAAGATTTTGCTACCTTAATGCTACTACTGTCCAAAGGATGATTAAATATTTCTTTAATCGTTTGTAGTCTGGCCAGCAACTCCTAGAACTCTTCAGGGAATCTAGAGAATAAGTTGATAGAGCAGATAATCTCCTGTTCAGTGTATCCATAAAGAAAACACAAATGTTGCATGTCAACAGAAGACATCTATTGCCCACTGTGGATTACAGACCTTTGTAGTTCCTCAGGGAGAACGTTCAGTTCACCAGGACTTAAGAAATCAAAATGAATGAATCCTGTTCTTCAAAAATGAAAGGTTTTCTACTGCTGTAGTAAATTCAGTTTAGCTTCATGTTATGCTAATTAGGTAAAATATTTACAGTTGCAAAGTTTTGATAATGAAAATACTAGCTTCTGTTTCTCACCATGAAAAGGTAGACAGGAATTGAGCTCATATTTTCAAAATCTTTACTTTTTAAATATCTAAAAAAGAGTATATTGTGGTAAGTGGACAAAGTTTGTTAATATGGGAAGTCATCATAATTATGTCTTGTAGTGATAGAGAATCAAGTAGCATGACCCAGAAGAAAGAAATAGACATCTGGGACAATATGAAGATTGTGGGTATATAGGAATATGGTCATCCTCATTCCATCCATCTTCATTATCCTGTCCTGCCATGTCCTAGCCTCTTCTTCTTCCTCTCCTATCATTATCAAATTCTTGTCTGAATTCTCAGAGTAATTCCAGTTGTTACTGGCAAGGCTATCAAGATTAAATGTCACAAAGAATCTTCCCTATGACTTGGAGATATTGGAGAAAAGATTGTGGATAGAAAGCATTTTGACAGGGGGAACATATCCAATCTTGCTTTAAAAGAAATGGAGGAGAGATTGAAGCATCTTGGGGGAAACGTACAAGGATTAGTCATTCCATGCACTACTGCCTGCATTCACTGATTCAGAGGGTGCCATCTAAGTGACAAATGACATCCTTTGCATTTTTAATTAACAAAAAGCTTTGAAAGGAGTTGTGATAACATTTTTTGGTTCAAAGCAGTGGCAGTGGACACAAGGAGCACTGAGGTAGTGGGAGTGGGGGTGTAAGAGCAAAGTAGTGGCACATATAAAGACAAAGTTTGGGAGTGGGAATGAAAACACTTTTGGGTGAATCCACTTCCAGGCAGGCCATTAGTTGAAATAAATCTTGAAAACTTTTCCTTCTGTATTAGGATCAGTATTTACTTTGCATGTTTTACTGCTCTTAGTGTATGACAGATGCTTCCTCTAAATCTATAATTGTTGTGGGGGCAGGTTAAATGCAGTTCTGAACAGGAAATTCTCTGCCCTGTCCTATTCTCCAATCCTACCTCACCTTAGCTTATTATTGTTGTATCATTATCAAATTCTTCTCCACATTCTCACGGGAGTTCTAGTTGCTACTGACAAAATTACCAAGGTACAAAGAATCTTCCCTTTATCTTGGAGAGATTTTACAACAGAGAGTCAGAAAGACACATTTTCATCAGATCTTTCCCTGATACTTTATGCTCTGTCATCTCAGAGAGAAGCTGGTTGGAGAAATTTAAATTACAGATAGGAAGAGACAAATAGGCACTTTCCAGACATGATGGTTAAGATTCCACTGTTAATACTGTTGCAGTCTCGGATAATGTGCAGTTTTGCTATTCTTCAATGTTTGGTCAGCGAACCTGTTCCCACTCACAGATATTTAAAGACAGGACATCTGAACCTTGGTGTCATAACCTTCCAAATGTATATGCTTTCTGAACCATTCTCATTTGAAATCCCACCTGCACATGAAAATCCTGGATTCCCTTTGTAAGACATTCAGATTTGTTGGAACTGTTAAATAAACTGTCCTTGCTTGGATTAATCACACTCTGAAGATTGGTTGCTTGTTGAACATTATTCAGTGCATTTCTGGAGCACATTCATTAATGTGATTTTATTGTGTTACTTTCAATAAGAATGCTGGAAATGTAGGTTCCAAAATTCATGCTTGCATTATCTGCAAAAGCTATGTCAGCTATTTGACTTCACTTGTTTTAACTTGCTTTAACCTGATTTTAACATTGTCAAGGTTCCTATATGCCCTTAACTTTCTGATGTTCTTTTGCCATCAATTAACCAATCCTTACAGAGATTTTTTTTTACAAATTAAAAATGCGTAAATGTATTATTGTTTAAAATACCCAAAATCAGTCTACTGAGATGCATGTGGGAAAAAGGACAATAGTTTCCAAACTGAAATCACATCTAAGTGGCATGTTTTTGAAGTTTTCTTCCAGGTCTAAAATGCCAGAGCAATTGTCATTGGAATTAAATGCATGCTTCATTCCAATAGAGAATAGTGACTTAATTTAATCTTTTTATAGATACTTGACTCAAAACTATCAGCATATTTTGGCCTTGGAATTTGCCTTGAAGGAAATCAGTGAAAATCCTCACTTCCTACCCAATATCACTTTGGGGTTCCATATTTACAACAGCAACTTCATTGGAAGATGGACCTACCATGGTGCACTGGAGCTTCTTTCAACAAAGGACAACTTAATCCCCAATTATAAGTGTGATGGCCAGAACAATGAAGTAGCTGTCATTGGAGGACCCTTTACAAGAATCTCTTTGGAAATGGCAAACATTCTGTGCAACTACAAGATACAACAGGTGAGGTATGTTCCCTTTTTCTCCCAAGCTATATGTTTGTATCTCTCATGTCCTTCTTGCTTGCCTGTAGTTAGGAAGATTGAAATTACAGTCTCAAACAACCAGTAATTCATGAAGTACTTAAGGTATTCATTTCAAAATTAGAAAAACGTGAAGGTCAGGTTTTTCCAAGGATTCTGATCAAACAAAACATTGAATAAGACAACACTTGACAAACTAACAAAGAAGTCTCTTTTGGCCAGCTTGTACATTTTTGTTTTGGCCAGCTCCTATTTATGTTTCTTATATACCATACAAAAACATATGTGTTATGTCAATATATTCAATGACTAGGCAAAGCATTATGAACTAGAAAAATATTTGGGATCAGTAACTCAAATAGAACATGAAATGTGTACAGAATGTACAGTGAGATGGTTCCAGTAAGTACAACTTTCTGCCAAATCTGAAATTCTCTTGTTAAATTTCTGCAGCAATGAAAAGGGAGAATGATGGTTGCTTGCAAAAGCCATCCTTCATTGACTTGCAATATAACTATGTTCCTGAAATGGACAGAGGAAAATTATGAATATGAGATCAGTGAGGTAGTCAAGACAAGAGGCATGGCCAGGAAAACAGGCTTTATCTTTATTTTAAAGTTACATTAACACAATCCTGAAGGATTGAAAGTACTCCTCTTCTTTATTTTAGTCTCCAAATAACAGTCAGGGTCCTTTCTCAAATATTTCTCACATCTTTCTTCCTTCAGTGAGCTGAAATATTTTTACATGTGGTTCTCCAGTCTGCAGATCTTCCACCCCCCTCCTAACATCCTTAGCATATACCACTACATTGAATCAAACTTAAGGTGAAGCTGATATTACTTTTTTAATTTATTAAATCCATAATTCTTCTTTGTTCATTATAATAAGAATTGCTTGTTATTGTCACGATTGTTTCCTTATTTGTATTTCTGAACTCTTCATTTTGTCTTTTTACCTCTGTGCTTTGAACACAAACTTCTCTTTGCTTTGATTGAGAAGTGACAAAAGCAAAATAGGGGATATGGTATCAAGACGTTTAAGGAGAAAAATTTGCAGAGAATTAACATTGTGTTTTATTGACTCTATCAACTAATCAAAATCTTCTTTGTTTTAATCTGGCTTTACACTATTTAGCAATTCCATCACCAAATGTTGCATGCTTATTACAGTAACACCTTTCAATTGCTTTCCTTTCTTCAGCTCATCTATGGTTCTGCAGCTACAATTAATGACGGAAATGTTTTCCACTGGATGTTCCCTAACAATATGCTTCAATATAGGGGAATTCTCCAGTTATTGCTACATTTTGGGTGGACATGGGTTGGGATGATTTCTTTGAACTATGATGATGGAGAATTGTTTACAGCGACTGTGGTTTCAATGTTTGCCCACAGAGGAATCTGCTTTGACTTTATTAAAAGTTACCCAAAGAAGACATACACTAATGAATTCTCTGCAATGTTGGAGGATGGAAATGAAATATATGACACTGTCATCTCTAGCATGGCATCTGCTGTGATTGTACAAAGTGAATTTATGCTGACTATGAGATTGTTGTTCTCTTATCAAGTTTCATCAAAAAATGAGAAGGTCTGGATTATGATAGCCCAGATGGATTTCACTTCCACTTCTATTCAAAGGAACTTTCCTTTACACTTTATTCATGGTGCTTTATCCATTGTGGTTCACTTAAGTGACTTTGCAGGATTTCAGGATTTTGTTAGGGAAAGAAATCCTTTCACCAATCAAGAAGATGGCTTTCTGAAGGATTTTTGGGAAGACGTATTCCAATGTGCATTTCCCAACTCCAGGGGACAGAAGAATTTTGATGATATATGCACTGGGGAGGAGAAAATAGCGGCCCTTCCTTCATCAATTTTTGACATGCACATGAATAGCCACAGTTATACCATCTATAATGCAGTGTATGCCATGGTACATGGCTTGCATGCTCTATATTCATTGAAAAGGAAACACAAAGTTTTATCAGATACAAGTCAACTGAATTTTCTCCATCAAGAATCATGGAAGGTATCCTTGTCAGCATATCTATTTGATATAAATTGTCTTCCTTATGTCCTCTTCACTCTCAAAGCCTCTTTTCTCTCTTGTCTGCTGTTACCTCAGGATTTCTCTCAGCAGCTCATCTTTGGGTACCAACTTACTGAAGTCGTACTGAGTGTTGGTCAGGACAGTGGATTCTGGTATTCTTAAAGAAAGATGGTTGTAAAACCAACAATTAATGAGAAAGGGGTCTTTCTTCTTTTAAGTCTTTTAAGTCTTGGTCTAATCAATTTTATAAAATGTTTTATTTCTTTTTCTATTTGAGTTGCATCATTTTCTGAGGACTGTCTCATTTAACAATAATGCTGGGGAGCCGGTTTCCTTTGATGAAAGTGGGCAATTGGTATCAGGATTTGATATAATCAACTGGATCCCCTTGCCAAACCAATCCCTCCATAGAGTGAAAGTTGGAAGTTTAGATGTTCATACTTCCGAAGAAATGAAGTTCACCATTCAGGAGAATGCCATTGTTTGGCCCAACAGTTTTAATCAGGTAGGCTGGATTCTCCTGTTGTGTTACCATTCCTTGAAAGGCAATAAATAAAATCAAAGATTCCAATATTGCAAGACCAAGTTCTGTTGAAAAAAAATCCCCAGATTCTTCAGCTTTTTGGCTTCCCTTCATGAGGTATCAGTCTTCAAAATATTATTATATTGATTCAGTAAATAGTACTTTAACTAATATTACACTAATGACAACAGCAACAACAATGGAAAGTCTCATAAACCTTGGGAAGTCTGTATTAACCACTTTGAAAGATAATAATAATAATAATAATAATAATAATAATAATAATAATAATAATAATAATGGTAATAATAATAATAATAATAATAATAATAATAATAATAATAATAATAATAATAATAATAATGTGTAAGGGACCTTGGAGGTCATCTAGTGTGTGTGCGGGTATGTGTGTGTGTGTGTGGGTGTGTGGGTGTGTGTAGATCTTTGGTCATTCAGGTTTTTTCCCACGTAGAATTGGAGGTATCAGGGCAACGTTTCGACAAAATTTCATCCATCATCCTCAGGCTGGGGACTTCAGCTTCGTTCTTCTGGGAGAAGTGTGTGATAGTGGCTGTTTTTTCTTGGTTTTTAAACTGCCAGAGGGGGTGTGTTCTGTGGGTGGAGGCTTGGCTGTGTTCTGATGGGGTGGAGGTGTGCTCTGATTGGGTGGGGGCTTAGCTGTGTTCTGATTATTCTTGTGGGGCTAGAGGGCATAAAGCCAAATTCTGTAGAAAGGGAAGAAAACTTTCTTTGGAATCCATTGGCTGTTAGTACGTTAGTGAGAGTGTGTAGTTCAGTTTTTAGGTGTTGTTCGTCAGCTAGGTATTTTGTTCTGGAGATGAGTGTCTTGGCTACGAAGTTGATCTGTGCTGGGTGGTGGTGTGAGAGTGCGTTCAGGTAGCGGTTTTTGTTTTTTTTATGGTAGATAGTGTGTCCTAGGGAGCCGTTGGGTTTCTTGTAGACTAAGACATCAAGGAAGGGAAGTTGATTGTTAGCTTCTGTTTCCATGGTGAATTGTATTTTGGGGTGTAGGCTGTTGAGGTGTGTGAGGAAGTCATCCAGTTTTTCTTTGCCGTGTGGCCAGATTATGAAGGTGTCATCTACGTATCTGAGCCAGAGTTTGGGTTTGTGGTTGGATTTTTCTAGAGCGAGGGTTTCAAAGTGTTCCATGTAGAGGTTTGCGATGACAGGTGAAAGGGGTGATCCCATGGGTGCTCCTTCCATTTGTTTGTATCTTTGTCCATTGTAGATGAAGTATGTGTTTAATAGGCAGTGGTTGGTCAGATCTAGGATGTGTTTAGGGGGGTTGTATTTATTTAGGATAGCTGTCAAGGCTTCTTTGATTGGCACTTGGGTGAAGAGGGATACGACATCGAAGCTCACAAGTAGGTCACAGGGCTGTAAGTTTAGTTTACTTATGATCTCTATGAATTGGAATGAGTTTTGTACGTGTGAGGTGATGGAATTTGCGTAAGGCTGTAGTTGTTTGGCAAGAAATTTGGCTAGATTTTGTAGAGGTTAGCCTATGGAGCTGACTATGGGTCTGAGTGGGGTTCCTTCTTTGTGTATCTTGGGGAGACCATAGAGCTTGGAACATCTGGATGATTTTTCTCTGGGAATGATTGTTTTCTGGATCTCTTCACTGATGGGGGTGGCTTTTATTTTGGATTTTGTGGTTTTTTTCAGGTAGGTGGTGGGATCTGTGTTGAGGAGTTTGTATGTGGAGTCTCAGAGTAGGTTGGATAATTTGGTATGGTAGTCAGATGAGTTCATTACCACCGTGGCATTGCCTTTGTCTGCTGGCAGAATGATTATGCTGGTGTCTTTTTTTTAGGTTAAGTAGTGCTGTCTGTTCCTCTTTGGGTAAGTTGCTTTTGGGTGGTTTGCTGGTGCAGAGGATGTTGGTAACTTTGAGTCTGATTTTGTTGGCATCGTCAGGGTTAATTTTGGTCAGGCTGGATTCGACTCTGCATATAATCGTTTCCATGGGGATGTGTTTGGGAGAGACTTCAAAATTAAATCCTTTAGACAGGATGTTGGTTTCGGCTTTGGTGAGAATCCTATCTGAGATGTTGTGCACAGTTTGTTTCATGTGTTGCTGTGAGAGGGGAGGGGTTTGTTTCTGGTGTTCTTTTAGTCTTTGGAGTTTATTGGTGTGTGTGTCTGTTTTGTAGCTTTCATGGCTGGCAGCTGAGACCAGCCCATCCACTCAAAAAAAAAACATCCCCAACCAATCAGAACACAGCCCCCATTCAAAACACACTCCCACCCAATCAGAACACAGCTAAGCCCCCACCCAATCAGAGCACACCTCCACCCCATCAGAACACAGCCAAGCCTCCACCAACAGAACACACCCCCTCTGGCAGTTTAAAAACCAAGAAAAAACAGCCACTATCACACACTTCTCCCAGAAGAATGAAGCTGAAGTCACCAGCCTGAGGATGACGGATAAGATTTCATCAAAACGTTTCCCAGATACCTCCAATTCTACGTGGGAAAAAACCCAAATGACCAAATATATACATACAAACACCTGCAAAAACCTCAGAAAACACACACACACACACACATATATATATATATATATATATATATATATATATATATATATATATATATATATATATATATATATATATATATATATATATATATATATATATATATATATATATATATATATATATATATATATATATATATATATATATATATATATATATATATATATATATATATATATATATATATATATATATATATATATATATATATATATATATATATATATATATATATATATATATATATATATATATATATATATATATATATATATATATATATATATATATATATATATATATATATATATATATATATATATATATGCAACATTCTCCTTTTCTCTCTTCTCCTTTCAGGTTCAGCCCCTTTCAGTGTGTTGATTGTAAAGTAATGTGTTGATTGGTTGATTTCTGCCTCCATTATTCAAGATGCCTTGTCTCCCATGTCACTTGAAAGTTAAGATTTTCACACCTCGGAATATGATGCAGCAGAAGTTCTAATTCAGCTTACCAGGGGCCAGAACTGGAGGCTGCAAAAGAGAATCTGTGATCTTTTTTCCTATCTATTCTAATTCACAAACTCTCAGATGTATAATTTGGCTTTTAACTGTAGGAATAGAATAGAATAGAATAGAATAGAATAGAATAGAATAGAATAGAATAGAATAGAATAGAATAGAATAGAATAGAATAGAATAGAATAGAATAGAATAGAATAGAATAGAATAGAATAGAATAGAATAGAATAGTACAGAATGCAGCCGCGAGAGTTGTCTTGGGAGTTTCCCGGTACTCCCATGTTACACCTTTGCTCCGCGAGCTGCATTGGCTACCAGTTGTCTTCCGGGTGAGATTCAAGGTTTTGGTAATGGTTTTCAAGGCCCTACATGGCATGGGTCCGGAGTACCTCGGGGATCACCTGCTGCCGGCGTCAACTTCCCTCCGCCCTGTGCGTTCCCACAGAGAGGGCCTCCTCAGGGTGCCACCGGTCAGAGAATGTTGGCTGGTGGCCCCCAGGGGGAGGGCCTTCTCTGTGGGCGCCCCGGCTTTATGGAATCAGCTGCCGGTTGAGCTCCGGATGGCACCTGACCTTCGCTCCTTCCGACGCGGTCTGAAGAACTGTCTATTTGAACAAGCCAGCCTGGCCTGATGGGGGATGTGTTGGGGTTTTTATTGTGGATTTTTATATTACTATCTATTGTTTTAGCTTGGGCTCTTATTTAATTCTTTTTTAATTTTTGTACTCTGTATTTTTATATGTGCCCTGTTCACCGCCCTGAGTCCTTCGGGAGAAGGGCGGTATACAAATATAATTAATTAATTAATTAATTAATTAATTAATTAATTAATTAATTAATGTATTATGCTCTTTTTCAGATGCAGATGACTGTGTCCCATGTCCAGGAGATCAGTATGCAAATGTCCACCAAAATGCATGCATTGACAAAAAGATCACCTTCTTATCTTACCAAGAACCTTTAGGAATTACATCTTTGATTTGTGCATTTTCCTTTGCTTTCATGACAGCATTTATGCTTGTTATCTTCATTAAGCATAATGAGACACCTATTGTCAAAGCCAACAACCAGAGCCTCTCCTACCTTCTCCTCACCTGTCTTCTCTTCTCCTTCCTTTCTGCTTTCCTCTTCATTGGTCAGCCCACAGTACTGACATGTCTCCTTCGACAAGTTGCTTTTAGTTTTATATTTTCAGTAGCAATCTCTTGTGTGCTGGCCAAGACTATGATTGTAGTTCTGGCTTTCATGGCCACCAAGTCAGGATCTGGAATGAGGAACTGGGTGGGGAACAGATTGGCTACTTCTATTGTTTTTTCCTGCTCCTTTCTTCAAGCTTTTCTTTGTGCTATTTGGCTGGCAACTTCTGCCCCATTTCCAAATTTGGACATGTATTCTCTGCAGAAAGAAATAATACTGGAATGTAACGAAGGGTCGACCTACATGTTTTACTGTGTCTTGGGCTTCATGAACATTCTTGCTCTAGTCAGTTTCTTGGTAGCCTACCTTGCTAGGAATTTGCCTGACACCTTTAATGAAGCCAAGTTCATCACCTTCAGCATGCTGATCTTCTGCAGTGTGTGGTTGTCATTTTTCCCAGCCTATCTGAGCACCAAGGGCAAATACATGGTAGCTGTGGAAATCTTCTCCATCTTTTGCTCCAGTGCATCACTACTGGCTTGCATTTTTTTACCCAAATGTTATATTATTCTTTTACGGCCTGAACTAAATAAAAGAGAACAGCTAGTGAGGAGGAAATGATATCTCCTGGGTTTTACTGAGGATCGCTGAAAACCCCATGTGATAAGCAATATGTTTAAATTTGAAAATAAAGTTTATGAAAATATCTCTGTCTTGTGGAAGTTCTTCCAATTTAGAGACTGTCACTGCGTTTTTTCTGTTTTGTTAGCTACGCATGTCTCACTCTGTTTTTCTGCCAGCTGCATAGTATTCTTATCAATGTAACCAAGTTGATTGTCACATGTCCAGCCATGTTAAGTTCTTTCTTTGCTTTCCAATTCAAGTTTTATATACAGTAGAATATGCCTCGGGTTTCTTTGTTTTTACCTGATGTTTACCATGCATCAAATGAACCATGGTTCATCGCTCTCTGATAAGGAAGTATTAATTTATTTCCCTGACAACGGTAGCAGAGGATGGTTTGTTTTTTCCAAGATTTATTGCTACTGATAAGCGTATAGGCAATTAGCCAGCTAGTTAGTCCAGCGACTGAGGAACGCTGTGATTAATTGCTGCAATATGCCGAAGAAAAAGAGCGAGAAGAAGAAAGCTCGTTGTCAGTCTGCTGCAGAGAAGACAGTTATTTCAGAGGCATCTCCCTGCCAGTTTACAGACTCCGCTCACATCTGCTACACGTCTTGGAGAAGAGAATGCAGCCTCTGAGTTAAGGTCAGTCTCACCGTTTTCTGATTTTACAAGCCCTCAAGCTGACACTCCAGAAATAATTTATACTGCTGGAGCCCAGGCCGTCTTTGAGAGGCTTGGTGCTAGACCAAAAGATTCATTAGAAAAGGAAGTGATTCATTATCCTCCTAGCCCTGAACAAACTGTGCATGAGAAGGTTTTGCAAAGTTATTTTGAACAAATAGAGGCTTTTGAGTAGAGTCTACAACAGGCAAAGGCATATGCATCAATGATTAAGCAGCATGAGAGAGACTCTGCTGGTATTCACATTCCAGAGTCGACCATATTGCCTTCTTCTTTGAAGCCAAAGACACTCCCACAAGATTCTGCCATATTGCCTTCTTCTTCCAAGCCAAAGCCACTCCCAGAATTGAGTGTTGTGTCAGGCGAATGGGAACAGGAAGCTCCTATGTCACAGTCCCATGATTATGTGCCGTCTCAAATGACACACCGGGCTACAATGATGCCTGAATCTAATGTTATAGCACCATCTGCTGGTGAATCTGTTTTACAAGATAGAAATGAATTACTAAGTGGCTTGCGTGAGAAAATGCTAAGATTGCAGCTCTCTTTTTCGCAGATGTCTATTAATGAATTATTGCTCCAAGCTGCAACACCTCCTCATATATCGGGTGCTTCAGCTAGAATCCCTATTAATACTGCTACTATCCAGGTTCCTGTCCCAGATGGAGCATAGCAGCCTTCATCCCAAGTGCAGCCTCCGCTGTTTTCTCAAATACAAAGGCCAGTGCTAACTGCAGGCCGATTTAATGTAGGAGCTCAAACGCCAGTGCCTCCCGCTGGCCAGGGTGGAATTGCAGCTCCAGTACAGCCACACCCAGCACCGGTACCTGCGGCAGCTCCAATTCAACTGCTGCAAGTCCAGGCACAGGCACCTCCTGTAGGCCAATTCCAAATTGCTCAACCTGCACAGCCAGCACCTCCTGCAGGTCAGGTCCGGATGGCACAACCTGCACAGCCAGCACATCAAATGTATGTTCCTCAACAGGCATCTCCTATTGTACCACTGGTTGGTGATTCAAAATTGAAGCGGTCAGGACAAAATTACAGGGCATGGGTCAGTGAAGTTGGACTTTTGCTCCGCAGAGAAGGTACTCATTGCATGGTATTTAATCCTCCTGACCAGCTATGGACTCCTGACATATGGGACTTAAATAATAAAGCATGCACAATATTATTGATGTCAATGGACACTAAATTGCAGCTTACGTTTTCACAAGATGCAACTGCTCAACAAATTTGGACTCAATTAGAAGCATGTTATCGGCCTATGTCAATTGAGTCTACATGTTTGCTTTTGTCCAAGTTCCATGGCTCTAGATTAAAACCTGGTGATCATATTGGAGAACACTTAACTAAAATGAAAGGAATAAGAAAAGAACTGGTTAAAAAGGCTATCCTATTGATGACTTTCAAATTGAAGTCTTTAGGATATATTAACACTTATTTGGGTGTTCAAGTTGTCAAAACTCAGAAGGGGTTCAGTCTTACACAAGAAGATAAAATTGAACAACTATTGCATCACTGCAACATGGAGGATGCTAAAGCAGTGAGTATACCCATGCAAACCAATTTTCACAACTTGGCACATGAACCAAGTCCTGAGTTCGAAGATCAAACACTTTATCGCTCAGTCATTGGGTCGCTGCTGTATATTAGTAGTTGGACTAGACCCGACATTGCACTTAGTGTTAATCTCCTATCATGACACGTAGGCAAGGCAAAACAGTTTCATTGGACATGTGTTAAGAAATTATTGAGATACCTAAAACACACTAGAAACATGAAGTTATTGTTAGAACCCACACATACTATGCAGAGTTATGTTGTTATGCAGATTCTGATTGGGCAAGTGATAAGAAATCACGTAAAAGTACTTCAGGTTATATGATGTTTTTAAATGGATGTCCTGTTTACTGCCATGTGCATAAACAGAATTTTGTTTCTTGTTCATCTACTGAAGCTGAATATGCTTGGGTTTCAGATGCATGTAATTCTCTAACGTGGTTTGATGCTTTAGTCAGAGATATCTGGACACATCCGATTCGACCAATCACTGTGATGGAAGACAACGAATCTGTGGTTTATATATCTGAGAATCGATTTACAGGTTCAAGATCTAGACACATTGACATCCGTTATCAAAATATAAGACAAGTAGTCAAACAAGGTTTTGTAAAATTGCAGTATGTGCCTACACATGATCAGATTGCTGATATGCTGAACAAGCCACTTCCTGCAGCTCAGCACAAGTATCTGCGTAAGATGTGCCTTATCTGAGTCCTGCATTACTGACATTACTGTCACTTCGTTTTTTCTGTTTTGTCAGCTACTCACGTCTCACTCTGTTTTTCTACCAGCTGCATAGTATTCTTATCAATGTAACCAAGGTGATTGTCACATGTCCAGCCATGTTAAGATCTTTCTTTGCTTTCCAATTCAAGTTTTATATACAGTAGAATATACCTCGGGTTTCTTTGTTTTTACCTGATCTTTACCATGCGTCAAATGAACCACGGTTCATCGCCCTCTGATAGGGAAATATTAATTTATTTCCCTGACAGAGACATCTCAGGACTAAGTGAAATCATATTATATTTTAAAATATTAATGCAAATGTTTGTGGTCTTTCTAAAAAAAAGGACCTATTTTGCAATTTTTCTTTATACATTCTTGTTCAAGGATGTTTTTGCTGAAAGACATGAATTAATCCAAAGATTAGTTTTAAATTTAGTTGAACTGTTTTTTTCCCCTTTTGGTCACTTATCATATCACAAACATATCTGATGAAGATTTTGCTATCTTAATGCTACTACTGTCCAGAGGATGATTAAACATGTCCCTAATCGTTTGTAGTCTGGCCAGGAACTCCTAGAACTCTTCAGGGAATCTAGAGAATAAGTTGATAGAGCAGATAATCTCCTGTTCAGTGTATCCATGAAGAAAATACAAATGTTGCATGTCAACAGGAGACATCTATTGCCCACTGTGGATTACAGACCTTTGTAGTTCCTCAGGGAGAACGTTCAGTTCACCAGGACTTAAGAAATCAAAATGAATGAATCCTGTTCTTTATTTATTTATTAAATTTATTTATTTATTAAATTTTTATACCGCCCTTCTCCCGAAGGACTCAGGGCGGTGTACAGGGCAATAAATATCAAAATGTACATTCAAAAGTTAAAAAAGAGATTAAAAAGAATTAAATAATTATGCCCAATAATACAATACTAAAAGTGTGTTAAAAACTTAATCCAACCCCAAACCCATTAGACCAGGCCAGATTGTTCAAATAAATAAGTTTTTAAATCACGCCGGAAGGAGCGCAGGTCGGGAGCCATCTGGAGCTCAACCGGCAAGCGGTTCCACAGGTCTGGCGTGCCCACAGAGAACGCCCTCCCCCTGGGGGCCACCAATCAACATTCTTTGATCGAAGGCACCCTGAGGAGGCCCTCTCTGTGGGAGCGCACTGGACGGAGGGAAGGTGCTGCCATAGGTAATCCGGACCCATGCCATGTAGGGCTTTGTAGGTCATAACCAGCACCTTGAATCTCACCCAGAGGGCAAACCGGCAGCCAATGCAGCTCGCGGAGCAGAGGTGTAACATGGGAGTATTGGGAGACCCCCAACACAACTCGCGCGGCTGCATTCTGCACCAGTTGAAGCCTCCGGGTGGTCCTCAAGGGCAGCCCCATGTAGAGAGCGTTGCAGTAGTCCAAACGAGAGGTCACGAGCACATGAGTGACTGTACGCAAGGCATCCCAGTCTATATAGGGCCGCAACTGGCACACCAGGCAAACCTGGGCGAAGGCCCCCCAAGTCACAGCTCCTATATGATCTTCTAAGGAGAGCTGTGAATCTAGAAGGACCCCCAAGTTGCGAGCCCTGTCTATGGGGGGTAATAGCTCACCCCCCATAGAAAGAGATGGAATATTCTGAATATTCTGAGATGCCGGCACGTACAGCCACTCAGTCTTGTCAGGGTTGAGTCGAAGCCTGTTCCTCCCCATCCAGACCTGAACCGCCTCCAGGCAACGGGACATCACGTCGAGGGCATCACTTGGGTGGTTTGGGGTTGAAATAAAAAGCTGGGTATCATCAGCGTACTGATGATAACCAACTCCAAAACCACGAATGATCTCACCCAGAGGCTTCATGTAGATGTTGAACAGGAGAGGCGAGAGGACCGATCCCTGAGGAACTCCACAAACAAGGGGCCTCAAGGTCGACCTCTGCCCTCCTGCCAACACCGACTGCGAACGCCCCAGAAGGTAGGAGGAGAACCACTGAAGAACTGTGCCTCCCACTCCCAACCCCCTGAGGCGCCACAGCAGGATACCATGGTCGATGGTATCGAAAGCCGCTGAGAGGTCTAATAGGACTAGGACAGAGGAACAGCCCCTGTCCCGAGCCCGCCAGAGATCATTCACCAGTGCGACCAATGCCATCTCCGTGCTGTACCCGGGCCTGAAGCCCGATTGGTACGGGTCTAGATAATCAGCTTCCTCCAGGAACAGAGGGAGCTGATGCGCCACCACGCTCTCAACAACCTTCGCAAGGAAGCGAAGGTTGGAGACCGGATGAAAGTTATTTAATACAGCTGGGTCCCGGGCAGGCTTCTTGAGGAGGGGTCTCACCCCCACCTCCTTCAAGGCGGCGGGAAAACTACCCTCCCTCAGATAAGCAGTTATCACTGCCTGGAGACAGCCTCGTGTCCCGTTCCGGGCTGCATAAACCAGCCAGGAGGGGCATGGGTCCAACAAACATGTGGTGGAGCTCAGCTTCCCCATGATCCTGTCCACATCTTCAGGAGTCACAGGATCGAACTCCTCCCAGATAACATCGACAAGACTGCCCGTATCCTCATCATCAGACTCTGCCCTGTTGGAGTCCAGACCGGTCCGGATCTGAGCGATTTTGTCTGACAGATATCGACTAAACTCCTCGGCACGACCCTGCAAGGGCTCCTCCCTCACCTCCTGATTAAGGAGGGAGCGAGTTACTTTAAACAGGGCGGCCGGGCAATTATCTGCGGATGCGATGAGGGTGGCAAAGTGGTTAGACCTTGCCACCCTCATCGCCACGAGATAAGTTCTTGTGAACGACCTTAGTCGTAACCGGTCGGATTCGGATCGGCTGGACCTCCAACAGCTCTCTAGGCCCCGTCTCTGACGCTTCATCTCCCGGAGCTCCATGGAGAACCATGGAGCCCATTGGGATCTGCGCTGGGTCAAGGGCTGCATGGGTACAACTCGGTCGAGTGCCTCTGTGGCCGCCCTTTCCCAGGCTTCCACTAGGGCATCGGCCGAGCTGTGGGCAAAGGAGGCAGGTGGGGGCCCAAGCACCGCCTGGAACTGCTCAGGGTCCATCAGGCGCCTAGGGCGGAACCATCTCATTGGCTCAGCAACCCCACGATGGGGAGTGGCAAAACGGAAGACCAGACGCAGGAGATGATGATCGGTCCATGACAGGGGTGTAATAATTGGAAAACCCCCACCAAGATCATCTAACCACCATCCGGATAGAAAAACCAAATCGAGCTTGTGACCCCCCCCATGAGTTGGGCCCTGAATAAGCTGCATCAGGTCCATGGCCATCATGGAAGCCATGAACTCCCGAGCTAACTCAGATGATCCCCCCAGGGATGGTAGGTTGAAGTCACCCAAGACCATAAGTTTGGGGAACTCAACCACCAACCCTGAGAGGAAGCTCAGGCAGGGCTGCTGCTACGCGACTAGGCGAAAAGTACACCAGCAGCAAGCCCAACTGAGCTCTAGAGCCACATCTCAGGAGGAGGGACTCACACCCGACTATCTGGACCATGGTGGCCTCCCGCGGACATAAGGTCTCCCTCGCAACTACTGCCACTCCACCACCCCTACCCTGGGCCCAAGGCTGGTGCAGCACCCGGAAGCCTGATGGGCAAAGATCAACCAGGGGGACACCGCCCTCTGGGCCCAACCAGGTCTCCGTAATGCAGGCCAGGTCCGCATGCTCCTCCTCAATCAACTCACGAATGAGAGGAGCCTTCTTCAAAAGTGAAAGATTTTCTACTGCTGTAGTAAATTCAGTTTAGCTTCATGTTGTGCTAATTAGATAAAATATTTACAGTTGCAAAGTTTTGATAATGAAAATATTAGTTCCTGTTTCTTGTCAAGAAAATGTAGACAGAAATTGAGCTCATATTTTCGCAATCTTTACTTTTTAAATATCTAAAAAAGAGTAAATTGTGGTAAGTGGACAAAGTTTGTTAATATGGGAAGTCATCATAATTATGTCTTGTAGTGATAGAGAATCATGTAGCATGACCCAGAAGAAAGAAATAGACATCTGGGACAATATGAAGATTGAGGGTATATAGAAATATGGTCGTCTTCATTCCACCCATCTTCATTGTCCTATCCTGCCATGTCCTAGCCTCTTCCTCTTCCTCTCCTATCATTATCAAATTCTTCTCTGAATTCTCAGAGTAATTCTAGTTGCTACTGGCAAGGCTATGAAGATTGAATGACACAAAGAATCTTCCCTATATATTGGAGATATTGGAGAAAGGATTGTGGATAGAAAGCATTTTGACAAGGGGAACATATACAATCTTGCTTTAGAAGAAATGGAGGAGAGATTGAAGCATCTTGGGGGAAACGTACAAGGATTAGTCATTCCATGCACTACTGCCTGCATTCACTGATTCAGACGCTGCCACCAAAGTGACAAATGACATCCTTTGCATTTTTAATTAGCAAAAAGCTTTGAAAGGAGTTGTGATAACATTTTTGGTTCAAAGCAGTGACAGTGAAAAACAAGGAGCACTGAGGTAGTGGGAGTGGGGGTGTAAGAGCAAAGTAGTGGCAGATATAAAGAGCAAGTGTGGGAGTGGGATTGAAAACACTTTTGGGTGGTGACCTGCGTTTGAGATTTCTATCCACTTCCAGGCATGCCATTAGTTGAAATAAATCTTGAAAACTTTTCCTTCTGTATTAGGATCAGTCTTTACTTTGCATGTTTTACTGCTCTTAGTGTATGACAGATGCCTCTTGAAAATCTATAATTGTTCTGGGGGCAGGTTAACTGCAGTTCTGAACAGGAAATTCTCTGCCCTGTCCTATTCTCCAATCCTACCTCATCTTAGCCTATTATTGTTGTATCATTATAAAATTCTTCTCCACATTCTCACGGGAATTCTAGTTGCTACTGGCAAAATTACCAAGACTAAATGGCACAAAGAATCTTCCCTTTATCTTGGAGAGATTTTACAACAGAGAGTCAGAAAGACAAATTTTCATCAGATCTTTCCCTGATACTTTATGCTCTGTCATCTTAGAGAGAAGCTGGTTGGAGAAATTTAAATTACAGATAGGAAGAGACAAATAGGCACTTTCCAGACATGATGGTTAAGATTCCACTGTTAATACTGTTGCAGTCTCAGATAATGTGCAGTTTTGCTATTCTTCGATGTTTGGTCAGCGAACCTCTTCCCACTCACAGATATTTAAAGACAGGACAGCTGAACCTTGGTGTCATAACCTTCCAAATCTATATGCTTTCTGAACCATTCTTGTTTGAAATCCCACCCGCACATGAAAATCCTGGATTCCCTTTGTAAGACATTCAGATTTGTTGCAATTATTAAATGAACTGTCCTTGCTGGGAATAATCTCACTCTGTAGATTGGTTGCTTGTTGAACATTATTCAGTGCATTTTCTGGAGCACATTCATTAATGTGATTTTATTTTGTTCCTTTCAAAAACAACGCTAGACATGAAGGTTCCAAAATTCATCCTTACATTATCTGCAAAAGCTATGTCAGCTATTTGACTTCACTTGCTTTAACTTGCTTTAACCTGATTTTAACATTGTCAAGGTTTTTTTTTTGGGGGGGGGGGTTTAAATCCCATTTATATCCCGCCCTTCTCCGAAGACTCAGGGCTGCTTACAATCTAAGCACAAATCAATGTGCTTTAGCAATAGCCTTCATTCTATGTATATGCCTGCATATTAGGGCTTTCGCCCCCCCCCCAAGTGGCATTATTACAAAGTCAGCTTATTGCCCCCAACAATCTGGGTCCTCATTTTACCTACCTCAGAAGGATGGAAGGCTGAGTCAACCTTGAGCCTGGTGGGATGAGAACCTGCACTAATTGCAGGCAGCTGGTGTTACTTAAGGAAGCATTAGCCCACTGCTCCACCAAGGTTCCTACTCTTATGCTTTAATTTTCCCTTAACTTTATGATGTTCTTTTGCCATCAATTAACCAATCCTTACAGAGATTTTTTTTTACAAATTAAATATTCATAAATGTATTATTATCTAAAATTCCCAAAATCACAGTCTACTGAGATGCATGTGAGAAAAAGGGCAATACATTCCAAGTGAAATCACATCTAAGTGGCATGTCTTTGTAATTTTCTTCCAGGTCTAAAATGCCAGAGCAATTGTCATTGGAATTAAATGCATGCTTCATTCCAGTAGAGAATAGTGACTTAATTTAATCTTTTTATAGATACTTGACTCAAAACTATCAGCATATTTTGGCCTTGGAATTTGCCTTGAAGGAAATCAATGAAAATCCTCACTTCCTACCCAATATCACTTTGGGGTTCCATATTTACAACAGCAACTTCATTGGAAGATGGACCTACCATGGTGCACTGGAGCTTCTTTCAACAAAGGACAACTTAATCCCCAATTATAAGTGTGATGGCCAGAACAATGAAGTAGCTGTCATTGGAGGACCCTTTACAAGAATCTCTTTGGAAATGGCAAACATTCTGTTCAACTATAAGATACAACAGGTGAGGTATGTTCCCTTTTTTCCCCGAGGTATATGTATGTATCTTTCATGTCCTTTTTGCTTGCCTGTAGTTAGGAAGATTGAAATTATAGTCTCAAACAACCACCAATTCATGAAGTACTTAAGGTATTCATTTCAAAATGAGAAAAACGTGAAGGTCAGGTTTTTCCAAGGATTCTGATCAAACAAAACATTGAATAAGACAACACTTGACAAACTAACAAAGAAGTCTCTTTTGGCCAGCTTCTACATTTTTATTTTGGCCAGTTCCTATTTATGTTTCTTATATACCATACAAAAAATGTGTTATGTCAATATATTCAATGACTAGGCAAAGCATTATGAACTAGAAAAATATTTGGGATCAGTAGCTCAAATAGAACATGAAATGTGTACAGAGTGTGCTGTGAGATGGTTCCAGTAAGTACAACTTTCTGCCAAATCTGAAATTCTCTTGTTAAATTTCTGCAGCAATGAAAAGGGAGAATGATGGTTGCTTGCAAAAGCCATCCTTCATTGACTTGCAATATAACTATGTTCCTGAAATGGACAGAGGAAAATTATGAATATGAGATCAGTGAGGTAGTCAAGACAAGAGACATGGCCAGGAAAACAGGCTTTATCTTTATTTTAAAGTTACATTAACACAATCCTGAAGGATTGAAAGTACTCCTCTTCTTTATTTTAGTCTCCAAATAACAGTCAGGGTCCTTTCTCAAATATTTCCCACATCTTTCTTCCTTCAGTGAGGTGAGATATTTTTACATATGGTTCTCCAGTCTGCAGATCTTCCATCTCCCTCCTAAGATCCTTAGCATATACCACTGCATCCCATATATACCACTACATTGAATCAAACTTGAGGTGAAGCTTATATTACTTTTTTAATTTATTAAATCCATAATTCTTTGCTTTCCTTTCTTCAGCTCATCTATGGTTCTGCAGCTACAATTAATGATGGAAATGTTTTCCACTGGATGTTCCCTAACAATATGCTTCAATATAGGGGAATTCTCCAGTTATTGCTACATTTTGGGTGGACATGGGTTGGGATGATTTCTTTGAACTATGATGATGGAGAATTGTTTACAGCGACTGTGGTTTCAATGTTTGCCCACAGAGGAATCTGCTTTGACTTTATTAAAAGTTACCCAAAAAAGACATACACTAATGAGTTCTCTGCAATGTTGGAGGATGGAAATGAAATATATGACACTGTCATGTCTAGCATGGCATCTGCTGTGATTGTACAAAGTGAATTTATGCTGACTATGAGATTGTTGTTCTCCTATCAAGTTTCATCAAAAAATGAGAAGGTCTGGATTATGATAGCCCAGATGGATTTCACTTCCACTTCTATTCAAAGGAACTGGCCTTTACACTTTATTCATGGTGCTTTATCCATTGTGGTTCACTTAAGTGATTTTGTAGGATTTCAGGATTTTGTTAGGGAAAGAAATCCTTCCACCTATCAAGAAGATAGCTTTCTGAAGGATTTTTGGGAAGATGTATTCCAATGTGCATTTCCCAACTCCAGCGGACTGAAGAATTTTGATGGTATGTGCACTGGGGAGGAGAAAATAGCAGCCCTTCCTTCATCAATTTTTGACATGCACATGAATAGCCACAGTTATACCATCTATAATGCAGTGTATGCCGTGGTACATGGCCTGCATGCTCTATATTCATTGAAAAGGAAACACAAAATTTTATCAGATACAAGTCAACTGAATTTTCTCCATCAAGAATCATGGAAGGTATCCTTGTTAGCATATCTATTGATTTACTGTAAATTGTCTTCCCTTCCTTATTTATTTTATTTTTTATTTTAATTCCATTTATATCCCGCCCTTCTCCGAAGACTCAGGGCAGCTTACAAGCTTAGCAGTAGCCTTCATTCTATGTATATGCCTGCTTATTACAGCTTTCACACACACCCCAAGCGGCATTATTACAAAGTCAGCTTAATTGCCCCCAACAATCTGGGTCCTCATTTTACCTACCTCAGAAGGATGGAAGGCTGAGTCAACCTTGAGCCTGGTGGGATGCGAACCTGCACTAATTGCAGGCAGCTGGTGTTACTTATGTCCTCTTCACTCTCAAAGCCTCTTTCCTCTCATGTCTGCTGTTACCTCAGGATTTCTCTCAGCAGCTCATCTTTGGGTACCATCTTACTGAAGTAGTACTGAGTGTTGCCCAGGACAGTGGATTCTGGTATTCTTAAAGAAAGACTGTTGTAAAACCAACAATTAATAAGAAAAGTGTCTTTCTTCTTTTAAGTCTTGGTCTAATCAATTTTATAAAATGTTTTATTTCTTTTTTCTATTTGAGTTGCATCATTTTCTGAGGACTGTCTCATTTAACAATAACGCCGGGGAGCCAGTTTCCTTTGATGAAAGTGGGCAATTGGTATCAGGATTCGACATAATCAACTGGATCCCCTTGCCAAACCAATCCCTCCATAGAGTGAAAGTTGGAAGTTTAGATGTCCATACTTCCGAAGAAATGAAGTTCACCATTCAGGAGAATGCCATTGTTTGGCCCAACAGTTTTAATCAGGTAGGCTGGATGCACCTGTTGTGTTACCATTCCTTGAAAGGCAATAAATAAAATCAGAGATTCCAATATTGCAAGACCAAGTTCTGTTGCAAAAAAATCCCCAAATTCTTCAGCTTTTTGGCTTCCCTTCATGAGGTATCAATCTTCAAAATATTATTATATTGATTCAGTAAATAGTACTTTAACTAATATTACACTAATGACAACAGCAACAACAATGAAAAGTCTCATAAACCTTTGGAGGTCTGTATTAACCTCTTTGAAAAATAATAATAATAATAATAATAATAATAATAGTAGTAGTAGTAGTAATAATAATAATAATAATAATAATAATAATAATAGTAGTAGTAGTAATAATAATAATAATAATAATAATAATAATAATAATAATAATGAAGAAGATGATGATGATGATGATGATGATGATGATGATGGAAGGGACCTTGGAGGTCATCTAGTGTGTGTGTGTCTGTGTGTGTTTGTAAATATCTATATCTATATCTATATCTATATCTATATCTATATCTATATCTATATCTATATCTATATCTATATCTATATCTATATCTATCTATATCATCTATCTCTATATCTATCTATCTATCTATCTATCTATCTATCTATCTATCTATCTATCTATCTATCTATCTATCTATCTTTCTATCTATCTATCTATCTATCTATCTATATATATACATATACTGTACATATATGTTGTTGTTGTTAGCTGCGAAGTCGTGTCCGACCCATCGCAACCCTATGGACAACGTTCCTCCAGGCCTTCCTGTCCTCTACCATCTTCTGGAGTCCATTTAAGCCCACACCTACTGCTTCAGTGACTCCATCAAGCCACCTCATTCTCTGTCGTCCCATTCTTCCCCTGCCCTTAATCGTTCCCAGCATTAGGCTCTTCTCCAGTAAGTCCTTCCTTCTCATCAGGTGGCCAAAATATTTGAGTTTTAGCTTTAGGATCTGGCCTTCTAAAGAGCAGTAAGGGTTGATCTCCTCTAGGACTGACCGGTTTGATTGCAGTCCAAGGGACTCGCAGGAGTTCTCCAGCACCATAGTTTGAAGGCCTCGATTCTTTGATGCTCAGCCTTTTTTATGGTCCAACTTTCACTGCCATACATTGCAACTGAGAAGACCATAGCCTTAATTATATGCACTTTTGTTGACAGGGTGATATCTCTGTTTTTTAGTATGCTGTCTAGATTTCCCATGGCCTTCCTCCCAAGGAGCAAGTGTCTTTTAATTTCTTTGCTACAGTCCCCATCTGCGGTGATCTTGGAGCCCAGGAAAATAAAATCTGTCACTACCTCCATTTCTTCCCCATCTATTTGCCAGGAATTAAGAGGACCGGATGCCATGATCTTGGTTTTCTTAATGTTAAGTTTCAGCCCAACTTTTGAACTCTCCTTCTTCACCCGCAACAAGAGGCTCTTTAATTCTTCTTCACTTTCTGCCATTAGAGTGGTATCATCTGCATATCTTAGGTTGTTGATATTTCTTCTGGCAATCTTAATTCCAACTTTTGATTCATCTAGCCCTGCCTTTCTCATGATGTGCTCTGCAGGGCGACAGTATACAGCCTTGCCAGACTCCTTTCCCAATTTTGAACCAATCAGTGGTTCCATGTCCAGTTCTCACTGTTGCTTCTTGGCCCACATATAGGTTTCTCAAGAGACAAATAAGATGGTCTGGTACGCCCATCTCTTTAAGAACTTGCCACAGTTTGTTATGATCCACACAATCAAAGGCTTTAGCATAGTTAATGAAGCAGAAGTAGATGTTTTTCTGGAACTCTCTAGCTTTCTCCATGATCCAGCGTATGTTGGCAATTTGATCTCTAGTTCCTCTGCCTCTTTGAAATCCTGCCCGTACTTCTGGTAGTTCTCGATCCACATACTGCTAGAGTCTAGCATGTAGGATTTTAAGCATAACTTTACTAGCATGAGAAATGAGTGCAATGGTGCAATAGATTGAACATTCTTTGGCACTGCCTTTCTTTGGAATTGGAATATAAACTGATCTTTTCCAATCCTGTGGCCACTGTTGAGTTTTCCAAATTTGATGGCAAATTGAGTGTAGCACTTTTACTGCATTGTCTTTTAAGGTTTTGAATAGCTCAGCTGGAATACGGCGGCAGTGGCGATCAAGTGATTTGAGGACTCGGGCTGGAGTTGAGATTCATACCAGCTGGAGGGCGCTGCTTTCGGCGGCGCGGAGCCTTCCCTCTCCCCCCCGAGTGGCAGTGGTGGCTTCCTGGCTTGGAAAACGGCCAGGCCTTGTTCTACAGCCTCTTTCTACTACCTTTTGCCATGGACACCCCCCGCCTGTCGGAGGAGCAGCGGTGACGATCGAGCGATCCGGGGACTTGGTTTGGAGCTGGGAATTATATCAGCTGGCTGGCGCTGTTTCGGCAGTGCGGGGCCCTCCCTCTCCCCCAAATGGCGGCGGTGGCTTCCCAGCCTGGAAATTGGCCGTGGTTTTATCCTACCGCCGTGGATTTGTTGGATTGCCAGTGGATGCTTGGATTTGGGGACGGAAATGCCTTTTGGTTGTTGTATGGTGTTTGTAGGTGGGATGTTTTTGCCCCCCCTTCCCCGGAATGGCGGTAATGGCTGGCGGCCTGATGATCGGCCCTGGTTTGGCCCTTCTCCCCATGCTGGCTGTTAGGCATTACTATGGCCCGAAGATCGGCCAGGATTACGCTTTAATGCCCGGTGGGGGCTAGTGCTTCCCATTAATTTTCCGGATTGGACCTGGGACTGGACCATGGTGGGAGGACCGTCTAGCATTGTTCATCAACCGCCCCACTGGTGTGAGAGACCAGTTGGGGTAAGTTTACCCCGGGATTACTCATTTTGTCCATGACAGGCTAGATACCTCAGCTGTAGTGAGAGAACGGTTGGGGGTCTCTTTTTCTGAGTTCCACCCAGGTCAGAGCTGAGTTGGCCTAACTGGACTGTGATACATCTACCGGACTTTTGCTATCAATACCATAGATCCACCCATTATCAACATCAGCCCTATGCGGACATCTTTTATTATTGTATGGCTCCCTTGCACTATTCTGGAGCCGACTTGTATGCCCTTGGGGGGGTTTCTCCCTCCTAGGTTTGACCCGCTGCCCTTTTCTACACTCCCCTTAATGATGGGCCCAATTGTTGGAACCCTGAGAGGTGGCTGGGCTTAGATAGGGGCCTCGAGCGGAGACGTATTAAGAGGCCTCTAATTCACTTTTTAGCCGGTTATTTTAATAGGTTACGGAGGGTGAGGGAGGGGAGGGAATTATTAACTGGCACTCAGTCCGGGCCGGTTTGGGGTCCCGGCGGGATGAGGTTTGGGTCAGAGGCGGCTGGTTCTGGATGTGTTGGGGTGGGGCCTCAAATCCCCATGATGATAGGGAATGGCAGCAGGTGTGTGCACGGAGGGCCGTATCGACATCCGGGATCGCGCCCCCGCTGCTTGCGAGCGGTGACGCGCTCCGACCCTCCGGTTAGCACCCTTTTGCCCGGGGGTGAGGGTGATCAGGCCCCTGAGCTTAGGCTGGTGTATTTTAATGCCAGATCCATTGTTAATGAGGCTCCCCTCGTTCGTGACTTGATTGAGGAGGAACGCGCGGATCTGGCATCTATTACGGAAACCTGGTTGGGATCGGAGGGAGGGGTCCCTCTGACTGAGTTATGCCCCCCAGGTTTCCGTGTGCTACACCAGCCACGGGCTCAGGGTAGGGGCGGTGGGGTGGCGATGGTTATCAGGGAGACTTTATGTCCGCGGGAGACCACCATTGTCCAGATTGGCGGGAGTGAGTCCCTCCTCCTGAGATGTGGTTCTTGGGTTCAGATAAGCTTGTTGCTTACATAGCTGGCGCCCAGCTGTGTGGCAACAGCTCTGCCCGAGCTGCTCGACACCCTCTCAGGGTTGGCGGTGGAGTTCCCCAGGCTTATAGTGCCTGGTGACTTCAACCTGCCTTCCCTGGCAGGGTCATCAGAGTTAGCCCGGGAGTTCATTGCTTCCATGATGGCCATGGACCTGACCCAGGTAATTCAAGGCCTGACTCATGTGGGGGGTCACACTCTTGACTTGGTGTTCCTATCTGGACAGTGGTTGGATGATTTAAGAGGGGGTTTACCGGACGTTATCCCCCTGTCATGGTCCGACCATCATCTCCTGCAGCTGGTCTTCCATTATGCCACCCCCCGCTGCTGGGAGGCGGAACCAACTAAATATTTCCGCCCCAGGTGCCTAATGGACCCTTAACGGTTCCAGATGGCGCTTGGGTCTATACCTATCACCCTCACTCACAGCCCAGTTGATGCCCTGGTGGATGCCTGGGAAAAGGAGGCCACTGAGGCACTCAACTGTGTCGTACCCTTGCGACCTCTGACCCGGCGCACATCCCGTTGGGCTCCATGGATTTCTGCAGAGCTCCAAGAGATGAAGCGTCGGAGACGGGGTCTAGATAGCGGTTGGAGGTCCAGCCGTTCCAAATCTGACCGATTGCAGCTAAGAACCTTTATAAGGTCTTATCTTGCGGCGATGAGGACGGCGAGAGCTAATTACTTCGCCGCCCTCATCGCGTCCGCAGATAATCGCCCGGCCGCCCTGTTTAGGGTGATTCGCTCCCTTCTTAACCAGGAGGTGAGGGAGGATCCCTTACAGGGACGGGCCGAGGAGTTTAGTCATCATCTGACGGACAAAATTGCTCATATCCGGGCTGGCTTGGACTCTGACTGGGCGGAGTCTGATGTGGAGGAATCGGACGGTCTTGAGCATATTATCTGGACTGAGTTTGATCCTGTTTCCCCTGATGATGTGGGCAGGATCATGGGAAGGCTGAGCTCCACCACCTGTTTATTGGATCCGTGCCCCTCCTGGCTGGTTTATGCGGCTCAGGAGGGGACACGAGGCAGGTTCCAGACAGTAATAACTGCTTCTTTGAAGGAGGGTGTCTTTCCCGCTGCCTTGAAGGAGGTGGTGGTGAGACCCCTCCTCAAAAAGCCTGTCCTGGACCTGGCTGTTTTAAATAACTATCGTCCAGTCTCCAACCTTCGCTTTCTGGCAAAGGTTGTTGAGAGTGTGGTGGCGCATCAGCTTCCTCTGTTCCTGGAGGAAACTGATTATCTCGACCCATATCAATCAGGTTTCAGGCCCAGGCACACCACAGAGACGGCATTGGTCGCGCTGGTGAATGATCTCTGGCGGGCTCGGGACAGGGGTTGCTCCTCTGTCCTAGTCCTATTAGATTTCTCAGCGGCTTTCGATACCATCGACCATGGTATCCTTCTGCGGCATCTCAGGGGGTTGGGAGTGGGAAGCACCGTTTTATGGTGGTTCTCCTCCTATCTCCTGGGCCGCTCGCAGTCGGTGTTGACAGGAGGGCAGAGATCCACCCTGAGGCCTCTCGTTTGTGGAGTTCCTCAGGGGTCGGTTCTCTCTCCTCTCCCGTTCAAGATCTACATGAAACTGCTGGGTGAGATCATTCGTGGTTTCAGGGTGGGGTATCATCAGTACGCTGATGATACCCAACTGTTTTTCTCCACCCCGAACCAACCCAGCGATGCCCTCACCGTGATGTCCCATTGCCTGGAGGCGGTCCAGGTCTGGATGGGGAGAAACAGGCTTCGTCTCAATCCTGCCAAGACTGAGTGGCTGTGCATATCGGCATCTTGGGTTAACCTGACTATTCTACCTTTAACGATGGGGGGTGAGGTGTTACCCCCTGTTGATAGGGCTCGCAACTTGGGCGTCCTCCTGGATTCACGGCTTAATTTTGAAGATCATATAGGAGCCGTGAACAGGGGGGCTTTTGCCCAGGTTCTCCTGGTGCGCCAGTTGCGACCCTATCTGGACCGAGATGCCCTACGCACAGTCACTCATGCACTCGTGACCTCCCGTCTAGACTACTGCAATGCTCTCTACATGGGGCTGGCCTTGAGGACCACTCGGAGGCTTCAGCTGGTGCAGAATGCGGCCGCGCAAGTTGTGATGGGGGTTCCCCGATACTCCCATGTGACACCTCTACTCCGTGAGCTGCATTGGCTTCCGGTTGCCCTCCGGGTGAGATTCAAGGTGCTGGTGATGACCTACAAAGCCCTGAATGGTTTGGGTCCAGGATATCTAAGGGAACACCTGCTGCCAGCATCAAGCTCCCTTCGTCCAGTGCACTCCCACAGGGAGGGTCTTCTCAGGGTGCCGCCGATAAAAGACTGTCGGCAGATAACACCCAGGGGAAGGGCCTTCTCTGTGGGTACGCCTGCCCTCTGGAACCAGCTGCCCATGGAGCTTTAAATAAATAAAATAAATACTGTCACCTCCACTAGCTTTGTTGTTGCTCAGATTCTCTAAAGCCCACTTCACTTCACATTCTAGGATGTCTGGCTCGAGGTAAGTGGCCACCTCATTGTGATTATCAGGGACGTTATGCTCATTCTTCTATAGTTCTTCTGTATAATTTTGCCACCTCTTCTTAATCTCTTCTGCCTCTGTTAGGTCCCTGCCATTTTGGTCCTTTATCATGCCCATTTTTGCATTAAATGTTCCCTTCATCTCTCCAATTTTCTTGAAAAGATCTCTGGTCCTCCCTATTCTATTGTTTTCTTCTATTTCATCATCTGATGGACAAAATCGCTCAGATCCGGGCCGGCTTGGACTCTGACTGGGCGGAGTCTGACGTGGAGGAATCGGACGGTCTTGAGCATGTTATCTGGACTGAGTTCTATCCTGTTTCCCTTGATGATGTGGACAGGATCATGGGAAGGCTGAGCTCCACCACCTGTTTATTGGATCCGTGCCCCTCTTGGCTGGTTTATGCAGCTCGGGAGGGGACACGAGGCTGGTTCCAGACAGTAATAACTGTTTCTTTGAAAGATGGTGTCTTTCCCGCTGCCTTGAAGGAGGCGGTGGTGAGACCCTTCCTCAAAAAGCCTGTCCTCTACCTGGCTGTTTTAAATAACTATCGTCCAGTCTCCAAACTTCGCTTTCTGGCAAAGGTTGTTGAGAGTGTGGTGGCGCATCAGCTTCCTCTGTTCCTGGAGGAAACTGATTATCTCGACCCGTACCAATCGGGTTTCAGGCCCGGGCACACCACAGAGACGGCACTGGTCGCGCTGGTGAATGATCTCTGGTGGGCTCTGGACAGGGGTTGCTCCTCTGTCCTAGTCCTATTAGATCTCTCAGCGGCTTTCGATACCATCGACCATGGTATCCTTCTGCGGCGTCTCAGGGGGTTGGGAGTGGGAGGCACCATTTTACGGTGGTTCTCCTCCTATCTCCTGGGCCGCTCACAGTCGGTGTTGACTGGAGGGCAGAGATCCACCCTTAGGCCTCTCGTTTGTGCAGTTCCTCAGGGGTCGGTTCTCTCTCCCCTCCTGTTCAACATCTACATGAAGCCGCTGGGTGAGATCATTCGTGGTTGCGGGGTGGTGTATCATCAGTACGCTGATGATACCCAACTGTTTTTCTCCACCCCGAACCAACCCAGCGATGCCCTCGCTGTGATGTCCCATTGCCTGGAGGCGGTCCAGGTCTGGATGGGGAGAAACAGGCTTCATCTCAATCCTGCCAAGACTGAGTGGCTATGCATATCGGCATCTTGGGTTAACCAGACTATTCCACCTTTAACGATGGGGGGGTGAGGTGTTACCCCCCGTTGATAGGGCTCGCAACTTGGGCGTCCTCCTGGATTCACAGCTTAATTTTGAAGATCATATAGGAGCCGTGAACAGGGGGGCTTTTGCCCAGGTTTGCCTGGTGTGCCAGTTGTGACCCTATCTGGACCGAGATGCCCTACGCACAGTCACTCATGCACTCGTGACTTCCCATCTAGACTACTGCAATGCTCTCTACATGGGGCTGCCCTTGAGGACCACTCAGAGGCTTCAGCTGGTGCAGAATGCGGTCGCGCGAGTTGTGATGGGGGTTTCCCAATACTCCCATGTAGCACCTCTACTCCACGAGCTGCATTGGCTTCCGGTTGCCCTCCGGGTGAGATTCAAGGTGCTTGTGATGACCTATAAAGCCCTGAATGGCTTTGGTCCGGGATATCTGAGGAAACACCTGCTGCCAGCATCAAGCTCCCTTCGTCCAGTGCGCTCCCATAGGAAGGGTCTTCTCAGGGTGCCGCCGATAAAAGACTGTCAGTGGATAACACCCAGGGGAAGGGCCTTCTCTGTGGGTGCGCCTGCCCTCTGGAACCAGCTGCCCGTGGAGCTTAGGACTGCCCCCGACCTTCGTACATTTCGCCGGGACCTGAAGACCTGGCTCTTTGAGCTCTCCGGACCAGGCTGAGAATTTTTAACTGGGTTTTTTAATTTTAGGGATAATTTAATCTTTTTAAATTTGTTTTTAACTTTTGTACTGGTTGTTTTAAATACCCTGTAAACTGCCCTGAGTCCTTTGGGAAAGGGCGGTATATAAATCTAATAAAATAAAATAAATAAATAAAATAAATACTGTCACCTCCACTAGCTTTGTTGTTGCTCAGCTTTTCTAAGGCCCACTTCACTTCACATTCTGGGATGTCTGGCTCGAGGTCAGTGGCCACCTCATTGTGATTATCAGGGACTTTAAGCTCATTCTTCTATAGTTCTTCTGTGTAATTTTGCCACCTCTTCTTAATCTCTTCTGCCTCTGTTAGGTCCCTGGCATTTTGGTCCTTTATCATGCCCATTTTTGCATTAAATGTTCCCTTCATCTCTCCAATTTTCTTGAAAAGATCTGTGGTCCTCCTTATTCTATTGTTTTCTTCTATTTCTTTGCACTGTTCATTTAAGAAGACATTCTTATCTCTTCTAGCTATTCTCTGGAATTCTGCATTCAATTGGGCGTATCTTTCTTTTTCTCCCTTGCCTCTCACTTCCCTCCTTCCCTCAGCTATTTGCAAAGCTTCCTCACACAGCCATTTTGCTTTCTTGCATTTCTTTTTCTTTGGGATGGTTTTGGTTGCTACCTGTATATATATATATTTACATTTCATGCATGTTTTATATGCAACAATGATAAAAAAGCCCTTTAGCTGAACAATAATCTTGGAGAAACATCTTGTTGGACTCTAAACAGGATGCACATGAATTAATTAATTTCCTGTATAGGAATCATTTTGACAATACGTGGATGCAACATTCTCCTTTTCTCTCTTCTCCTTTCAGGTTCAGCCCCTTTCAGTGTGCAATGATCATTGTCTTTCAGGTCATAGAAAAGCCATGAAAGAAGGGAAATTATTCTGTTGCTATGACTGCCTTCCATGTGCAGAAGGAAAGATTTCATCACAAGAGGGTAAGATATCCTCAATAGAATGTATTGAGCAAATTCAAAGTAATGTGTTGATTGGTTGATTTCTGCCTCCATTATTCAAGATGCCTTGTCTCCCATGTCACTTGAAAGTTAAGATTTTCACACCTCGGAATATGATGCAGCAGAAGTTCTAATTCAGCTTACCAGGGGTCAGAATTGGAGGCTGCAAAAAATGTGTGATCTTTTTCCTATCCATTCTAATCTACAAACTTTCAGATGTATAATTTGGCTTTTAATTGTGGCTTAGTGGGTTAGGACGCTGAGCTTGTCGATCAGAAGGTTGGCAGTTTGGCGGGTCGAATCCCAAGTGCCGCATAACAGAGTGAGCGCCTGTTACTCATCCCAGCTTCTGCCAACCTAGCAGTTCAAAAGCACGTAAAAATCCAAGTAGAAAAATAGGGACCACTACGGTGGGAAGGTAACAGTGTTCTGTGCACCTTTGGCATCTAGTCATGCCGGCCGCATGACCACGGAGACGTCCTCGGACAAGCACTGACTCTTCAGCTTTGAAACGGAGATGAGCACCGGCCCATAGAGTTGGAAACGACTAGCACGCATGTGTGAGGAAACCTTTACCTTTACTTAAGCAATGTATTATACTCTTTTTCAGATGCAGATGTCTGTGTCCCATGTCCAGGAGATCAGTATGCAAATGTCCACCAAAATGCATGCATTGACAAAAAGATCACCTTCTTATCTTACCAAGAACCTTTAGGAATTACATCTTTGACTGGTGCATTTTCCTTTGCTTTCATGACAGCATTTATGCTTGTTATCTTCATTAAGCATAATGAGACACCTATTGTCAAAGCCAACAACCAGAGCCTCTCCTACCTTCTCCTCACCTGTCTTCTCTTCTCCTTCCTTTCTGCTTTCCTCTTCATTGGTCAGCCCACAGTACTGACATGTCTCCTTCGACAAGTTGCTTTTAGTTTTATATTTTCAGTAGCAATCTCTTGTGTACTGGCCAAGACTATGATTGTAGTTCTGGCTTTCATGGCCACCAAGCCAGGATCTGGAATGAGGAACTGGGTGGGGAACAGATTGGCTACTTCTATTGTTTGTTCTTGCTCCTTTCTTCAAGCTTTTCTTTGTGCTATTTGGCTGGCAACTTCTGCCCCATTTCCAAATTTGGACATGTATTCTCTGCAGAAAGAAATAATACTGGAATGTAACGAAGGGTCAACCTACATGTTTTACTGTGTCTTGGGCTTCATGAACATTCTTGCCCTAGTCAGTTTCTTGGTAGCCTACCTTGCTAGGAATTTGCCTGACACCTTTAATGAAGCCAAGTTCATCACCTTCAGCATGCTGATCTTCTGCAGTGTGTGGTTGTCATTTTTCCCAGCCTATCTGAGCACCAAGGGCAAATACATGGTAGCTGTGGAAATCTTCTCCATCTTTTGCTCCAGTGCAGCACTACTGGCTTGCATTTTTTTACCCAAATGTTATATTATTCTTTTACGGCCTGAACTAAATAAATGCTGGGAAAGATTGAGGGCAATAGAAGAAGGGGACGACAGAGAATGAGGTGGCTGGATGGAGTCACTGAAGCAGTAGGCGTGAGCTTAAATGGACTCCAGAAGATGGTAGAGGACAGGAAGGCCTGGAGGAACGTTGTCCATAGGGTCGCGATGGGTCGGACACGACTTCGCAGCTAACAACAACAACAACAAGTGAGGAGGAAATGATATCTCCCGGATTTTACTGAGGATCTCTGAAAACCCCATGTGATAAGCAATATGTTTAAATTTGAAAATAAAGTTTATGGAAATATCTCTGTCTTGTGGAAGTTCTTCCAATTTAGAGACTGTCACTGCGTTTTTTCTGTTTGGTCAGCTACGCATGTCTCACTCTGTTTTTCTCCCAGCTGCATAGTATTCTTATCAATGTAACCAAGGTGATTGTCACATGTCCAGCCATGTTAAGTTCTTTCTTTGCTTTCCAATTAAAGTTTTATATACAGTAGAATAAAAGCTCGGGTTTCTTTGTTTTTACCTAATGTTTACCATGCATCAAATGAACCATGTTTCATCGCCCTCTGATAGGGAAGTATTAATTTATTTCCCTGACAGAGACATCTCGGGATTAAGTGAAATCATATTATATTTTAAACTATTAACGCAAATGTTTGTGCTCTTTGTAAAAAAAAAGGACCTATTTTGCAATTTTCCTTTATACATTCTTGTTCAAGGATGTTTTTGCTGAAAGACATGAATTAATCCAAAGATTAATTTTAAATTTAGTTTCACTGTTTTTTCCAGATGGAGCAAAGAGGCTTCTTTGATCCCACTGGTGGGTCAGGGGTCCCCGGCCCCTGCATCCCCATTGGCGAGAGAGTTTTATGGTAAGGGAGGGGCTGAGACCCCCTTAAATACCTCTGCTCAAGGGGCTGCTCTTTGTCTAGCTATGCTTGCTTGCTCTCTGTTCTTTTTGTTCTCTCTTCTGCTAGCTTACAATCCAGGCATGGAGGCCTCCATGCCAGGAAACTCTTTCTATTTACTTTATCGTTAAATAAAGCTTTGAATGATCGCATTCCTGCGTGATGCCTTTTACTTGGAAGCACCTTAACAATCCATCGACCTCGTGAGACCATCTCACAAGTTGGTAGCAGAGGATGGTTTAAGGCAACGCTTCTAAGCCAAGTCACGCAAGATGCCTGGAGGTTCAAAGAACCCATTTGAAACAGGAGGTCCCATTTGCAGGAGGTCCCCGACTGTGACAAGGAGTCTTCAATCAAAGACGGCAGCCCTGCCTCCAGCCCCTGATGCAAGCTCCACTCCAGGTGAGAGCACAGATGACCTCTATTCCCCCAGAGGACCCAGCGGAGCGCCAGGGACCCCTTCACATGCCTCCCTACATCTGCAAGCCACAGAGGGAAGCATGGAAGGCTTACAGTCTACCCAAGACTGCCCAGACGCAGCGGAAGTGGCCCGGGCCCAAGACAAGTGCCGCGTGGGCCAGATGACTGAACAGGAACGCGAAGAGCTGCTCTTAACGTTTCTTGCAGCACAAAGGACGTCACAAGCCTCTCCACGGGAGATGCCAGCGCAGGAGGCCTCTGGACACTGGGTGAGTCCTTTCCCAGTGCCCACGAGGCCCCCTAATATGGCACCGGCCACCCTGAGTGACCCCGGGACCCCAGAGCTTTTGGCGTGAAATTTCCCGCCAAACTGTGACCTACAGCTTTCTGGGGCAACTGGAAGCAATATGGCGGCCGCCAGGACACCCACATGGCCTGATATTAATAGGCTCCAGCCAAGCCTCGAGGCCCAGCAATCAGGAGCATCCAGCCGAAGCAGCATGGAAACCTCCTGGTCCTCCCCACCAGAAAGCCTCAAGGCCTATGATAGCCTCAAAGCCTGCCCAGCTGAGACTGCTACAGGAGGGCTTGAAGCAGCCATCCAGGCCCTGATTGCGGCCCTGGAAGCCAACAGGACCGCGGCCTCGACATCGGGGGTAGCCAGCCTCCCTCGCCAACCCCAGGGGGCTCCCGGAAGAGTTCCAAGGCCTCTAATCCTCTCCCCGGGGCCTAACTGCCGAAAGGGGTCCAACCTGGAGCCTCTCAGCTGCGTCCAGGGTCTTCAGGACCAGTGATGGGCTTCTCAGGGCAATCCATGTGCCATCCAGCCTCCATCCTGCGATCCTTGCCCCCCGGTGAGTGTTCCAGTGCCGGGGGGGCTTCAGGAGGAATCTTCAGGGCTGCTGTGGCCTTCAGCCCCTTTTCAGGCCCAAATCCCAGCTCAAATGAATTCTGAGCATGCCCAGTCGGGGCCATCCAACTCTGAGCATGCCCAGTCGGGGCCATCCAAAAATCAGAGAAAAATACCACCATCTACCAGCAGAGGGGTCCCTCTTCCATTCAGTTCAATATTCAGATCTATAACAATGCATATAGAGCAATGAAAGATTCTCCTTTTTTATCTGCTCCTGCATTCTTAAATAAATTCGAAAAACTGCAACTTGGGGGGGGGAAATTTCAGCAGATGGAGTAAAGAAGTGCAGATGTATCTATTAGAGCAAGGGACTCTAGAGATGGTTCTGAACCCCCCACCTCTTCCCTGGGGACCCCAAGAAGAGTGGTATCATAGGAAAGCATATACCACTCTACTGAGTTCACTGGATACTAACTTGTACTCCAGCATTCCAGATGGGCTCACAGCTGGTGAAGTTTGGTGGTTATTATACAATTTATTCAACAGCGACAGCATCGGTTCGATCACCAGACTTACAACTGAGTTTTACTCCTCCAGACTGAGGTTTGGAGCTAGCATGCCTGAGCACCTTGGAAAATTAAAGGCGCTCAGGGCAGAACTGATGTCCAGAGACTACCTTGTACCTGAGGCTAACATGGTCGCTGTCATTCTGGCTTCCCTGGACAGAAGTTGGAGCAGCTTCATTGTTTCACTGGAGGGGACAACGAAGGAAGCCATGACTCTGTCCTACCTCACAGGCAGACTCATTGAGGAAGATAAGAGATGAAGAGATGCCGGAGAATATGCCAGAGTCACCACCCAGCGAACCAGCAGGAGGCACCACAGCTCAGAGCAGGTTAATGCTCTACTTAAGTGCTTCATCTGTGGCTCTGAGGGGCATCTGAAGAAAGACTGCCCCCATCACCAACAAGGCCCCAAGCGTGGTCCCAATCAAGGAAGGGACAAGGGGCAAGGAAGGGGACGTGGCGGGGGCAAAGGTAGTGCCAAGGGCAATTTTGTGTGTACTTGTGCTCTCACCCCCAACACAAAGGCTGATAACCCCACTGACCTATGGTTACTGGACTCTGGAGCTTCATCTCACATTACCAATATGAAACAAGGGTTTAAAAGGTTAAAGAAAATTAACTCATCTGTCAAGGTGGCCAATGGTGATAAGGCTTTGGTTGTTGGGGAGGGCACTGTTTCTGGCTGGGAAAAGTTGAAGGGGTACTGCATGCTCCCTCCATTGCCAACAACCTATTAAGCATTATCAAATTATGTGACGATGACAAGGTGGAAGTTTTATTTCGCAAAGGGGGAGGTCATGTCACCCGGAACCAGAGGGTCATTGGAAGTATTGCCATCATAAATGGTTTGCCATACTTCTCCCCTGAGACCCCAGCCACAGAGGACAGCCCACCGGGTGCCATCTCAGAAGGGGCCTGCGCACGGGAAGAGAGAGAGCCCCCACAGCCAGCCCCAAGGCTGTTTAAGGAGCGCAAGGCCGAAGCGGTTGCACCCAAGCCACCTCAGCCAGCCCCACGGCTTTCCAAGGGCAGTGTGGACAAGAAACCCGAACCTCAGCAGTCACCTAAAGCACCGCTCAAGGCAACCAGAGCCAAGAGGGTGTCAGTGGGGAAGCCGCTCCACGATAAGTGTGCCCAACTGTTACACCAAAGATTAGGTCATGCGAGCTTCCCTGTGGTTAAAAAGATGAGAGAGTTTGCTGAGGGAGTCCAGCTCAAGGATTGTGAGGTATTCCTGGACTGTGCTATCTGTAAGAGGGCAAAGAGGAAGGCTGCCCCCATCCCTAAGGTGTCACTGCGTAAGACCCAATACCCGTACCAACTAGTACATGTTGATTTGGTTGGGCCTTTCACACCATCCCTAGGGAAAAGACAGTATTTTCTCACTGCCGTTGACGATTTTTCACGGTACGGCCACGTGTATACCCTCACAGAAAAATCTGAAGCCTTTGACGCTATAAAATCACTGTACAACTTTGTAGAGACCCAGTATAAAACCAAGATCGCACAACTGCAGAGCGACCGTGGGGCTGAGTTCATGTCCCGAAAATTCCAGGACTGGGTAAGGTGTAAGGGCATCCGCCATTTTCTTACTGCGCCATTCACCCCTGCTCAAAATGGCGTAGCAGAGAAAAGAAATGGAATCCTGCAAACTATGGTGCGTAGTCTGATTGCGGACGCTGGGGTCGCAGAATCATACTGGGCAGAGGCGGTGAAATACGCCAATTACACCTTAAACCGCACCTGGAACAGTGTTGTGAACCAGACCCCATATTTCCTGGTTCACGGTAGGAAACCAAGTCTGGGACATTTGCGTGTGTTTGGCTCTTACGCTTGGGTGCACATCCCCAAGCAGCTGCGGAAGAAGGGGAGATCTGTCTCCCAGAGACTGAGGCTCTTGGGCTACGCTCCTGGCTCCAAGGCCTACCGTTTCCTGGGAGAAGGGGGCAGGATTGTGACTTCCCAATCTGCCTCCTTCAAAGAGGACTCCAATTGGACCCAGATTCACTCCAATGATCTGAGCCCATATATCAACCGACACAGCAAGGACACACCGACCACGACATCACCTGAGACGACCACATACCCGGCCACCGACGAAAGTGAGGAACAAGACGAAGATGTCATCCTACCTGGATCAGATGGGGAGGATGAGCCATCCAGTCCCCCAGCGACGCCTCAGAGACCCGCGGAAGAAAAGGGCGGTGAGTGGCAGAATGTAAGGAGATCAAAGCAATCCAACAAAGGGATCCCGCCAAAGAGAATCGACATTGGGCACATCGCGTCTGTCAACAGTGTTGTGGTCACCCCAAAATCCTTCTCTGACCTCCAGGAGCTGCCCATCGAAGAACAGGAGAAATGGCAGCTCGCGATGGAGAAGGAAATGCAGAGCCTAAGAAAGCTCAAGGTCTTCACCCCCCAACAACCACCAAAGGAGAGGAAAGTCATTGGCACAAGGTGGGTTTACAAGGCCAAACCACTTGCCAATGGCCTCTACCTGTATAAGGCCCATTTGGTAGCTCAGGGGTTCGCCCAGCACTACATGGAGGACTATGGGGAGACCTACTCTCCAACCGTCCGGGCAGAGAGCGGAGGCCGCCCTCGTAACTGCAGCCGCTCTGGGGGAGGAAGTCTTCCAATTCGACATCCAGACCGCTTACCTCCATGCCAACTTGGACTGGCAGATCTACGTGAGGGCCCCTCCTGGCTACCAGCAGGAAGGGGGAAATACATGGTTGCTCCACAAAGGGTTATATGGCCTTAGGCAGTCGGGGAAACTATGGTACGACTGCCTTAGAAAAAGTTTAGAATGAGTTGGTTTCACTGCATCCCATGCAGATGAATGTGTTTTCACACGCAACTCCAAGGGTACCACAGAACGGGTGTTAGTTTATGTGGACGACCTACTATATGTAGGGCCTGACAAGGAAGGGTGTGATGAATTTGCCAAGGCCCTGGGGGAAAAGTTTACCCTGAAATCTTTGGGGCGGGTTGATAAGTACTTGGGTGTGCACATCTTGGCCACTAAGGGGGGGGGTTCGCCCTATCTCAGAAAGAAAAGATAGAGGAGTTATTGGCCAAATGCAAAATGGCAGAATCTAACCCAACGCGTAGCCCGATACAAAGTGACTATTACAATCACACTCACAAGGACGGTCCTGAGTTCACAGATAATACGCTTTACAGATCTGTGATTGGCTCCTTGCTATATATCAGCAATTGGAGCAGGCCTGACATAGCTTTAGCTGTAAATCTATTGTCCAGGCATGTGGAACACCCAAAGGAATTTTACTGGACTGCCGTTAAAAGGGTACTTAGGTACCTCAGGGGCACGACCGATGCTCTCCTTGTGCTGGAACCAGAGAAGGGGAAGATGGCCCAGCTCTCCGCTTACTCAGACGCAGACTGGGCTGGTGACACCAAGAGTAGACGGAGCACCTCTGGTTTCCTCATATTGCTAAATGGCTGTCCTATCCATTGGCATGTTAGGCAGCAAAAGTTTGTTTCTTGCTCCACGGCCGAGGCTGAATATGCCAGCCTGTCAGACATGGCCAATGATTTGATTTGGTTCAATGCTCTGATAACGAGCATCTGGGCACCTCCTTCTCTGCCTATCCAAATTCAAGAGGATAATACGGCTGCAATTGCAATCTCGGGGGCATATGCAGTGGGCTCTAGGTCCCGCCACATAGACATACGCTATAAAAATGTCAGGCAGCTTGCCAAAGAGGGTTTTATACATGTTGAGCATTGTAATACAACTGACCAGATAGCTGATCTGTTCACCAAACCTGTTCCCATTGACCGGCACAACCTTCTGTGTAAGCATTTGTGTTTGGTCCTCTGAACGTGTATATACATGTCTATGACACCTGATCGCCCCCTCACACACATTCACTGGTCCCTGTCATTGGCTGGCAAGAAGGGAAATTGTTAGATGTATTGTGCCAGCCATGGCAGTTCCCCAAAAAAGGTCATCAGATGGGAGCAAAGAGGCTTCTTTGATCCCACTGGTGGGTCAGGGGTCCCCGGCCCCTGCAGCCCCGTTGGCGAGAGAGTTTTATGGTAAGGGAAAGGCTGAGACCCCCCCATAAATACCTCTGCTCAAGGGGCTGCTCTTTGTCTAGCTATGCTTGCTTGCTCTCTGTTCTCTTTGTTCTCTCTTCTGCTAGCTTACAATCCAGGCATGGAGGCCTCCATGCCAGGAAACTCTTTCTATTTACTTTATCGTTAAATAAAGCTTTGAATGATCGCATTCCTGCATGATGCCTTTTACTTGGAAGCACCTTAACGATCCATCGACCTCGTGAGACCATCTCACATAGAACTCTTCATGGAATCTAGAGAATACGTTGATAGAGCAGATAATCTCCTGTTCAGTGTATCATGAAGAAAATACAAATGTTGCATGTCAACAGGAGACATCTATTGTCCACTGTGGATTACCGACCTTTGTAGTTCCTCAGGGAGAACATTCAGTTCACCAGGACTTAAGAAATCAAAATGAATGAATCCTGTTCTTCAAAAATGAAAGATTTTCTACTGCTGTAGTAAATTTAGTTTAGCTTCATGTTATGCTAATTAGATAAAATATTTACAGATGCAAAGTTTTGATAATGAAAATACTAGCTCCTGTTTCTTGCCAAGAAAAACTAGACAGGAATCGAGCTCATATTTTCAAAATCTTTACTTTTTAAATATCTAAAAAAGAGTAAATTGTGGTAAGTGGACAAAGTTTGTTAATATGGGAAGTGATCATAATTATGTCTTGTAGTGATAGAGAATCAAGTAGCATGACCCAGAAGAAAGAAATAGACATCTGGGACAATATGAAGATTGAGACTATATAGAAATATGGTCGTCCTCATTCCACCCATCTTCATTATCCTATCCTGCCATGTCCTAGCCTCTTCCTCTTCCTCTCCTATCATTATCAAATTCTTCTCTGAATTCTCAGAGTAATTCTAGTTGCTACTGGCAAGGCTATGAAGATTGAATGACACAAAGAATCTTCCCTATATCTTGGAGATATTGGAGAAAGGATTGTGGATAGAAAGCATTTTGACAGGGGGAACATATACAATCTTGCTTTAGAAGAAATGGAGCAGACTGTCAAAATCCATTTATATCCCATTCATAATTCTCTATATGTATGTTACAAAATCTTACAACCCCACTGGATTCTGCCATTTCTCCAAGGAGGACAGGAGAAGATGTTAGTTGGATGTTATCCAATTAATGCAAGATTGTTTATTCAGTCTGCCTGCAGTTCTCATTCAGAGCAGGGGTAAAACCTTTGAACTGAGAAGAACAAAGAAAGGGGGAGAGAGATCTGGTTTGTATCTCCGATTACAATCTGAAAGGGGGAAGTAAATGTCGCAAAGACATGGAAGATTTCTTCTCCCATGGAAGATTTTGACACCTGAACTTTCATTGATCTGGGACTGACCAAATGGACTGAAGGGAGAGGTTTTCACTCAGGGACAATTTAAAAGTACCAATCTGTAACACAGTTTCAGATCCTGTCTAGTTTTTCCACTGACAATCATGTGTTAGTAAAAGTTCCTTTTTGGACAATTCTGTCTTCAAGAGTTCTTCTTTCCTAAGACAGGGATTGGGGTGGGACTTGACAGAGAGATTGAAGCATCTGGGGGGAAAAGTACAAAGATTAGTCATTCCATGCACTACTGCCTGCATTCACTGATTCAGACGCTGCCACCAAAGTGACAAATGACATCCTTTGCATTTTTAATTAGCAAAAAGCTTTGAAAGGAGTTGTGATAACATTTTTGGTTCAAAGCAGTGACAGTGAAAAACAAGGAGCACTGAGGTAGTGGGAGTGGGGGTGTAAGAGCAAAGTAGTGGCAGATATAAAGACAAAGTATGGGAGTGGGATTGAAAACACTTTTGGGTGGTGACATGCGTTTGAGATTTCTATCCACTTCCAGGCATGCCATTAGTTGAAATAAATCTTGAAAACTTTTCCTTCTGTATTAGGATCAGTCTTTACTTTGCATGTTTTACTGCTCTTAGTGTACGACAGATGCCTCTTGAAAATCTATAATTGTTCTGGGGGCAGGTTAACTGCAGTTCTGAACAGGAAATTCTCTGCCCTGTCCTATTCTCCAATCCTACCTCATCTTAGCCTATTATTGTTGTATCATTATAAAATTCTTCTCCACATTCTCACGGGAATTCTAGTTGCTACTGGCAAAATTACCAAGACTAAATGGCACAAAGAATCTTCCCTTTATCTTGGAGAGATTTTACAACAGAGAGTCAGAAAGACAAATTTTCATCAGATCTTTCCCTGATACTTTATGCTCTGTCATCTTAGAGAGAAGCTGGTTGGAGAAATTTAAATTACAGATAGGAAGAGACAAATAGGCACTTTCCAGACATGATGGTTAAGATTCCACTGTTAATACTGTTGCAGTCTCAGATAATGTGCAGTTTTGCTATTCTTCGATGTCTGGTCAGCGAACCTCTTCCCACTCACAGATATTTAAAGACAGGACAGCTGAACCTTGGTGTCATAACCTTCCAAATCTATATGCTTTCTGAACCATTCTTGTTTGAAATCCCACCCGCACGTGAAAATCCTGGATATCCTTTGTAAGACATTCAGATTTGTTGCAATTGTTAAATGAACTGTCCTTGCTGGGAATAATCTCACTCTGTAGATTGGTTGCTTGTTGAACATTATTCAGTGCATTTTCTGGAGCACATTCATTAATGTGATTTTATTGTGTTACTTTCAAAAACAACGCTAGACATGTAGGTTCCAAAATTCATCCTTACATTATCTGCAAAAGCTATGTCAGCTATTTGACTTCACTTGCTTTAACTTGCTTTAACCTGATTTTAACATTGTCAAGGTTTTTTTTGTGTTTTTTTTTAAATCCCATTTATATCCCGCCCTTCTCCGAAGACTCAGGGCAGCTTACAATCTAAGCACAAATCAATGTGCTTTAGCAATAGCCTTCATTCTATGTATATGCCTGCTTATTAGGACTTTCGCCCCCCCCAGTGGCATTATTACAAAGTCAGCTTATTGCCCCCAATAATCTGGGTCCTCATTTTACCTACCTCGGAAGGATGGAAGGATGAGTCAACCTTGAGCCTGGTGGGATGAGAACCTGCACTAATTGCAGGCAGCTGGTGTTACTTAAGGAGGCATTAGCCCACTGCTCCACCAAGATTCCTACTCTTATGCTTAAATTTTCCCTTAACTTTCTGATGTTCTTTTGCCATCAATTAACCAATCCTTACAGAGATTTTTTTTTACAAATTAAATATTCATAAATGTATTATTATCTAAAATTCCCAAAATCACAGTCTACTGAGATGCATGTGAGAGAAAGGGCAATACATTCCAAGTGAAATCACATCTAAGTGGCATGTCTTTGTAATTTTCTTCCAGGTCTAAACTGCCAGAGTAATTGTCATTGGAATTAAATGCATGCTTCATTCCAGTAGAGAATAGTGACTTAATTTAATCTTTTTATAGATACCTGACTCAAAACTATCAGCATATTTTGGCCTTGGAATTTGCCTTGAAGGAAATCAATGAAAATCCTCACTTCCTACCCAATATCACTTTGGGGTTCCATATTTACAACAGCAACTTCATTGGAAGATGGACCTACCATGGTGCACTGGAGCTTCTTTCAACAAAGGACAACTTAATCCCCAATTATAAGTGTGATGGCCAGAACAATGAAGTAGCTGTCATTGGAGGACCCTTTACAAGAATCTCTTTGGAAATGGCAAACATTCTGTGCAACTACAAGATACAACAGGTGAGGTATGTTCCCTTTTTCTCCCTAGCTATATGTTTGTATCTCTCATGTCCTTCTTGCTTGCCTGTAGTTAGGAAGATTGAAATTACAGTCTCAAACAACCAGTAATTCATGAAGTACTTAAGGTATTCATTTCAAAATTAGAAAAACGTGAAGGTCAGGTTTTCCCTAGGATTCTGATCAAACAAAACATTGAATAAGACAACACTTGACAAACTAACAAAGAAGTCTCTTTTGGCCAGTTTGTACATTTTTATTTTGGCCAGCTCCTATTTATGTTTCTTATATACCATACAAAAAAATGTGTTATGTCAATATATTCAATGACTAGGCAAAGCATTATGAACTAGAAAAATATTTGGGATCAGTAGCTCAAATAGAACATGAAATGTGTACAGAGTGTGCTGTGAGATGGTTCCAGTAAGTACAACTTTCTGCCAAATCTGAAATTCTCTTGTTAAATTTCTGCAGCAATGAAAAGGGAGAATGATGGTTGCTTGCAAAAGCCATCCTTCATTGACTTGCAATATAACTATGTTCCTGAAATGGACAGAGGAAAATTATGAATATGAGATCAGTGAGGTAGTCAAGACAAGAGGCATGGCCAGGAAAACAGGCTTTATCTTTATTTTAAAGTTACATTAACACAATCCTGAAGGATTGAAAGTACTCCTCTTCTTTATTTTAGTCTCCAAATAACAGTCAGGGTCCTTTCTCAAATATTTCTCACATCTTTCTTCCTTCAGTGAGGTGAGATATTTTTACATGTGGTTCTCCAGTCTGCAGATCTTCCATCTCCCTCCTAAGATCCTTAGCATATACCACTGCGTCCCATATATACCACTACATTGAATCAAACTTGAGGTGAAACTTATATTACCTTTTTAATTTATTAAATCCATAATTCTTCTTTGTTCATTATAATAAGAATTGCTTGTTATTGTCATGATTGTTTCCTTATTTGTATTTCTGAACTCTTCATTTTGTCTTTTTTCCTCTGTGCTTTGAACACAAATTTCTCTTTGCTTTGATTGAGAAGTGACAAAAGCAAAATAGGGGATATGGTATCAAGACGTTTAAGGAGAAAAATTTGCAGAGAATTAGCAATGTGTTTTATTGACTCTATCAACTGATCAAAATCTTCTTTGTTTTAATCTGGCTTTACACTATTTAGCAATTCCATCACCAAATGTTGTATGCTTATTACAGTAACACCTTTCAATTGCTTTCCTTTCTTCAGCTCATCTATGGTTCTGCAGCTACAATTAATGACGGAAATGTTTTCCACTGGATGTTCCCTAACAATATGCTTCAATATAGGGGAATTCTCCAGTTATTGCTACATTTTGGGTGGACATGGGTTGGGATGATTTCTTTGCAATATGATGATGGAGAATTGTTTATCGCGACTGTGGTTTCAATGTTTGCCCACAGAGGAATCTGCTTTGACTTTATTAAAAGTTTCCCAAAAAAGACACACAGTTTTGAGTTCTCTGCAGTATTGGAGGATGGAAATGAAATATATGACACTGTCATGTCTAGCATGGCATCTGCTGTAATTATACAAAGTGAATTTATGCTGACTATGAGATTGTTGTTCTCTTATCAAGTTTCATCAAAAAATGAGAAAGTCTGGATTATGATAGCGCAGATGGATTTCACTTCCACTTCTATTCAAAGGAACTGGCCTTTACACTTTATTCATGGTGCTTTATCCATTGTGGTTCACTTAAGTGACTTTGTAGGATTTCAGGATTTTGTTAGGGAAAGAAATCCTTCCACCAATCAAGAAGATGGCTTTCTGAAGGATTTTTGGGAAGATGTATTCCAATGTGCATTTCCCAACTCCAGGGGACAGAAGAATTTTGATGGTATATGCACTGGGGAGGAAAAAATAGCGGCCCTTCCTTCATCAATTTTTGACATGCACATGAATAGTCACAGTTATACCATCTATAATGCAGTGTATGCCGTGGTACATGGCTTGCATGCTCTATATTCATTGAAAAGGAAACACAAAGTTTTATCAGATACAAGTCAACTGAATTTTCTCCATCAAGAATCATGGAAGGTATCCTTGTCAGCATATCTATTGATATAAATTGTCTTCCCTCCCTTATGTCCTCTTCACTCTCAAAGCCTCTTTCATCTCTTGTCTGCTGTTACCTCAGGATTTCTCTCAGCAGCTCATCTTTGGTTACCATCTTACTGATGTACTACTGGATATTGCCCAGGACAGTGGATTCTGGTATTCTTAAAGAAAGACTGTTGTAAAACCAACAATTAATGAGAAAGGGGTCTTTCTTCTTTTAAGTCTTTTAAGTCTTGGTCTAATCAATTTTATAAAATGTTTTATTTCTTTTTCTATTTGAGTTGCATCATTTTCTGAGGACGGTCTCATTTAACAATAATGCTGGGGAGCCGGTTTCCTTTGATGAAAGTGGGCAATTGATATCAGGATTTGATATAATCAACTGGATCCCCCTGCCAAACCAATCCCTCCATAGAGTGAAAGTTGGAAGTTTAGATGTTCATACTTCAGAAGAAATGAAGTTCACCATTCAGGAGAATGCCATTGTTTGGCCCACCACTTTTAATCAGGTAGGCTGGATGCACCTGTTGTGTTACCGTTCCTTGAAAAGCAATAAATAAAATCAAAGATTCCAATATTGCAAGACCAAGTTCTGTTGCAAAAAAATTCCCAAATTCTTCAGCCTTTTGGCTTCCCTTCATGAGGTATCAATCTTCAAAATATTATTATATTGATTCAGTAAATAGTATTTTAACTAATATTACACTAATGATAACAGCAACAACAATGGAAAGTCTCATAAACCTTTGGAGGTCTGTATTAACCTCTTTGAAAGATAATAATGATGATGATGAAGAAGAAGAAGAAGAAGAAGAAGAAGAAGAAGAAGAAGAAGAAGAAGAAGAAGAAGAAGAAGAAGAAGAAGAAGTAGTTGCAAGGGACCTTGGAGGTCATCTAGTGTGTTTCTGTCTGTGTGTGTGTGTGTGTGTGTGTGTGAATATCTATATCTATCTATCTATCTATCTATCTATCTATCTATCTATCTATCTATCTATCTATCTATCTATCTATCTATAAATCTATCTATCTATCTATAAATATATATACGTATATACATATATGTAAGGGACGCGGTGGCTCAGTGGGTTAGGACGCTGAGCTTGTCGATCAGATGGTCGGCAGTTTGGCGGGTCGAATCCCGAGTGCCGCGTAACAGAGTGAGCGCCTGTTACTCGTCCCAGCTTCTGCCAACCTAGCAGTTCGAAAGCACGTCAAAATGCAAGTAGAAAAATAGGGACCACCACGGTGGGAAGGTAACAGCGTTCCGTGCGCCTTTGGCGTCTAGTCATGCCGGCCACATGACCACGGAGATGTCCTTGGACAAGCGCTGGCTCTTCGGCTTTGAAACGGAGATGAGCACCGGCCCCTAGAGTCGGAAACGACTAGCACGCATGTGCGGGGGAACCTTTACCTTTACTTTATATACATATATACATATATACACATACACATACACATATACTGTAAAGGTAAAGGTTCCCCCGCACATGTGTGCTAGTTGTTTCCAACTCTAGGGGCTGGTGCTCATCTCTGTTTCAAAGCCAAAGAGCCAGCGCTTGTCCGAGGACGTCTCCATGGTCATGTGGCCGGCATGACTAGACACCAAAGGCACACAGAGCGCTGTTACCTTCCCACCGTAGTGGTCCCTATTTTCCTACTTGCATTTTTACATGCTTTCGAACTGCTAGGTTGGCAGAAGCTGGGACGAGTAACAGGCGCTCACTCTGTTACGCGGCACTCGGGATTAAACGCGCCAAACTGCCTACCTTCTGATCGAAAAGCTCAGCGTCCTAACCCACTGAGCCACCACGTCCCTTATACATATACTGTACATATACATATACATATACATATACATATACATATACATATACATATACATATACATATACATATACATATACATATACATATACATATACATATACATATACATATACATATACATATACATATACATATACATATACATATACATATACATATACATATACATATACATATACATATACATGTATGTATATGTATATTTATATTTGTTGTTAGCTGCAAAGTCGTGTCTGACCCATCGCGACCCTATGGACAACGTTCCTCCAGGCCTTCCTGTCCTCTACCATCTTCTGGAGTCCATTTAAGCTCACGTCTAAGCTAGTGGAGGTGACAGTATTCCAGCTGAGCTATTCAAAATCTTAAAAGACAATGCAGTAAAAGTGCTACACACAATTTGCCAGCAAATTTGGAAAACTCAACAGTGGCCACAGGATTGGAAAAGATCAGTTTACATTCCAATTCCAAAGAAAGGCAGTTCCAAAGAATGTTCAAACTATCGCACCATTGCACTCATTTCACATGCTAGTAAAGTCATGCTTAAAATCCTACAAGCTAGACTTCAGCAGTATGTAGATCGAGAACTACCAGAAGTACAGGCAAGGGGACGACAGAGAATGAGGTGGCTGGATGGAGTCACTGAAGCAGTAGGCGTGAGCTTAAATGGACTCCAGAAGATGGTAGAGGACAGGAAGGCCGGGAGGAATGTTGTCCATAGGGTCGCGATGGGTCGGACATGACTTCGCAGCTAACAACAACTACTGATTCAGTGACTCCATCCAGCCACCTCATTCTCTGTCGTCACTTTCTTCTATTGCCCTCAACCTTTCCCAGCATTAGGCTCTTCTCCAGTGAGTCCTTCCTTCTCTTCAGGTGGCCAAAATATTTGAGTTTTAGCTTCAGGATCTGGCCTTCTAAAGATCAGTAAGGGTTGATCTCCTCTAGGACTGATCGGTTTGATTTCCTTGCAGTCCAAGGGACTCGCAGGAGTCTTCTCCAGCACCATAGTTCAAAGGCCTCGATTCTTTGACGCTCAGCCTTTTTTATGGTCCAACGTTCACTGCCATACATTGCAACTGGGAAGACCATAGCCTTAACTATATGCACTTTTGCTGACAGGGTGATATCTCTGCTTTTTAGTGTGCTGTCCAGATTTGCAATGGCTTTCCTCCCAAGGAGCAAGCATCTTTTAATTTCTTGGCTACAGTCCCCATCTGCAGTGATCTTGGAGCCCAGGAAAATAAAATCTGTCACTACCTCCATTTCTTCCTCATCTATTTGCCAGGAATTAAGAGGGCCAGATGCCATGATCTTGATTTTCTTAATGTTAAGTTTCAACCCAACTTTTGCACTCTCCTTCTTCACCCACAACAAGAGGCTCTTTAGTTCTTTTTCACTTTCTGTCATTAGAGTGGTATCATCTGCATATCTTAGGTTGTTGATACTTCTTCTGGCAATCTTAATTCTAACTTTTGATTCATCTACCCTGCCTTTCTCATGATGTGCTCTGCATATAAGTTAACTAGGCAGGGCGACAGTATACAGCCTTGCCAGACTCTTTTCCCAATTTTGAACCAATCAGTGGTTCCATGTCCATTTCTCACTGTTGCTTCTTGGCCCACATATAGGTTTCTCAAGAGACAAATAAGATGGTCTGGTATGCCCATCTCTTTAAGAACTTGCCACAGTTTGTTATGATCCACACAATCAAAGGCTTTAGCATAGTCAATGAAGCAGAAGTAGATGTTTTTCTGGAACTCTCTAGCTTTCTCCATGATCCAGCGTATGTTGGCTATTTGATCTCTAGTTCCTCTGCCTCTTTGAAATCCTGCCTGTACTTCTGGTAGTTCTCGATCCACATACTGCTGGAATGTAGCATGTAGGATTTTAAGTATAACTTTACTAGCATGAGAAATGAGTGCAATGGTGCGATACTTTGAACATTCTTTGGCACTGCCCTTCTTTGGAATTGGAATGTAAACTGATTTTTTCCAATCCTGTGGCCACTGTTAAATTTTCCAAATTTGCTGGCAAATTGAGTGTAGCACTTTTACTGCATCATCTTTTAAGATTTTGAATAGCTCAGCTGGAATACTGTCACCTCCACTAGCTTTGTTGTTGCTAAGCTTTTCTAAGGCCCACTTCACTTCACATTCTAGGATGTCTGGCTCGAGGTCAGTGGCCACCTCATTGTGATTACCAGGGATGTTAAGCTCATTCTTGTATAGTTCTTCTGTGTAATTTTGCCACCTCTTTTTAATCTCTTCTGCCTCTGTTGGGTCCCTGCCGTTTTGGTCCTTTCTCATGCCCATTTTTGCATTAAACGTTCCCTTCACCTCTCCAATTTTCTTGAAAAGATCTCTGGTCCTCCCTATTCTATTGTTTTCTTCTATTTTTTGCACTGTTCATTTAAGAAGGCATTCTTATCTCTTCTAGCTATTCTCTGGAATTCTGCATTCAATTAAGCATATCTTTCTTTTTCTCCCTTGCCTTTCACTTCCCTCCTTTCCTCAGCTATTTCCAAAGCTTCCTCAGACAGCCACATTTCTTTCTTGCATTTCTTTTTCTTTGGGATGGTTTTGGTTGCTAAGTGTGTGTGTGTGTGTGTGTCTGTGTATAAATTTTTTGGGTTGCTAACAAAGAATAAAGGGAGACCGATATGATCATTTCAAACTTACTGTGTGTGTGTGTGTGTGTGTGTGTGTGTGTGTGTGTGTGTGTGTATGGATCTTTGGTCATTCGGGTTTTTCCCCCGCGTAGAATTAAAGGTATAGGAGCAACGTTTCGATGGAATCCCATCCGTCATCATCAGGCTGGTGGCTTCAGCTTCCTTCTTCTGGGAGAAGCATGTGGTAGTGGCTGTTTGTTCCTCTTTTTTAAACTGCCAGAGGGGGTGTGTTCTGTGGGTGGAGGTGTGCTCTGATTGGGTGGGGGATTAAGTGTGTTCTGATTGGGTGGGAGTGTGTTTTGAATGGTGGGGTTGTTCTGATTGGGTGGGGGTGTGTTTTGAGTGGATGGGCTGGTCTCAGCTGCCAGCCTTAGACCTGAGCTGGTGAGTTGTGCTGCTTTTGTTCGGCTTCGTGTTTGTGGTGGTGCCATGTTTTTATAGTGGGTGTCAGTTTGCTTATTGTGTGGTTTGGAGGGGTTTAAAGTGGCTGATGTGGCAGCTGTAGTTAGGTTTCTGTTTTGTGGTTGTGCCTTGTTATCATTGTGAGTTCGGATTTGCTTTTTGAATGGTTGTGTGGTGGTGATGTCATGTGATGTTATCATGAGTTTGGGTCTGGTATCATTCTTGGTGGTTGGAACTCTTCTGTCAATCAAGGCAGGTTTCCAAATGGCTGGTAGGCGAGAGGTATCATCTCGTTTGTTCATGCTGTGGGGGCATTTTTCTATCTCAATGGCTTCTCTGATTATTCTGTTGTTAAAATGTTTAATTTTGGCGATAGTTCTGGTTTTTTTAAAATCAATTTCATGTCCCGTGGCTTCAAAGTGTTGGACCAGGGATGAAGTTTGTTCTCCCTTTCTGAGTGAGTTTTTATGCTCTTCAATGCATGCACTTATTCTTCTGTTGGTCTGTCCGATGTATGTGGTGGGGCAGGTGGTGCATGGGATTTCGCATACTCCTTGGTTTTCTAACCCAATTGTGTCCTTGGGGTTTCTTAGGATGGTGGATATTTTTCTGTCTGTGTAGAATGCTGTTTTGATGTTGTGTTTTTGGAGGACCTTGCTGATTCTGTCTGTGGTCCCTTTTAAGTATGGGAGGAGGGCTTTGCCATTTTCCTGTTCTCTGTCTTGGGTTTTTGTGGGTGTCTCTCTTCGGATTAAGTTGGTAATCGTGTTTCTTTGGAATCCATTTGCTGTTAGTACATTAGTGAGAGTGTGTAGTTCGGTTTTTAGGTGTTGTTCGTCAGCTAGGTGTTTTGTTCTGGAGATGAGTGTATTGGCTACGGAGTTGATCTGTTCTGGGTGGTGCTGTGAGAGTGCGTTCAGATAGCGGTTTGTGTGTGTTTTTTTATGGTAGATAGTGTGTCCTAGGGAGCCGTTGGGTTTCTTGTAGACTAAGACATCAAGGAAGGGAAGTTGATTGTTAGCTTCTGTTTCCATGGTGAATTGTATTTTGGGGTGTAGGCTATTGAGGTGTGTGAGGAAGTCATCCAGTTTTTCTTTGCCGTGTGGCCAGATTATGAAGGTGTCATCTACGTATCTGAGCCAGAGTTTGGGTTTGTGGTTGGATTTTTCTAGAGCGAGGGTTTCAAAGTGTTCCATGTAGAGGTTTGTGATGACAGGTGAAAGGGGTGATCCCATGGGTGCTCCTTCCATTTGTTTGTATCTTTGTCCATTGTAGATGAAGTATGTGTTAGATAGGCAGTGGTTGGTCAGATCTAGGATGTGTTTTGGGGGCTTGTATTTATTTAGGATAGCTGTCAAGGCTTCTTTGATTGGCACTTGGGTGAAGAGGGATACGACATCGAAGCTCACAAGTAGGTCACAGGGCTGTAAGTTTAGTTTACTTATGATCTCTATGAATTGGAATGAGTTTTGTACGTGTGAGGTGATGGAATTTGCGTAAGGCTGTAGTTGTTTGGCAAGAAATTTGGCTAGATTTTGTAGAGGTGAGCCTATGGAGCTGACTATGGGTCTGAGTGGGGTTCCTTCTTTGTGTATCTTGGGCAGACCATAGAGCTTAGGACATCTGGATGATTTTTCTCTGGGAATGATTGTTTTCTGGATCTCTTCACTGATGGGGGGTGGCTTTTATTTTGGATTTTGTGGTTTTTTCCAGGTAGGTGGTGGGATCTGTCTTGAGGAGTTTGTATGTGGAGTCTCAGAGTAGGTTGGATAATTTGGTATGGTAGTCGGATGAGTTCATTACCACCGTGGCGTTGCCTTTGTCTGCTGGCAGAATGATTATGCTGGTGTCATTTTTAGGTTAAGTAGTGCTGTCTGTTCCTCTTTGGGTAAGTTGCTTTTGGGTGGTTTGCTGGTGCAGAGGATGTTGGTAACTTCGAGTCTGATTTTGTTGGCGTCATCAGGGTTAATTTTGGTCAGGCTGGATTTGACTCCGCATATAATGGTTTCCGTGGGAATGTGTTTGGGAGCGACTGCAAAATTAAATCCTTTAGACAGGACGTTGGTTTCGGCTTTGGTGAGAATCCTATCTGAGATGTTGTGCACAGTTTGTTTCATGTGTTGCTGTGAGAGAGGAGGGGTTTGTTTCTGGCGTTCCTTTAGTCAAAAAGCAAATCCGAACTCACAATGATAATGAGGCACAACCACAAAACAGAAACCTAACTACAGCTGCAACATCAGCCACTTTAAACCCCTCCAAGCCACACAATAAGCAAACTGACACCCACTATAAAAACATGGCACCACCACAAACATGAAGCCGAACAAAAGCAGCACAACTCACCAGCTCAGGTCTAAGGCTGGCAGCTGAGACCAGCCCATCCACTCAAAACACACCCCCACCCAATCAGAACACCCCCACCATTCAAAACACACTCCCACCCAATCAGAACACACTTAATCCCCCACCCAATCAGAGCACACCTCCACTCACAGAACACACCCCCTCTGGCAGTTTAAAAAAGAGGAACAAACAGCCACTACCACATGCTTCTCCCAGAAGAAGGAAGCTGAAGCCACCAGCCTGATGATGACGGATGGGATTCCGTCGAAACGTTGCTCCTACACCTTTAATTCTACGCGGGGAAAAAACCCGAATGACCAAAGATCCACATACAAACACCCGCGAAAACCTCAGAAAACAAATATATGTGTTGTGTGTGTGTGTGTGTGTGTGTGTGTGTGTGTGTGTGTGTGTTACCATCTTACCTATATATTTATCAAATAATAAAATACTGCTGCTCTTTGGCAATATATGCATAATAAAAATAAATATGTATGGTTAATCCCATCTAAATTAATTTGCTTCTGTACTGGTTCACATCTGTTGACATTCCAAACGTTTTATGATTTCCTTGGCTTTTTCTGGTACATTTCATGCATGTTTTATATGCATCAATGATAAAAAAGCACTTTAGCTGAACAATAATCTTGGAGAAAAATCTTGTTGGACTCTAAACAGGATGCACAAGAATTAATTAATTTCCTGTATAGGAATCATATTGACAATACATGGATGCAACATTCTCCTTTTCTCTCTTCTCCTTTCAGGTTCAGCCCCTTTCAGTGTGCAATGATCATTGTCTTTCAGGTCATAGAAAAGCCATGAAAGAAGGGAAATTATTCTGTTGCTATGACTGCCTTCCATGTGCAGAAGGAAAGATTTCATCACAAGATGGTAAGATATCCTCAATAGAATGTATTGAGCAAATTCAAAGTAATGTGTTGATTGGTTGATTTCTGCCTCCATTATTCAATATGCCTTGTTTCCCATGTCACTTGAAAGTTAAGATTTTCACACTTCGGAATATGATGCAGCAGAAGTTCTAATTCAGCTTACCAGGGGTCAGAATTGGAGGCTGCGAAAGAAAATGTGTGATCTTTTTTCCTATCCATTCTAATCCACAAACTTTCAGATGTATAATTTGGCTTTTAATTGTGGCTCAGTGTGTTAGGATGCTGAGCTTGTCAATCAGAAGGTTGGCAGTTTGGCGGGTCGAATCCCAAGTGCCGCGTAACAGAGTGAGTACCTGTTACTCATCCCAGCTTCTGCCAACCTAGCAGCTCAAAAGCACATAAAAATGCAAGTAGAAAAATAGGGACCACTATGGTGGGAAGGTAACAGGATTCCGTGCACCTTTGGCATCTAGTCATGCTGGCCACATGACTACGGAGAGGTCCTCAGACAAGCGCTGGCTCTTTGGCTTTGAAACGGAGATGAGCACTGGCCCATAGAGTTGGAAATGACTAGCACGCATATGCAGGGAAACCTTTACCTTTACTTAAGCAATGTATTATACTCTTTCTCAGATGCAGATGACTGTGTCCCATGTCCAGGAGATCAGTATGCAAATGTCCACCAAAATGCATGCATTGACAAAAAGATCACCTTCTTATCTTACCAAGAACCTTTAGGAATTACATCTTTGATTTGTGCATTCTCCTTTGCTTTCATGACAGTATTTATGTTTGTTATCTTCATTAAGCATAATGAGACACCTGTTGTCAAAGCCAACAACCAGAGCCTCTCCTACCTTCTCCTCACCTGTCTTCTCTTCTCCTTCCTTTCTGCTTTCCTCTTCATTGGTCAGCCCACAGTACTGACATGTCTCCTTCGACAAGTTGCTTTTAGTTTTATATTTTCAGTAGCAATCTCTTGTGTGCTGGCCAAGACTATGATTGTAGTTCTGGCTTTCATGGCCACCAAGCCAGGATCTGGAATGAGGAAATGGGTGGGGAACAGATTGGCTACTTCTATTGTTTGTTCTTGCTCCTTTCTTCAAGCTTTTCTTTGTGCTATTTGGCTGGCAACTTCTGCCCCATTTCCAAATTTGGACATGTATTCTCTGCAGAAAGAAATAATACTGGAATGTAACGAAGGGTCGACCTACATGTTTTACTGTGTCTTGGGCTTCATGAACATTCTTGCCCTAGTCAGTTTCTTGGTAGCCTACCTTGCTAGGAATTTGCCTGACACCTTTAATGAAGCCAAGTTCATCACCTTCAGCATGCTGATCTTCTGCAGTGTGTGGTTGTCATTTTTCCCAGCCTATCTGAGCACCAAGGGCAAATACATGGTAGCTGTGGAAATCTTCTCCATCTTTTGCTCCAGTGCAGCACTACTGGCTTGCATTTTTTTACCCAAATGTTATATTATTCTTTTACGGCCTGAACTAAATAAAAGAGAACAGCTAGTGAGGAGGAAATGATATCTCCCGGGTTTTACTGAGGATCGTTGAAAACCCCATGTGATAAGCAATATGTTTAAATTTGAAAATAAAGTTTATGAAAATATCTCTGTCTTGTGGAAGTTCTTCCAATTTAGAGACATCTCAGGATTAAGTGAAATCATATAATATTTTAAACTACTAATGCAAATGTTTGTGCTCTTTGTTAAAAAAATCATTTATTTTGCTAATTTCCTAAGTGATTATCATATTTATTGAAGGATGTTTTGGTCTGAAAGTCATGAATTAATCCAAAGATTAATTTTAAATATAGTCTGACCATATGTTCTTTTGATCGTATATTGTATCACAAATATATCTGGTGAAGATTTTGCTGTTTTCATACTGCTTCTGTCCAGAGGATGATTAACCATTTCCTTAATCATTTGTAGTCTGGCCAGCAATCTTTAGAACCCTTGATTCTCTAGGGCACAGGTCTGCAACCCGCAGCTCCGGAGCCGCATGCGGCTCTTTCAGCCGTCTTTTGCGGCTCCCAGTCCTCTGCCATGTGCAGTCCAAAAAAAAAAAGTGGGACTAAAAAAGTTCAACCAATCAATTCAAATATGCAGGGTAGGTGCATATCTCGCCTTGGCTCCACTCTTCAGTCAAACCCTGTTCTGTGCATGCGCGCATGTACGTGCATGTGCACACATTTTTTGCGGCTCCCAGTTTTTCCTTTTGTGAGGGAACTGGTTCCAAGTGGTTCTTTCACTGTTTCAGGCTGCTGACCCCTGCTCTAGGAAATCTAGAGAAGAGATTCATAGAGCATATAATCTCCTGTTCAGTGTATTCATCAAGAAAATATGAATATTGCATATCAACAGGAGGCATCTAGTGTATAGCCCACTGTGGATTACAACCCTCTGTAGTTCCTCAAGGAGAACATTCAATTCACCAGGACTTGAGAATCATTGTGAATGAATCCTGTTCTTCAAAAGTGGAAGATTTTCTAGTGCTGTAATAAATTAAGTTTGGCTTCATAATATGCCAAACTGAATTTGCTAGCTGGTGATACCTGGCTCAGTATTATTAACTGCAGGAAGAATCTTGGAGTCCTAGTGGACAATCATTTAAATATGAACCAGCTGTGTATTGCAGCTTCTAAAAAGCCAACACAGTCCTAGGTTGCATTAACAGAGAGATATAATCATGCTCACATGAAGTATTAATACTACTCTGTAATACCTTGATAAGACCATACTTTGAATTCCACATCCAGTTTTGGTTCCCATTATGTAAAAAAGAAGTTGAGACTCTAGAAATAGTACAGAGAAGAACAAAAAACATGTTTAAGGGACTGAAGGATAAAACATATAAAGAACAGTTGCAGGAATTGGGTATATCTAGGTTAATGAAAGGAAGAACATCTGTAGAGCTGTTGGGTCTCAGCAGAAACCTTAGAGTCAGTGCTGGCCTTCAGATGATTGGCACTTCCAGAAGCAGTGCATAGCTGGAGGTGAACCAAAGAGAAAAGAGAGGAGAGGATATAAAAGGAGGTTTTGGCAGGAAAGGGAGAGGGGAAAAAACTGACAGGGTTTGTGCAGAATATCTCCTGAGCCAACAAGGAGAATGCACAGAAGACGTGGTACTGAGAGTAGTCAGGTTTTGCACAGCAACCACACTGATACACTGAGGTGTGTAAAAAAGGAAAAAAAACTTTACTTTTAGGAGTAGCACGAGTCAAGAATAAACAGTCCAGGTCATACACGGGTACAGAGAAGATATCAACAGTTCAAGAGTTATCCAATACAAAGTCGTCTTACCAGTCCAAAAATCAAAAACACAGTTCTTCAGGTTTAGCAAACAGTAGCAAAACCATAATCAACAATAATCAGCAAGCAATGTAACAGAGTAACTAACACAGAGAGGGAGAGAAGCTATGTCTCTAGCTCCCTCTTATGGCCATTGAAAGAACACAGCGTTGGCCAATCATTACACATTTAAAGGGATACAATACATTACAAATCATGGCTTATATATTGCCAACCCAACCAGTTAGGCTGTAATCATATGACTAACAAAAACAATGGAGGGGAGAGAAGGGGATGAAGAAAGAGAGGCAGATAAATAATAATAAGGCACTACCTTGACGTGATTTTGAGGCTTGTGTACTCTGAGGAAGATGAGAGCTATCCCAGAGGTTCAACTATACTGGACAGGTCTCATCAGAGGAGTCAGACAAAATGTGTCTCTCCCATAAAAAATATGGTAAGACATAAATTTCAGAATGCCATACCAGCTCGGATGTCGCCCAGGATAACAAGGTCCATGCTAGAGGTTGGAGTTCCTGTATATCTGGTGAAAAATGGGTTACAGGACTCAGGACTGTTGGCTGAGCAACCAGGGCCAGCAGCTGCAGAACTACTAGAATGAAAGGTGTTTACCCATCGCAAATACACAATGATTGAAAACAAAGAAATAATGATCTGTTATTACAGATCAAGTCCAACAAGAAGAGGATATCTAAAATGAATGCACCAGTTCTGGAAAGAACAAAATCCAGAATCAGAAATAACAGAACAGAGACTAACAGATCAATGCCAATTTATAATGTGAAATAAAGTATTCGCAGAAACAGAATTGGACGAACTGCAAAGGTTTACCCAGGGCAAAGAAATCAAAGCCCTGCATGAAGTAATTCAGAATGTAGAGGCAAGCTAGGGGGAGTTGGTAGTGAAGGAATCCAGCAGAGATATACAACTGTGAGAGGGATCTCGGAGTCCTAGTAGACAATCACTTCAATATGAGCCAGCAGTGTGCTGCAGCTGCCATCAGATGGTTGAAGAAGAAAAAATGGCTTTGGAAGAATATCTGAAGGACAATTTATTTATTTATTTATTTATTTATTTATTTATTTATTTTATTAAACTTATATACAGCCCTTCTCCGGTAGGACTCAGGGTGATTCACAAGGTTTTTTAAAACAATGCATCCTACCACACCATGTGAACCAACTACACCACACACCGGCCTCCCAAGTCAATTCTGCATAAGTTCACAGAAATTATGTCCCATTTAAAAGCCTAACAGCCCACGGATAAAAGCTATTTTTCAGCCTGTTGGTATGGCTGGCTATATTCCTATATCTCCTACCGGATGGTAGGAAAGTAAAGAGATACCGTCCAGAGTGTGTCATCCCTGAGAATCTTCCTCACTCTTCCAAGGCAACGAGCCCATCTTTTTTACATCGTGGTGACCAAAACTGGATGCAATATTCCAGGTGTGGCCTTACTAAAGCATTGTAAAGTGGTATTAGTACTTCACTTGATCTTGATTCTATCCCTCTGTTAATGCAACCTAGCACTGTGTTGGCTTTTTTGGCAGCTGCAGCACACTGCTGGCTCATATTGAAGTGATTGTCTACTAGGACTCTGATATCCCTCTCACAGCTACTACTATTGAGCAAGGTACCACCTATACTATACCTGTGCATTTGATTTTTCCTGCCTAAATGTAGAACCTTACTTTTTTCACCATCGAAGTTCATTTTGTTAGATAGCACCCAGTGTTCAAGTCTGTCCAGATACTCCTGTATTTTAAGCCTATCTTCTGGAGTATTGGCTATTCCTGCCAGCTTGGTGTCGTCTGCAAATTTGATGATCTCCCCATCTATCCCCTCGTTGATGAAGATGTTGAAGAGCACTGGGTCCAGAACAGAGCCCTGGGACACCCCACTATACACTTCCTTCTATGTAGATGCAGTTCCATTGAGGACCACACGCTGAGTACGGCCTGTCAGCCAGCTATGAATCCATCTGGTGGTGATGCTATCTAACCCATATTTTTCTATCTTATCAAGTAGTAGGTTGTGATCTACTTTATTAAATGCCTTACTGAAATCCAAGTAAATTATATCTACAGCATTCCTCTGGTCCACTAGTTTTGTCACTTGGTCAAAGAATGCAATAAGGTTTGTCTGGCATGATCTGTTTTTGACAAACCCATGTTGACTTTCAGTGATAACTTTGTTCACATCAAGGTGTTCGTTGATTTGTTGTTTGATTATCTTTTCCAGAATCTTCCCAGGTATTGAGGTTAGGCTGATAGGTCTGTAGTTTCCTGGATCTATTTTTTTCCCTTTTTTGAAGATGGGAACTACATCAGCTCTCTTGCAGTCCTCTGGTAGTTCCCCAGTGCTCCAGGATCTTTGAAAAATATAGTTCAGTGGTTCTGAGATCACATCTGCCAGTTCCTTGAGAACTTTGGGGTGTAATCCATCTGGTCCTGGTGATTTGAATTTGTCTAGACTGGACAGGTGCTCACTTATCATTTTCTTGCCTATCTTAACTTGTGTTTTTATTCTGTTTTTTATGGCACTGGTTTTGGTAGGTTGGACTGTTTTTTCCCTTTGTGTAAAGACAGATGCAAAAAACGAGTTAAATAGTTCTGCTTTCTCCCTATTGCTTGTAACCTTCTTGCCACTTTCCCCCACTAATGGACTAATCATTTCCTTAACTTCTTTTCTTGTTTTTTATATGTTGAAAGAAGCATTTTTTGTTATTGTTGACTTTGGTCGCAAGCCTTAGTTCATTTTGAGCCTTAGCTTTCCTCACTTCATCTTTGCAGGCATGGGCTGTTTGCTGATATTCTGCCTCAGTTACAGTATGTGCCCCTCTTTCCAATTCTTATACTTGTCCTTTTTATCTTTCAATTTATCAGAGAGTTCTTTATGGAACCATGCTTGTTTCTTTTGAGAGCTGTTATTTTACTTCTTTGTTGGTATTGTACTAGACTGGGCCTTTATTATCTCACTTTTCAAAATTTCCCAAGCTTCTTGATTTCTTGTTTCCCATTCCTGTTTGAGGCTTTGTATTTCCTGTGTCATGTATTCTGATCTGAGTCTGGGTGTGCCCTTCTGGTATTCTGAAGGTGGTGGGTTAATCCTATTATGTCCCAAGGGACATATCCTGCTTCCCTGGGGCTGTAGCTGATGGGGCTGTAGCTGATGACTGATGAAAGGAAGAAGAAGAAAAAACCCCAAACAAACACATTTTTCTTCACTCTGTTTGTTGGCCAGACAAACAGAGTGAGGGTATTTTCCTTCTGGTGGCTTATTTTAAGCAGAATTTCTAGCAGAATTTTAAAATTCTTTTCTCTTTGGATTAGAGACAATTAACAGTCACATTGACCTCACACACAAAGACTTTGACACACATATACACACAAAGACAAGAGAACAGAAAAGGAAACAGAAGTCATAGTTTTACACACCCTAGCCCACAGGTCTGCAACCCGCGGCTCCGGAGCCGCATGCGGCTCTTTCAGCCGTCTCCTGCGGCTCCCAGTCCTCTGCCATGTGCAGTCCAAAAAAAAAAAGAAAGTGGGACTAAAAAAGTTCAACCAATCAATTCAAATATGCAGGGTAGGTGCATATCTCGCCTTGGCTCCACTCTTCAGTCCAACCCTGTTCTGCGCAAGTGCGCATGTACGCGCATGTGCACACATTTTTTGCGGCTCCCAGTTTTTCCTTTTGTGAGGGAACCGGTTCTGAGTGGCTCTTTCACTGTTTCAGGGTGCTGACCCCTGCCCTAGCCATTCCCACCATAAATCTCAGTTAACTCAAATTAGGAAAGGCACAAATCTTAAACATACCACATGGGGAGAGAGAGAGAGAATCACTATTTCTTATTTTAGCCAAAATGGTTTCCCAGCAAAGCCCTGAGCAAAGTCCATTTTTTTGCATAGTTTCTCTACCTATCTCTTTTTCATACCTGCCTGAATGGGTAGCTGATTCCTGTCCCAGGCCTCAAGCAAGCTTTTACTGGGGAGCCTATCTTGACCCTTTAACTAGAACAGCCTGTGATTCCCTTATTCTGCGATGCAGGGATTCACTTTGGTTATATTCCATTCTTGCAATTCTTCATATGTTTTAGCCTCCAGTCCCCTAATCAAGTGTGCTCTTCTATGCACACTTTCTAGATACTCAACATCTTTTTTATATTGTGGTGACCAAAACTGGATACAGTATTCCAAGTGTGGTCTTACCAAGACATTATAAAGTTATATTGACACTTCATGTGAATTCTGTTGATGGAGAATGCTAAATAAAATTGGGAAAACTATGATACTTGGTGTATCTTATTAATTTTCTTCATCCTCTTTCCTTCCTTCCTTCCTTCCTTCCTTCCTTCCTTCCTTCCTTCCTTCCTTCCTTCCTTCCTTCCACAATCCTGTGAGGTAGACTGCACTAATCAAGAATGGCACATACTTGTAATGAATTCACACAGTGAATTTTCATGACTGGTGGTGGAGAACCTGGGTCTTCTAGTCCTATTTTAACAATTACACCATAGTGGCTGCTATTCAGTATGAGCCTGTGGATAAATTTACATTGGAATATTTTATAAATAAAATAATTATAACTTAAACATTTTAAGTTCAAAAACTATCTATGATACAATCCATTTGCCCACCTCCAGTTTATTTCCAATGGTCCTTTTATGACAAAGATGTGAATGATCAACAAATATACACATGCACACATATGCATGCACAAACACTCACACAAAAAAACCTCATGCATCAGCTATATTCATTTGCTAAATGAACAAATTAATGTCTATGAATATCTCATCCTTTTCTTCCTTAAAGTTCAGAATTATAGCAGATTTTTTCCACTAACATTTCATTGCTTTTCTACAACAAAAGTTCTCCTAAGATCAAAAGATTTTTAAGAGAAAGATAAAGTTTACTCCACAATTATTTTTATTGGGTTTTATTACAGATTGTGATACTAAAGAAACTAACTTTACATTGAACTTGATAACAGCTGCAAGGTTATTGGTAGGGCAATATTGGAAGAAGGATAGCTTGCCTACTGTAGAAGAATGGACGTTTGAAGTGTCAAATTTGACTTGGTTGGGCCCAGAGGGCGGTATTCCTCTGGTTGATCTTTGCCCACCAGGTTTCCAGGTGCTACACCAGCCTCAGGCTCAGGGTAGGGGTGGGGGAGTGGCTGTTGTTATGAGGGAGACCTTGTGTCTGCGGGAGGCCACCGTTCCCCAGATAGTCGGGTGTGAGTCTCTCTTCCTGAGATGTGGCCCTGGTGCGCAGTTGGGCTTGCTGCTGGTGTACCTTTCGCCTAGTCACGCAGCAGCAGCCCTGCCTGAGCTTCTCGATATCCTCTCTGGGTTGGTGATTGAGTTCCCGAAACTTATAGTTTTGGGGGACTTCAATCTACCATCCCTGGGAGGATCATCTGAGTTAGCTCGGGAGTTCATGGCTTCCATGACGGCCATGGACCCGACGCAAGTAATTTCGGGACCAACTCATGTGGGAGGCCACACCCTTGACCTGATTTTCTTATCTGGACAGTGGTTAGATGATCTTGGTGGGGGCTCCCCAATTGTTACGCCCCTGTCATGGACCGATCATCATCTCCTGCGGCTGGTCTTCCGTTTTGCCACTCCCCACCGTGGGTGTGTGGAACCAATTAGATGGTACCGCCCCAGACGCTTAATGGATCCTGAGAGGTTCCAGGCAGCGCTGGGGTCCCCACCTGCCTCCTTCACTCACAACTCGGCGGATGCCTTACTGGAAGCCTGGGAAAGGGCAGCCACGGAGGCTCTTGACCGAGTTGTACCCTTGCTGCCCCTGACCCAGTGCAGATCCCGTCGAGCTCCATGGTTTTCTGCGGAGCTCCAGGAGATGAAGCGTCGGAGACGGGGCCTAGAGAGCGGTTGGAGATCCAGACGATCCGAATCCGACCGATTGCGACTAAGAGCCTATATCAGGTCTTATCTCGCTGCGATAAGGGTGGCGAGGTCTAATCACTTTGCTACCCTTATCGCATCCGCAGATAATTGCCTGGCCGCCCTGTTTAGGGTGACTCGCTCCCTCCTTAATCAAGAGGTGAGGGAGGAACCCTTGCAGGGTCGTGCCGAGGAGTTTAACCAACATCTGTCAGACAAAATCGCTTGGATTTGGACCGGTCTGGACTCTGACTGGGCAGAGTCCGACGATCAGGACACGGGCGGTCTTGTCGATATTACCTGGGAGGAGTTTGATTCTGTGGACAGGATTATGGGGAGGCTGAGCTCCACCACATGTTTATTGGACCCGTGCCCTTCCTGGCTGGTTTATGCAGCCCGGGAGAGGACACGAAGCTGGTTCCAGGCAGTTATATCAGCTTCTCTGAGTGAGGGTAGTTTCCCCGCCGTCTTGAAAGAGGCGGTGGTGAGGCCTCTCCTCAAGAAGACCTGCCTTGGACCCAGCTGTGTTGAACAACTTTCGTCCAGTCTCCAACCTTCGCTTCCTTGCGAAGGTTGTTGAGAGTGTGGTGGCGCATCAGCTCCCTCTGGTCCTGGATGAAGCGGATTATCTAGACCCGTACCAATCGGGTTTCAGGCCCGGGTACAGCACGGAGACGGCATTGGTCGCTCTGGTGAATGATCTCTGGAGGGCTCGGGACAGGGGACATTCCTCTGTCCTAGTCCTATTAGACCTCTCAGCGGCTTTCGATACCATCGACCATGGTATCTTGCTGCGGCGTCTCAGGGGATTGGGAGTGGGAGGCACGGTTTTGCAGTGGTTCTCCTCCTATCTCCTGGGACGTTCGCAGTCGGTGTTGACAGGGGGGCAGAGGTCGACCTCGAGGTCTCTCGTTTGTGGAGTTCCTCAGGGGTCGGTCCTCTCGCCTCTCCTGTTCAACATCTATATGAAACCGCTGGGTGAGATCATTCGTGGCTTAGGAGTTGGGTATCATCAGTACGCTGATGATACCCAGCTTTTTATTTCGACCCCAAACCACCCCAGTGATGCCCTCAACGTGATGTCCCATTGCCTGGAGGCGGTTCGGGTCTGGATGGGGAGGAACAGACTTCAACTCAACCCCGACAAGACTGAGTGGCTTTGCATACCTGCATCCCGGGTTATTTCGGATATTCCATCTCTCTCTATGGGGGGTGAATTATTACCCCCCGTAGATAGGGCTCGCAACTTGGGAGTCCTCCTAGATTCACGGCTCACTCTGGAAGATCACATAGTGGTTGTGACTAGGGGGGCTTTTGCCCAGGTTCGCCTGGTGCGCCAGTTGCGGCCCTATCTAAGCCGGGATGACTTATGCATGGTCACTCACGCGCTCGTGACCTCTCGTCTGGACTACTGCAACGCTCTCTACATGGGGCTGCCCTTGAGGACCACCCAGAGGCTCCAACTGGTACAAAATGCAGCCTCGAGAGTTGTGTTTGGAGTCTCCCGATACTCCCATGTTACACCTCTGCTCCGTGAGCTGCATTGGTTGCCAGTTGTCTTCCGGGTGAGATTCAAGGTACTTGTAATGGTGTTTAAGGCCCTACATGGCAGGGGTCTGGAGTACCTTAGGGAACACCTGCTGCCGGCATCAACTTCCCTTCGCCCTGTACATTCCCACAGAGAGGGCCTCCTCAGGGTACCACCGATCAGAGAATGTCGATTGGTGGCCCCCAGGGGGAGATCCTTCTCTGTGGGCGCCCCGGAGCTATGGAATCAGTTACCGGTTGAGGTCCGGATGGCGCCCGATCTTCGCTCCTTTCGTCGCGATCTAAAGACATTCTTATTCGAACAAGCCGGCCTGGCCTGATGGGGGATTGGTGGGGTTTTTTATTGTTGTTTTAATATTTGTATTTACTGTTTTTAGTGGGCATATATTTAATTCTTTTTTAACTTTTGTAACTTTGTATTTTTTATTCTTGCCCTGTTCACCGCCCTGAGTCCTTCGGGAGAAGGGCGGTATATAAATATTATTAAATAAATAAATAAATAAATAAATTTAACAGAAATGGCTAAGATTTCTGCTTATCTGAAGGATCATTCACAAGAAAGATACATTTCGGTCTGGAGAAATGGATAGATTATATTCAGAATAAATATGAGACTAAAAAGTTCCATTTAGCCTATGAGTAAATTTTAGATTGTTATTATTAATAATAGTTTATTATAGTGCAATTTTTATCAGTTTTAATTATATGGTATTATTATTATTTTCAGTATTAGTATTGTTTAATAACTTGGATATTGTATTGTTTAATAACTTGGACATTAATTTGTTTATGTTTTTATTGTTATTATGTTTACTTTTATTTTGCTTGTATTTATGTTAAAGGGGAGTTAAAGTGCATTATGAACTTGGTTATTTATATAGTTGGTTAATGTTAGTTAGATTATGATTATTATATTTGTAACCCTGTACTCAGCTCTGGGAAGTGGGGGAGCGAGAGGGGGTGGGTTTCGGGTGGGTTGGTTTGGGGGATTATATTGTAACTTTTATAAAACTTTTCAATAAAAAAACAAAAACAAAAGTTCTCCTAAGATTCAACAAACATGTTTAGTTTTCAGTGCTGCAGAGAATTATTTGACCCCTTTATTATTATTTAATTAGCCATAATTATTATGCCTTCTATTTCTCGTCTTTGGGGAGTTCAAGTGACTGTATGCAAAACTACGGTACACAGCAAAGCTGGGGGAAAAATTATAAATAGTCCTTATTCTTTCCTCAACATGTGCTTTAGGAGCACCAGACTCCGATACCTTCATTTCCAGTTCTTATTTTTTCTCTCTTTCATTGGCTGAGAATGTCAGAAAAGTATGTCTTCTCTCTATTGAAAATACAAAATATGGAAATATTATTATTATATGGATTCATGTTACTCCCCCAGGTAGTTGGTAGGAGCACTACTGTGCAGTGTTTCATCAAAAACCCTATTCCTGTACTTCACAAGTATTATGAACCAGGGGATCTTATAATTGGAGGCATCATGTCCCAGATTTATGTATTTTCAGAAGTCATGAACTTTGACAAACATCCATTTCAGAGCTCTCCAAGTGGTCTTATGTAAGTAGCTAGACTTCAAAACAAAACAATCTATATCAATGGATATATTATTGTCTTTGCTTTGTTGTTGCTCCTAATGTTTCCATTTAATACTTAATAGCTAGAATTTTTCTTCTTCTTCTTCTTCTTCTTCTTCTTCTTCTTCTTCTTCTTCTTCTTCTTCTTCTTCTTCTTCTTCTTCTTCTCCTCCTCCTCCTCCTCCTCCTCCTCCTCCTCCTCCTCCTCCTCCTCCTCCTCCTCCTCCTTCTTCTCCTTTCTAGGAACTATATTAACGTGATCATCCCTTCTTCTTCTTCTTCTTCTTCTTCTTCTTCTTCTTCTTCTTCTTCTTCATCTTCTTCTTCTTCTTCTTCTTCTTCTTCTTCTCCTCCTCCTCCTCCTCCTCCTTCTCCTCCTCCTCTTCCTCCTCTTCCTCCACCTTCTCCTGCTTCTGCTTCAGATATCAAGGCAGATATAAAGTTCTGTTCCTTACTCTTCTGGCAGCCTCAAGCATTGTTATTTGAGGCAGTACTCATGATGTAGTTAGGTTTTTTTTAGTTTTTATAAAGTCTAGGATATTTTTACTTTTCCTCCACTGCACCACTGGCATGAGTATTTTCTAATGTCTTGCTCAAAAATTAAACAGAGTCAGGCTTGGTTGTACTTGAGTGAGAGACTTCCCACAAAGGAAAAAACTATGAATTAGGCTTGGAGATAAATAATAACCCATGGCACACAGCAAGTCGATAAAGTCTCCAATGAACATATTTATAGTTCTAGCTTTTACACCCTCCTGTTTGGGTACTAGGGTCTCCTAGTGTCCTAGACAATTTAAAAGATAAATCTCTCATTAGGCAAGAAGTCTCAACGTCTTTCTAAAGGGGATTATGTCCCACCTTTGGGATCATTGAGAATTTTCATGTTTAAGGCTTATTTATAGGGTTACAATTATAGTATCAGAATTTTTAAAGTTTTTTTCCCCAATCCTATATTCCATTCAGCATGCTTAGCTTGAGAAGGTTTGTTCTTGAGATGAATTGCTTAAGTAGACTTAGGTAGATTTACAAGACATGGGCCATTTCTATACACTTTCTTAAATACTTTTAGAAAGGAAGTATAGTCAATGGCCCAATGTGAAGGTATGATTATATTGCACTATGACATTCTCATTGCAGGATACTGATTCAGACTTACCAACACATCCTGGCTTTGGCATTTGCTGTAAAGGAGATCAATCAAAATCTCCAGCTTTTACCCAATATCACCTTGGGCTTCCATATTTATAACAGTCATTTCAAAGCTCGCTGGACCTATCTCGCTTCATTGGAACTTCTTTTTAGGAAGGGCCAGTTCATCCCTAACTACAAATGTGATGCCAGGAATGTTTTGCTAGCAGTCATTGGAGGTGCTCATTCGCATGTCTGCCTTCACATGGCAACCATCCTGTCTGTCTTTAAGATGCCACAAGTAAGATCAGATTTTAAAAAATTGAGTTGGCGCCTAATATGAAGTCATGGATAGGGTCCTTGATCAGAATGGAGGAGACACAGGTTCAGGTTCAGGTTCGCCCATGGAAGCTAACTGAATATCTATTGAATATTTACTTGTGTCTCAACTCTTCTGGGTTCACAGGTATATTGTTGTGATGGGAATGAAAATTAAAGCAGCAATATGATATCTGATCCTTTGAGTTTTTGGAGGAAAGGGAATAAATCAGAAGAACATGGAGATAAAATCTTTATCATCCATTTCAAGTTATAAATAGAAATTCAGTTTGCAATGTTTTTCTCCTGGAAGAGAAAAGGGAAGAGTAAGGGGGTGAGGAAATGCAATGCATGAGAATGACAAATTCTGAGTATGGCTGATACTGAAAATTGTTTCTTTCCTCCTGAAATTATTTCTTCTTCCAGCTTCAGGTAGTTTTCTTCTAACTCTGTATTAGCTAACCATTTTATAAAACAACACATCTATACAGGCAGCCCCCAACTTAAGACAACAACTGACACCAGAATTTATGTTGCTAAGTGAGACATTTGTTTTGTCCCATTTTATGATCTTTCTTTCCACAGTTGTTAAGTGAGTCACTGCAGTTGTTAAGTTAGCAACATGGTTGTTAAGTGAATCTGGTTTCCCCTTTCACTTTGCCTGTCAGAAAGTCACAAAAGATGATCACTTGACCCCAGGATATTGCAACCATCTTAAATATGATCAGTTGCCAAGTGTCTGAAATTTAATCAAATGACCATGGGGATGCTGCAACTGTAGCAAGTGTGAAAAATGTTCAGAATTCGTTTTTTTTCCCAGTGCTGTTGCAACTTTGAATGGTCACTAAACAAACTGTTGGAAGTTGAGAACTACCTATAGTTCATCTTGATTTGGAATGCTTTTTTTTGCATCCAGTTTTGGTCACCACGATGTAAGAAAGATGTCAAGACTCTAGAAAGAGTACAGAGAAGAGCAACAAAGATGATTGGGGGACTGGAGGCTAAAACATATAGGGAACGTTTGCTGGAATTGGGCATGTGTAGTTTAATGAAGAGAAGGGTGAGGGGTGACATGATAGCAGTGTTCCAATATCCCAGGGTCTGCCACAAAGAAGAGGGAGTCAAGCTATTCTCCAAAGCACCTGAAGGCAGGACAAGAAGCAATGGATGGAAACTAGTCAAGGAGAGAAGCAACCTAGAACTAAGGAGAAACTTCCTGACAGTTAGAGCAACTAACCAGTGGAACAACCTGCCTCCAGAAGTGGTGAATGCTCCAACACTGGAAGTTTTTAAGAAGAGACTGGACAGCCATTTGTCTGAAATGGTATAGGGTTTCCTGCCTTAGCAGGGGGTTGGACTAGATGACCTCCAAGGTCCCTTCCAACTTTTTATTATTATTATTATTATTATTATTATTATTATTATTATTATTATTATTATTATTATTATTATTATTATTATTATTATTATTATTATTATTATTATTATTATTTCAGTCTCCATTCCATGATAAAAAAAACAAGATACCTCAAATGAGTCTAAGATGCATTCCAACATCTCCACATGGAAAAAGCGGCTCCTATGTCTTTTTAAGCACTAATGTGCTTCTGACATATTATTATTATGGCTGGATTTAGATCTATTGTGGGCACAAAAGGATGCAAGACTAATGGTGCATTTGATCCCTCCCTCAGGCTCAGCCTAGTCATCTCCTACATCAGATAAAAATACACATATTATATTTTAGGCGTATCTCTTCCTCTCTTGTCTTTCTCATATCTTCAGATCATATATGGCTCTGCTCTAGTGATGAATGAACAAACTCAAGCTGTCTTTTCCCATCAGATGTTTCCAAACCGGGCCCATCAGTATAATGGTATTCTCCAGCTACTGTTGTATTTCAACTGGATATGGATCGGGGTGGTTTATCAAAATGAGGATATTACAGAGGAGTTTGTAGAAAAGGTACTCCCTAGTTTTTCCCAAAAGGGGATCTGTTTTGATTTCATTGAGCGACTTCCGAAACAAACCTTTTCTGATTATATACCTGAGAGCATTGAAGAGGGCACAAAAAAAATGAAGGTTGTTATGGAAAGCAGTGCCAAGGTAGTAGTTATTCATGGTGAAATTCACGCTCTGATGTTTTTCAGAGTCATGAAAGCATATGTCGACTGGGATAATATTACAATGAAAACAAAAGCTAAAGTTTGGGTCATGACAGCCCAGATAGAATTCATATCACTACCATTTCAAAGAAATTGGGATATCAGTTTCCTCCATGGTGCCCTATCATTTGCCCTTCCCTCAAAAGAGTTGCATGGATTCCACAGATTTCTTCAAATGAGAAACCCCCGCTCAGAAAAAAAAGATGGTTTCTTGTTAGAAGTTTGGCAGCATGCTTTTACTTGCTTTTTTTCTGATGGTGAAATAGATGAAAGAGTTGAAAAACAATGCACTGGGGAAGAGAAGCTGGAGACTCTTCCTATGACTCTGTTTGGGATGAGCATCACTGGCCACAGCTACAGCATCTACAATGCTATCTATGCTATTGCACATGCTTTTCATGTCATGCGCTCATCCAGCAATAAACAAAATGCATTGGTAAAGGCAAAGAGCTTGGACCTTATCAATCAGCATCCATGGAAGGTAATGTTCTGAACCTATGATCAGAAAGAGAACAATCTATGGTACAAGCAAATACATTGGGTTAAATGTGATTAGAATAGAATAGAATAGAATAGAATAGAATAGAATAGAATAGAATAGAATAGAATAGAATAGAATAGAATAGAATAGAATAGAATAGAATAGAATAGAATAGAATAGAATAGAATAGAATAACAGAGTTGGAAGGATAGATCATCTAGTCCAACCCCCCACCAAGCAGGAGACCCTACACTATTTCTGACAAATGGCAGTCCAGTCTCTTCTTGAAAGCTTCCAGTGATGAAGCTCCTACAACCTCTGAAGAAATCTGTTCCATTGGTTGATTGTTCTCACTGTCAGAAAATTTGTCCTTATTTCTAGGTTGAATCATTCCATGATCAGTTTCATCCGTTATGCCTTCTCTGGCTTTCAAGTGTTTTGGAAAATAAGTTGATCCCCTCCTCTCTGTGACAGCCCCTAAAATATTGGAACACTGCTATGATGTCTCAACTGGTCCTTCTCTTCACTAGACTGGCCATGCCCAGTTCCTGTAACTATTGTTCATACGTTTTAGCCTCCAGTCCTCTAATCATCTTTGTTGCTCTTCTCTTCACTTTTTCTAGAGTCTCAACATCTTTTTTATAGTGTGGTGACCAAAACTGGTTGCAGTATTGTAGGGGTGGTCTTATTAAGGCTTTGTAGAGTGGTATTAGCACCTCACATGATCTTGATTGAATCCCTCTGTTAATGCAATTTAGGATTGCACTGACTTTTTGGCTGCTGCTACAAACTATTGATCATATGTGTTTAAATGTTTCAGTGAAGATGCCTCAAATGTGGCTTCTGTTAAAAATGTGTATTATTTAGTATTATTATAAGAAAAATTGATTAGGAGTGACATAATAGTAGTGTTCCAATATCTGAGGGGCTATCACAAAGAGAGGGGGTGAACCTATTTTCCAAAGCACCTGAAGGCAGAACAAGCAATAGATGGAAACTATAAGAAGTAATAGATTGAAATATGTATAGGCTGCATTGCTGTTATCCTTGTCTTTTCTCATTATTATCATCTTCTCATCTTTTTTACCTTTTCATCTCTCCTACTACTTTCTCCTATTAGTATCTTATGATTTATCACTTGTTGTTGGTATGACACCAGCCAGAAGCATGCGGCAGCAGCCAAAAAAGTTAATACAATCCTTGGTTGTATAAACAGAGACATATAATCAAAATCCTGCAAAGTATTAGCACCATTTTATAAAGCCTTACTAAGACCACACCTGGAATATTGCATCCAGTTTTGGTCACCACATTACAAAAATATGTTGAGACTTTCGCAGCCTGGAGACCATTACGAAGAACAGTTGCAAAAATTGGGTATGGCCAGCCTAGAGAAAAGAAGGACCAGGGGTTACATGATAGAAATATTCCATTATTTGAGAGGCTGCTACTTATTTTCCAAATCACCAGAAGGCAAGAGAGGAAACAATGAATGGAAATTCATCAAGGAGAGAAGCAACCTGGAATTAAGGACAAACTTCCTAACAGTGAGGACAATTAACCAGTGGAACAGCTTGCCTTTCAGAAGTTGTAGGTGCTTTATCACCTGAGGTTTTTAAGAAAAGACTGGAAAGTCATTTATCTGAAATGGTTCATTGTTTATTATCAGTTTATGCAATTTCATTACATGAGCTGAGTAAAAATCAACTTCCTTCTGTTTCTATGCACTTTGAATCATTCAATGATTTTTCAAGTCTGGCTTTGATTGAATTAATTCAAATAGCCTGCACTTGAAAAGTCAAAATCAAGCCTTCCATTTTTTTTAATATTCCAATTATAAAACATACCCAGATTTTATCGTTATCCACTTTCCCCTGTATATTTTGTAAAAACTGACAATGTGAATTAGTATAGTATTAGTATAGTTCATCACCATCCGCCAGATGTTTAGATTGGATCTGGCATTTTTATGCATCTATTGAATCCTTCCCAAGGACCTGGGATAGACAGATGTTGTCTGATAGTGTTAAAGATATGGTCACAGGATGTAAGCTGATTTAGGTCAAGCTGTCTTTTACAATTGACTTTGTACATTATAAAATTTGGTTATTTTTGTCAATGCCAATCGCCATGAGATGGTGCTCCAACTACTACTATTAGTACTATATTTCCTTTCTTTTGCCATAATCATTCTACTTCTATTTGCAGATGTTTGTACGTTGAGATTATTTTTTCCAGTACCTTATTTTCTATTCTGCTGTCTCCAAGTACTACAATATCCACTATGGAGAATTATTTTGTTTTTCATGTTTTTCTCTTTCCTCTCAACTTAGCTCCACCACTATTTGAGAAGCACCTCATTCAATAACAGTGCTGAGGAAGAGATTTCTTTTGATCAGAATGGAGAATTAGTAGGTGGTTTCAATATTTTAAATTGGATTATGTTCCCCAATCAATCTTTTCGGAGAGTTAGCATTGGTAAGATAGACACAAAGGAGTCCTCAGATGGAATTCTTACTATTCAGGAAGATGCCATTGTGTGGCCTGGGATATTTAACCAGGTAGGATTAAGATGCATATGAAACTGTATAAAGTTGTTATTCACAATAGTTAAAAAATTAGTTTCAATATTTGTGGACATTCACAAATCAAATGGAGCATGATACCCTTGAATTAAGCTGAATCCCCAATTAACTTGTTAGAAGTAGTGTATATTCTTTGTTTGGGAAATATATAGTTTTGGTACAAATAATGTTTTGAAGCTAAATATGACCTTTCTGAAGACAGAACCAGATGGTGTGATGGTTAAAGCATCAGACTAGAAACTGGAGGATTGTAGTTCTAGTTCTGCCTTAGGCACAAAGTCAGGGGTGTGTGGTTTTCAATCTATGATTTAGGACCTCTCAACCCTAAGAAAGATGTAACATCCAACCACTTCTGAAAAAATCTTGACAACAAAACGGCAAGGACGTGTCTAGGTAGTCAGCAGGAATCATGACGGAGTGGAAGGAATAAAACACAGCAGCAGTAGCAGCAGCAGCAGCAGCAGGAGGAGGAGGAGGAGGAGAAGAAGAAGAAGAAGAAGAAGAAGAAGAAGAAGAAGAAGAAGAAGAAGAAGAAGAAGAAGAAGAAGAAGAAGAAGAAGAAGAAGAAGAAGAAGAAGAAGAAGAAGAAGGGATGATCACGTTAATATAGTTCCTAGAAATTTAAAATGAAATAGAAAAAATATATTATCCTTTGATTGCTTATCAATTAGGAAAGCATGATCCAAACTTGATTTCAGTATAAAATTATTTCTCTGTAGAAAGAAAAGATAAAGATATTCTGAACCTACATTTTCAGAATTGATGGAGAGGCATGAATTATAAGGAAATTAAAAACAAAAAATAAAAAATAAACAACAGACAAATGTGGTAAGGGAAAAAAACCAACTGGAAACAAGAAAGCTGAGTTTGATAGGAAAAAAAATTAACAACTAAAGAATAAAATATGTTTTCTAGATTATAAAAGCCAGTTTTATTTCACAGAGTCTTCAACCCACTCAAATGTCAGTGGAATCAGTCTTAATGGATTGTTGATGTTGTTGCTATTGTTGTTGTTATTCAGATATCTTTAAATCATCCAGATTTGTTTGATTTGGGTTTCATAGCAAAACCTGTAAGAATAAAAACAAATAAACTTAACAGAGAATATTATCTCAGCCAAAGTAATAGAAATAACTAGTCAAGGAGAGAAGCAACCTAGAACTAAGGAGAAACTTCCTGACAGTTAGAACAACTAAACAGTGGAACAACCGCCAGTCAGCATTCCCTGACCGATGGCACCCTGAGGAGGCCCTCTCTGTGGGAGCGCACAGGATGATGGGAAGTTGACGCCAGCAAAAGGTGCTCCTGTAAATAATCCGGACCCATGCCATTTGGGCTTTATAGGTCATCACCAGCACCTTGAGTCTCACCCAGAAGACAACTGTTACACCTCTGCTCCGTGAGCTGCATTGGCTTCCAGTTGTCTTCCGGGTGAGATTCAAGGTGCTGGTGATGACCTATAAAGCCCTAAATGGCATGGGTCCAGATTATTTATGGGAGCAACTTTTGCCGGCGTCAACCTCCCATTGTCCTGTGCGCTCCCACAGAGAGGGCCTCCTCAGGGTGCTGTCGGTCAGGGAATGCCGACTGGTGGCCCCCAGGGGGAGAGCATTCTCTGTGGGCACGCCTGGCCTATGGAACCAATTCCCCGTTGAGCTCCGGATGGCTCCCGACCTTCGCTCCTTTCATCGCGACCTGAAAACCTGGTTATTTGAGCTTGCCAGCCTGGACTGAGGGATTGGGATTTAAAAAATTTTAATGTTTAACTTTTAGAATGTGTTTTATTTATTAGGGCTAATTTAATTTAATTTAATTTAACTTTGTATATTGTATAATTGCCCTGTACACCGCCCTGAGTCCTTCGGGAGAAGGGCAGTATATAAATCCAATAAACAATAAATAATAATAATAATAATAACCTGTCTCCAGAAGTGGTAAATGCTCCAACACTAGAAGTTTTTAAGAAGAGACTGGCCAGCCATTTGTCTGAAATGGTATAGGGTTTCCTGCCTGAACAGGGGGTTGGACTAGATGACCTCCAAGATCACTTCCAACTACTACTACTACTACTACTACTACTACTACTACTACTACTTTATTATTATTATTATTATTATTATTATTATTATTATTATTATTATTATTATTATTATTATTATTATTATTATTTATGTATATATATATATGTCTTCTAGTTCTATCATCTTGTCTTCCTAAGCCATATACTGTCTAATCAGTGGCAAAATCTAAACTATCTCTGTTCTGTTTTTTTCAGACACGGCCCCTCTCTCTATGTAATGCCCATTGCCATTTAGGGTATACTAAATCCAAGAAGGAAGGGGAACAATTCTGCTGCTATAATTGCATTCCCTGTTCAAATGGAAAGATTTCAGACAAAGAAGGTAAGAAATAGCTATACATACAGGAAGGCTTGTGACCAAATTTGGCAGCATGCAGTATTTCTGTTCATCCAAAATGTACATTGCATGCCAACAAAGTTTGCTCTGAATTCCTAAGGCTTCTCTTCTCTTCTCTTCTCTTCTCTTCTCTTCTCTTCTCTTCTCTTCTCTTCTCTTCTCTTCTCTTCTCTTCTCTTCTCTTCTCTTCTCTTCTCTTCTTTCTCTTCTCCTTTCTTCCCCTCCCCTCCCTTCCCTTCCCTCCTCTCCTCTCCTCTGCCCTTCTCTTCTCTTCACTTTTCCTCTACTCCTGCCTTCCCTCTTAATTTGCTCATCCTCAACTTTTCTAAATCAGAAAAATTGCCTGCTTCCAGTGAGCTACAATCTCCTTTAGTACTATTGTTCTTGCCATATTTTAATGTTTTGTTTCATTTTTTTAAAGAGTTAACATTCGTTTTGTAGCATTTTTATTTTTTACAAAAAAATTGGTGAACAAGAAAATCCAATAATAAAGAGGTCATTAATAAACATATAAGTAACATAAGTAGCTTCGGTTTTATACTTTTTTCTTCGTTTTCTGTATCTCTATGAGAAGATAGCTAGATTTAGGAGGTGACTGGAAAGTATTTCAGTATAAAAAGAGATGATCAGGATAACTATAACTCTTGATCTATTATTTCATCTAAGAAATGGTACTTTCCATTTTTTTTCCTTCTTTCCTTCCAAGATCAGAAAATGAGGGCCCAGATTGTTAGGGGTCAATATGCTGACATTATAAATCAATGAGAGAATGCTGCAAAGCACTATGGAGTGGTATATAAGTCTAAGTGCTATTGCTATTTCTAGTGCTGTACTGAAAAAGTATAATGTATCATTTTCTTTTTCAGATATAGAGGATTGTTTTGAATGCCCTGAGGAGAAATACCCAAACAGATTCAAGGATGGATGCCTTCCAAAACAAATAACTTTTCTGTCTTATACAGAACCTTTGGGGATCATTTTGGCAATGCTTGCTTTCTGCTTTTCTCTCTTCACAGCTTTGGTGCTTGGAATCTTCATGAAACACAAAGAAACACCCATCGTCAAAGCCAACAACCGAAGTCTCAGCTATATTCTACTGATCTCTCTCCTGTTCTCTTTCCTTTGTTCTTTGCTATTCCTTGGCAAGCCTGAACAGTGGAAGTGCCTCCTTCGGCAAACTTCCTTTGGCATGATTTTTACCATAGCCGTTTCTTGCATATTGGCCAAAACCATCATAGTGCTTTTTGCTTTCATGGCTACCAAGCCTGGATCTCGAATGAGAAAGTGGGTGGGAAAGAGATTCTCTCACTCCATTATATTTTCTTGTTCCTTTATTCAAGCCCTGATTTGTATTGTGTGGCTGGCCACCTCTCCCCCTTTCCCTGATTTGGATTTGCATTCAGTGACTGAAGAAATTATACTACAATGTAATGAAGGTTCTCCCGTCATGTTCTATTGCATCCTGGGCTTTATGGGTTTCCTAGCCACTCTCAGCTTTGTTCTGGCGTTTTTAACTAGGAAATTACCAGACAGTTTTAATGAAGCCAAGTTCATCACATTCAGCATGCTTGTGTTTTGCACAGTTTGGCTGACCTTTCTTCCAACCTATCTGAGCTCCAAGGGAAAATACATGGTAGCTGTGGAAATCTTCTCCATTTTAGCTTCCAGTGCTGGATGCTTGGGCTTTATCTTTTCTCCAAAATGTTATATTATTGTGTTGAGGCCTGAGCTGAACAGCAAGGGACACCTGGTAAAAGTAAACAAGTGAGAAATCTATAATTCTGACTCAACTAGTTTTTTTTCTCATGACCATATACCACCATATTTAATTTTACTGAGTATAAAAAGGTAAAGTTTCCCCCGCACATGCGTGCTAGTCATTTCCGACTCTAGGGGCTGGTGCTCATCTCCGTTTCAAAGCTGAAGAGCCAGCGCTTGTCCGAGGACGTCTCCGTGGTCATGTGGCCAGCATGACTAGACACCAAAGGCACACGGAGCGCTGTTACCTTCCCACCGTAGTGGTCCCTATTTTCCTACTTGCATTTTTACATGCTTTCGAACTGCTAGGTTGGCAGAAGCTGGGACGAGTAAAAGGCGCTCACTCTGTTACGCGGCACTCGGGATTCGACCCGCCAAACTGCCGACCATCTGATCGACAAGCTCAGCATCCTAACCCACTGAGCCACCGCGTCCCTGAGTATATTAGATATTTATTGTAAATGATTGTTTTCTTTTATATGGACCTAATTTTCCTACAGATGGATGAATCTGTACACTTTTATTTTATGTTGGTTTTGGCTTCTTCCTGTTGATGTCAATCATATTAACTGTATTTTTTATCTTTTGTTTTTGTTGATGTAGGTCATTCAGAATTATGATGGTATGAATTTGATGGCTATGTACATATTTCAGTTTTGATCCCTGAGTACATCTATCCCTACCTGTCCCAGTAGTTGCACTGGAGAATAAAAACTAGACTCTCTTCCTGTAACTGTTTTTGAAACAGATCTTGTCTTTGAAAAGGGTAGACTACCAGATTGGAGTTGGTTGCAGTAGTGATGATTAATTATGAATATTTTTGTAGTTGATATTGAGATTATTTTATATTTATCGAGAAGCCTCTGTCATTCTGGATTTATCTAGAACAGACATGTCAAACATGTGACGTCACGTGAGATCGCGCAATGTATCGGGACAGTTTTGCCATTGCCGGCAATGGGGTGGGCCCGGCTTCTGGATGATGCATCTGACCCGTGGGCCGGCAGTTTGACACCCCTAATCTAGAAACTTCTGAGCAAATTCTTTAAAGATTTAGCTCTCAGTTCTATGATAAATATACAGTCAGAAAAAGTGCTATTGATATTGATGTCTATGTATGTGTGTGTGTGTGTGTGTCAGAGAGAGAGAGAGAAACAAGACAAATATAAATTTCTATACATCATTAAAAATGTCAGCAACTTTGTCACCTTAAAAAAAAAAGAACCAAAGCTGAGTTCAAATTTAGGGAACGTATGCATCTTTTCATACCCTTAAGCAACTGTATCTCTGAATAATAATCATAAGAATTCCCTCCTGTAATTATGACAGTAATATTGTTTCTTTCTTCAGCTCCTTGGGGAGCTTTAAAATCTATTGGAAAAATAACAAGTCAAAACTAATCAATATCAAAGCATGTTTAGCAGCCAATCATAGTTAAAGTAGGAAATCTATGATTCTTTATCAGTTGGATTTCAGACAATTTGCACAGAACAGACATGGCTTCAGTTTGCCTAGTAAGCAACCAATCAGGCTGAATAATAGTGGACAGAGAACTTGCTAGGTCTCATCACTGCTGTTTGATTCATTATTACCCAGGAGAGTTCCATGAAAGATGATAACATTGGTGGTGTTTATATTGGTGCTATTTCCACTGACAGTGTGCAAAGTTTCTAGCTTTACATGTAATGTTAGTGAGCCTCTTCCTATTCATCATAAGTATTATAAGTCTGGAGATTTCATAATGGCTGGCATTATTTCTCACACTTACCGTTTTACAAGTTCTATTTCTTATAAGAAACGGCCTTCTTCAGCAGTTTTTGGTGATTTTGTGTAAGACTCTTTATTTTCTTAATCCTTCTGTGTGTGTTTTACAATTATATTCTAAGTGTGTTTTCTGTTGCTGTGTTTTGTGGGAAAGAAAGTTTGCTGATGCAGGTTCGTTTTTATTCATTCAGTAGAAAATAATCTAGAACATTTTCTTTTTTTTCTAAGAATGGAGGCAGACTCCATTGTGAAACAGTCAACTTTCAGGGACGTACCTTCTGATGGTTCAGTCTTATGCAATCAATCTTATCCAAATATTTAAAGATGTGAGGATCTCTTTCAACACCATGATCATTTGGTTGTGATGTCCCTCCAAATTAACACAATAACAGAGTTGGAAGGGACCTTGGAGATCCAGTCCAACTGCCTGGACTAGCAGGAGACCCTGTACTATTTCAGACAAGTGGTTGTCCAATTTCTTCTTTAAAATCTTCAGTGATGGAGCACCCACAATTTCTGAAGGCAAGCCATTCCACTAATTAATTGTTCTCAACCTAGAACTAAGGAGACATTTCCTGACGGAAAAAACCATCTACCAGTGGAACAATTTGTCTTCAGAATTTGTGGATGTGTGTGACTTTTAAGAAGAGACTGGACAACCATTTGTCTAAAATTTATTTATTTATTTATTTATTTAATTAGATTTTTATACCGCCCTATTCCTGAAGGACTCAGGGCGGTTTACAGGGCAGGATAAAATACAATATAAAGATAATATAAAATTAAAATAGATTAAATTAATTAAGCCCAACAATTAAAACAATATTTAAAAGCTAAAACCCCTTCAGTCCAGGCCTGATAGATCGAAAAACCAGGTTTTCATGGTAAAGGGTCTCATGCTTGAGCAGGCATTTGGATTAGAAGACCTCCAAGGTCCCTTCCAACTCTGTTATTCTGTTACTATCACTGTCAGGAAATGTCTCTTTACAGTGAGAGCAACCTGCTTGTCTTGCATTCTAGGACATTTGAAAGGGAGGCACATTAGTTCTTTGATCTAAAATTATTTCCTGCTATCTATCCATTGGGCGTGAGATAATTTTTAAGAGAACATTATGGCAAGAGTAGAAAGAAGTACAGACTCACATTCTAATATAATTTGCTTACCAGTCTTGTAAACTGAATTAAAGACTTGTTTGTGAGATTAATTTTCTCCTAATTGCCCTCATCTAATCTCTGCGTGCCCCATGCAATTGGTCTAAACATCTTTTACTGCAACAGTTGAAGAATGGGAAAGATAAAAGGAGAGACTGTTATAAACTTACCCTATTATATGCTTAGTCTTAATCTTTGGAGGGACATCACAACCAAATGATCGTGGTGTTGAAAGAGATCCTCACATCTTTAAATATTTGGATAAGATTGATTGCATAAGAGCCTTGGTGGAGCAGTAAGCTAATGCCTCCTTAAGTAACACCAGCTACCTGCAATTAGTGCAGGTTCGCATCCCACCAGGCTCAAGGTTGACTCAGCCTTCCATCCTTCCAAGGTAGGTAAAATGAGGACCCAGATTGTTGGGGGCAATAAGCTGACTTTGTAATAATGTTGCTTGGGGGGGAGGGCAAAAGCCCTAATAAGCAGGCATATACATAGAATGAAGGCTATTGCTAAGTACATTGCTTTGTGCTTAAAATTGTAAGCCACCCTGAGTCTTCGGAGAAGGGCGGGATATAAATGGGATTAAAAAAATCTGGATGTTCACCTTTTATTTGAGAAAGGTAGTATGAATTCAATGGAGTTGTTGCTATTTTTTTGTTATAACTGAAGCAATATAAAGAATAAGAGATAAGAATCTTCCTGAAACATCCCATAGATGATATAAACTTCTGTATTATCAATCAACAATTATAGTTATGAATATTTCACAGCAACATTTGAATGGTAGACAAGTTTTGCATCTTAAACCTCCTGAAGAATTCTGCTATTCTGGAGTGGAAGGATTCATAAGGGATGTAGTGGGAGTATTCAAAACCTAGGGCCAAGCATTCTAAATTCAATCAATTTCTTTGCTGAAACTTCAAAACTGTAAAATGTCCATTCCTTTCATCATAGGGTCCTAAAACAACACTACCAACACATTCTGGCTTTGGAATTTGCTTTAAAGGTGATAAATGACAATGCCAAACTCTTACCTAACATCACTCTGGGGTTCCATATCTACAATAATGATTTCAGGGCAAGGACTATTTATCTTGCTTCCATGGAACTTCTCTCCAAAAAAGACAAACCTCTCCCAAATTACAGATGTGATACACAAAATAATCTAGTAGCAGTTATTGGGGGACCTAACTGTGATGTCAAATTCAATATGGCAACCATTCTCTGTCTGTACAAGATCCCACAGGTAGGCAGTATGAAAAAAGAGAGATATTGCAATACAGGTGCAAACCTCTCCTGGCAAATTTGAGATATTTTTGTTGTCTAAGGATGAGAAAAATAAATAGAAAGAAATTCATGGATTTAATTTTAAAAGAAATTCTTGATTCAGGGACACCATGCACGAATTTCTATCTATTCCTTTCTTTATAAAGCTAAATTACATCATGAAGATAAGGAGCAGTTCTGCATGACTGTTAGCCCCATTCAGGAAAAATCAGTGCAGGCAATTAAGCTCCTTTAATTTATCATTTTCCACACAAACTGCAAATGAAAAAAAATGGTAGGGATTTTTTTGCCCTTTTGAAAAAGGAATCACATGAAAAGTGTACTGTGAACAAGAAAATGGAGAAAGAAACAAAATAAGTTTTAGAATAGATGGTCAACAAATACATACACACAAACAGACATTCTTGCTTTATTGTGAAAACATCTTTTCTGGTGCTCCCTTTTTTGATTTAGCTCACATATGGTTCAGATCTAGTGATGGAGAAAAAAACTCAAGGAGTCTTTTTCCGTCAGATGTTCCCAAGTGTGGCAGTCCAGTATGAGGGTATTCTCAAGTTACTGCTATATTTCAACTGGAGATGGGTTGGAGTGGTTTACCTGAATGATGTTAATGGAGAGAGATTCATACAGGAAGTCCTTCCTACGTTCTCCCAAAGTGGCATCTGCTTTGCCATCATACAAAGATTCCCTCAGCTAACTTTATCTGTATTGTTCGAGCAAATGCTAAAGGAGGCACTCAGCACATTCCTGCTTATTATGAAAAGCACTGCAAATGTATTTATAGTCCACGGTGAACTTCAGACCTTCTTCGTTTTGAGGACAGTGCTTTATTTCTCAGAATTTGAGAATGTACCAATGGCGACAAAGGTCTGGATTATGACAGCTCAAATGGATTTCACATCAATTCCCCTTCAAGATGATTGGAACTTAGATTTCATACATGGTGCTTTATCACTTGCAGTGCACAAAAAGGAATTGTTTGGCTTCCAGAACTTTGTTCAAGTCAGAAATCCTAAAAGTGCAAGAGAAGATGGCTTCATCAAAGCTTTTTGGGAACAAGCTTTTAATTGTGTATTTCCCATTTCCCTGGAAAGAGAGGGGAGCAAAATCTGCACTGGGGAAGAAAAACTAGACTCTCTTCCTGTATCTGTTTTTGAAACAAGCCTGACTGCTCACAGCTACAGCATCTATAATGCTGTTCATGCTGTAGCTCATGCTCTACATGATATGCATTCAACTGAGTCCAGGTACAGATCAAGAACAAAGAGAGAAGGATGGAAAATTTTGCATCTGTCTTTGTGGCAGGTAACTGCTCATCAGGCTTAGACATATATATTTTTTCCTTAATGATTGTATGCAGTGGTGGGATTTAGATAGTTCACACCACTTCAGCAGAATCAATAGCTATTTTTTTGTTGCCCTGGCCCAGAATGGATTTCTGGAAGTGGCATCCATACAGAGAACTAGTTGTTCACACATTTGAATCCCACTATTGATTGTATATCCTGGTCTGAGCAAAGTATAATCTAGATCAGGGGTGTCAAACTCAATTTCATTGAGGGCCGCATCAGCATTGCGGTTGCCCTCAGGGGACTGGGTGGGTATAGCCAGGGTGGGCGTGGCCTACTGAGTGGGCGTGGCTAGAGTGCATATGGCCTACTGGGTGGGCGTGGCCAGCTCTACATCGTTCACATCAAGGGTGACTATGGGGGCCTGGGCAGGAGTGGGACAGATCTCAGGGTCTCTGGTAGAAGGAGGGTCTCTGGGCCGGGGCGAAGGCAGTGGGGGCCGTTTCCTCACTGTTTCCAGGATGGCTTCGGGGGCCACATGAAACCACTTCGCGGGTCAGATCCGGCCCCCGGGCCTTGTGTTTGACATGTCTGATCTAGATCAATGACTGTCTTAAAATCTAAATTATATTTTATATGGAGTTCATTATTACATCTACTTAAGAATATATATTTTTAAATCAATAAGAATATATTAAGGGATGTGATTCTCTTCTTATTACTGATGTCCCTATTTTGTTTTTTCTTCTGATACATTTATTTAAGCTTTCAGATAAATACTATAAAATAACATTACTCCAGCATTCAGCTGTTTCATTATTTCTTCTTGTCACTTTACTTTATCTAATATAGTTACCATGGATTAAAAGTAATGTTGACTGTGGTGATTATATTAAATAATGTGACAAGAAGACAATAATAAGCAACACAGAGATAAATTTGCTTAGCACAGTGGTATTTTTATTAAGCTAAATAAAACATTTAGGGGACAGATTATTTGTAAATTTCCAGTTATCTTAAATCTTCTTTTCATATTCTGTTTACAATTTACATTGTTTCCAACAATGGATGGAAACTAATCAAGGAGAGAAGTAACCTGGAATTAAGGAGAAATTCCCTAACAGTGAGTAAAAATTAACCATTGGAATGGCTTGCTTTCAAAAGTTGTGAGTCCTTCATCACTGGAGGTTTTTAAGAAGAGACTTGTCTGAAATCATATAGGATCTCCTGCTTGAACAGAGGGTTGAATTAGAAGATCTCCAAGATCCCTACCAACTCTATTCTGATTGATTTATTTTCCTGATTCCTGATTTCAGTTCCATCACTTTCTGAGAAGTGTTTCATTTAACAATTCTGCTGGTGAAAAAATTTCCTTTGATGAAAATGGTTCATTAATAGCAGGATTTGATATTATCAATTGGGTCACATTCCCAAACCACTCCTTTCAAAGAATTAAAGTTGGCAAAATAGAACCCATGACTCTTCCCAAGGAAGGCTTCACCATTCATGCAAAAGAAATTCAATGGCCCAGCCAATTCAACCAGGTAAGATGCACACCCAACATCCCATCCCCCCAAAAAATATTAACAGAATTTGAAATGTAGAAAGGTGCTCACCAAAACCATGAAAGAATCACCCAATGCATATTGTGGCTTGATCCTGGTTTATGAAATAGCCAAAATATTCAGACATCCAAGAGGCAACTTATTCTAAACTATTCCCATCCTGAAACATGAATTGAGAAACATCTGGATTCTGTCTTTCTGTTTTTTAATTTCTGCAAAAATCAAAACTTTATGGTCTTTGTTAATTTCATTTGGTATATTTCATGGGTTCTTGAAACACTCATGCAATTCAAGTCTCCATCTGAAGGGTATACAGAACATCATACATTTCCTCAAAATAAGTAGGTTAAACCATTCAACTCATAAGTGAACTATATATCAGTTCAAAAAGATGTACTTCCCAGTATCTGGTTCTTCTTTCATTTTTCCACAGACAAAGCCTCTTTCACTATGTAATGATATATGCCAAATGGGGACTAGTAAGGCAAAGAAAGAAGGGAAGCCATTTTGTTGCTATGATTGCTTTCCATGTCCAGAAAGGAAAATTGCAGATCAAAAGGGTAAGAAATCCTGGAGAAAGATTCTAAGATGACAATATGGCAAATAATCAGATTATGGTATAGTATGTTCCTGACTTGTCTGTATATCCAACCCTATTTTACAACATCTATTAAAATTTAGAAAAATAGAGCCTTGGTGGAGCAGTGGGCTAATGCCTCCTTAAGTAACACCAGCTGCCTGCAATTAGTGCAGGTTCGCATCCCACCAGGCTCAAGGTTGACTCAGCCTTCCATCCTTCCGAGGTAGGTAAAATGAGGACCCAGATTGTTGGGGGCAATAAGCTGACTTTGTAATAATGCCGCTTGGGGGGGGGGGCAAAAGCCCTAATAAGCAGGCATATACATAGAATGAAGGCTATTGCTAAGCACATTGATTTGTGCTTAGAGTGTAAGCTGCCCTGAGTCTTCGGAGAAGGGCAGGATATAAATGGGATTAAAATAAAAATAAATAAAAAAATAAAATTTACTTATTCTACAGGTCTTAAGGGTAGCTGTGCTATTGAGTGGGGGGAGAGAGAGAGCAATAGCAATACCATTTTAGTCTTATATACAGCCTCATGATGCTTTGCAGCATAATGTCCCTAACAATCTGGATCCTCATTTTACTGACCTCAATAGAGTGGGAGGCTGAGTCAACTCTATGCTGGTCAGGGCTGAACTCCAGGTCATGGGCAGAGTTTGCTCGCAATATTGCACTTTAACCACTGCTCTATCAAGACTCCAGAGATAGATAGGGAAAAAGAGAGATTGATTGATTGAATGATTGATTGATTGATTGATTTCAGATCACTTAAATCAATGAAAGAAATAAACTTTGCTTTCCTTTTCCCTTGGTGGACCACTATTATTCCTCCTAGACTTTTTTCTCAGTTTGTCTCTGTGTGTGCATACATGTCTGTATAATAGAATAAATTGTGATACTCAGATATCAACCAGAACAAACACATTAGGCATATCACTTCAAAATAATTAAGCAGTATTATTAAACTTTTAGCAGTACTACTACTAAATAAGGAACACAATATGAGGATTGTAACAGTATTTTATTATGTTACTTCTGGAGATGCATTTGGAAGTCTAATCTTCAAAATAGTTGATTAAGATGATGCAAAATTGTTTGTGGCGATTATTTATTTATTTAGCATACAATGAGAACATGACCAAAGAGAAGTAAACATATACATACAATCTATATAAGTATGAGGTAGTGGCCTCATAATTGGATGTCCAAGTTAACTAGCCAGGTGATCATCTCTGGCATTGCTTTGTGCAGATCTTCCAAGCAACCAGAGAATTCATGTCCTGGGCAATCTTGCACAATACATTTAATACTTTGTATATTAGCACCACAATCACAACAAGGGGAATCTTTTCATCCCCAGTGATACAGGGAAGAGGCACGGCTTCCACTATTACACCTAATTCTATTTCATTTTGACCAGATAGAGCAAAGCAGATAAAAACCAGGTGGTTTTCTAGATCAGACATGTCAAACACAAGGCCCGGGGGCCGGATCCGGCCCGCGAAGTGGTTTCATGTGGCCCGTTAAGCCATCCTGGAAACAGTGAGGGAATGGCCCCCACTGCCTTGGCCCTGGCCTAGAGACCCTCCTTCTGCCAGAGACCCTCAGATCTGTCCCACTCCTGCCCAGGCCCCCCCTTGATGCGAACGATGTAGAGCTGGCCACGCCCACCCAGTAGGCCATACGCACTCTAGCCACACCCACCCAGTAGGCCACGCCCACCCTGGCCATACCTACCTGGCCCCTTGAGGGCAACCGCAATACTGATGCGGCCCTCAATGAAATTGAGTTTGACACCCCTGTTCTAGATGGATCAGTAATTGTCAGGCCCAAGAAGGTTTCTTCACTCCAGGCATTCTTGGGGTTTAATTGGGTAGATGTTAAGTGAATATAGTTTTCAATGCTGGCCTATGGGATTTCAATGTTGTGATGAAGTGTATTCAAAGAATCTTATTGAATCCAGGACTTACTGCATGGACCATGCAAGGGAATGTTGGTTTATTTAATCCTTCCAGGAAACAGAGGGGAAGGTATGGATGTTCGGCAAATGCATTCAGTGAGGAAAAAACTCCAAGTACATAAATTCACATAGACTAGTACACCATGACTTTCTTAAATGATATTTCTTTTTTGGTTTTATTTAATAGTGTGAAAAACTATTCACAATTTTTTAGATAATGAAAATTATATTCTGGAATGATATAGCACTTAACCAGAAGATAGAATGCTGTAGAACAGGGGTGTTCAAACTTGGCCCTTTTATGACTTGTGGACTTCAACTCCCAGAATTCCTCAGCCAGGCATGCTGGCTGAGGAATTCTGGGAATTGAAGTCCACAAATCATAAAAGGGCCAAGTTTGAAGACCCCTGCTGTAGAATATTCATAGAAATCCAGTTTGTGTATTTCAGATATGGATGTCTGCAGTCAATGTCCAGATGATCATTATCCAAACCCTACCCAGGATTCATGCATTCCAAAGAAGAAAACCTACTTGTCCTATGGAGAACCCTTGGGCAGCACTTTGGCCAGTTTTGCTCTTTGTGCTACTTGTCTATCTGTGTTCATCCTGGTCATCTATTTTAAATACCATGACACTCCCATCGTCAAAGCCAACAACCGGAACCTTACCTATGCACTCCTCAGTTCACTCTTCTTCTGCTTCCTGTCTGCTCTCCTCTTCATTGGCCACCCAGAGAACCTGACTTGCTTCATTCGACAAACTGCATTTGGCATGATTTTCTCGATAGCAGTTTCTTGCATCTTGGCCAAAAGCATTGTGGTAGTTCTAGCATTTACTGCTATCAAGCCAGGGTGCAGGATGAAAAAATGGGTGGGCAAAGGATTGGCCAATTTCATCATTCTTTCCTCCTCACTGATTCAAGTCACCATTTGCACTGTGTGGCTGGTCATCTTCCCTCCATTTCCAGATGTTGACATGCATTCAATGGCAGCAGAAATTATTGAAGAATGTAATGAAGGTTCGGCATTCATGTTTTACTGTGTCTTGGGCTTTATGGGTTTCCTGGCCATTGTCAGCTTTGTAGTGGCTTTTTTGGCCAGGAAATTGCCTGACACATTTAATGAAGCCAAGTTTATTACTTTCAGCATGGTGCTATTTTGCAGTGTTTGGATGTCTTTTGTTCCAACTTACCTAAGTACCAAAGGGAAGTATATGGTGGCTGTAGAAATCTTCTCCATTTTGGCCTCCAGTTTTGGGATACTGAGTTGCATCTTTTTCCCCAAATGCTACATCATTTTGTTGAAGCCAAATCTGAACACGAGGGAGCAGCTAACAAGAAAAAATAAAATCTGAACAATGTAGCTGAAATTTATTAGCAAAAACTGCAGGAAAATGGGTGCTGTCTGAAGATTTCATGTTGATGAATAGGTTTCTCTGGTTTTAACCCTATTATTCAGTATGTGCTATTTCAACTGTTGATGCCTCTATATAAAAGCTGACTCTTCACTTTTAGTGTTCCTTTTTGTCAGCATTTTTTGTACATGTAACCTAAAAACAAATTCTTCTAGGACACATTGCTATCTTTAAATATTTAGGAAATATCCCATGTCTGTGTAAGCAAAAAAAGATAAGATAACCTTTTAATGGTGTTAAAAGTGTGACATGTCAGCTATTTTATATCCTTAATGAGGAAAATTCTTTTGTGTGTATGTGTGTGTGTGTGTGAGAGAGAGAGAGAGAGAGAGAGTATAGATTATTTTAAGTGTGTGAGTATTTCATTTAGATATTTATTGAAATTTACAAATAAAATTAGACACTTTAATCTCACTTTCTTTAGCCTCTTTTAGTGGTTCAAACTTTTGATTATTCTTTCTATTTCTGGGAAGCTGCTCATCACAAATGACAAAGAGAGAATACCTGTGTGTTCCTTTGCTCATTTAACAGAAATAATTAGGTTTAGATTATCAACTGTGGTGTTATCTGGCTCCCTCACGGAGCAAACATTGTGTTTCAGGAGTATTTCCATTTATTCAGGAACTGCCACAAGATCATTAATCCTGATTTTCATTATATCCATATTGGTCTATTCTTTCCCCATCCCATTGAAACACAACAACACAAGCACACAGAGACAGATACATGTAGATGACTTTCACATGCATATTTTCCTCTTTATTTTACAACTGAGAACTCCTTGTGAGTCCATCCAAAGAATGCAGTGTGGACAATGTCTACAGAATTCAAAAAAATTATATAATTTGTATGGATCTCTATTCAGTGTCTCTAAATATTCTTCTGTGTTATAAAATTGGTGCTTGAAATAACGTATCTTCCTGATCATGCAATTATTTTGTAGCCTGGATTAGATAGTGTTTAATTTTCTTTTTTTATAAAAGCCCCTCCTCTCCCTCTCCCTCTCTCTCTCTCCCTCTCTCTTTTTCTCCCCCGCCTCTCTTTGGTTTAAAAACTGCGTACATTTTTTTCTGTCCTACTAAAGGAGCACCAAAATTTAATTCAAATCCAGGGAACATGTTCACATATTTTCAAAGTCTCAAAGAAACACTGTCATTGATTCCTAATGATAACAGCTATATTTTCCCCATGCAATTATGAAATTAGCTATGTTGACTTCTCAGTTCCTTGGGGGATTATTAGATCTATTAGGAAAACAACAAGCCAATATTAAAATGTGTTTGCTGATTATTGAAGGCTAGAGATGAAATCTATAATTCTTCCCCAGTTGGATGACAGATAATTTGCAGAGAACAGTCATGACTTCAGTTCTATACAAAGACCTCCTGATCTCTGACTTTGTTTTCTAGTCAGAAGAGTTCCATGGAAGATGATAGCCTTGGTGTTGTTGGTATTAGTGCTACTTCCATTGGCGGTCTGCAAGCTTCCTAACTTTAGATGCAATGTTAGTGAGCCTCTTCCTATTCATCATAAGTATTATAAGTCTGGAGATCTCATAATGGCTGTAATTATTTCTCATACTTATCGGTTTTCAAATCCTACTTCCTATAAAAAGCGTCCTTCATCTGCACTCTTTGGTGACTTTGTGTAAGACATTTGATTTTCTTAATCTCACTACATGTGCTATATTCTACATCTGTTGCTGTGTGTTGGGGAGGGTGGGATTTTGTTGATGCACATTTGTTTAGATGTTCAGTAGAAAAAAATGAGATTTCTTTTTCTTTTCTAAGAGTGGAGTCAGACTTCATTATGATTCAGGGCCATATTTCTGCCTTATACTCTAAGCATTTAAAGTTATGAATGTTTCTTTTCAACATGATAATTATTTCCTTGTCCTTCCAAATTTCCATTCTGGGACATTTTGAAGGAAAGCAATTAGGAATTCTTTATTCTGAGATGTATCTACAAATTACTATTTTCTGCTACTATACTACTGGATAATAAATATCTTTGAATTTTTAAGAGACTGTTTTAGCAAGAGTAGAAAGAAGCATGTACACACATTCTAATATAATTTATGTGTCAGTGTTATAAATTGAATTAAGGACTTGTTTGTGAGACTAATTCTCTCATCCTAATGTTTGTGTGCTCCGTGTAAATGGTCTAAAAATCTTCTACAGTGGTTGAAGAATGGAGATATTACATGGAGAAACTATTTTAAACTTGCCCTATTATCTGTAATATTCCCAATGTTAATTTGGATGTCCTGCACAACTTGAAGAATGAGAAAGGAATAAGTAGCAAGGAAAAGTTCAAAGTAGCATCTTAAATACAATATTCTCAATCTTAATCTAGGTGACTTTCATTTATTTGAGAGTAATAAAGGGAGAAAATGATCCAGCCACCATGATAGCCATGGATCCTGTAGGTATCATTCTTTTTCCTCTAAAAAGAAGTCAGGCAATAAGGAAACCAAACATTCACAGAAAGTTTCCTAGAAGAAACCAGAGTAGTTTCCTAACTTTCCACAAAATTATGGTCATGGATATTAAACATTGCAGGCACATTTGAACTCACTTAACACTTCAGCACAATAACGTGTTCCTTTGCCAAAGCTCTGTATTTTTATCTTTTCTTAATCACAGTCCCAAGAATGTGATTGAAAATAGGACTTAAGATGATAGCTCTGCCTATTTTCAGTGTTCAGCAAATCACTGAAATCTGAAATGTATGGAGATCACCATAATAAGAACATGAGAGCCACTGATTTATTAGCTCGATCAACGAGATTTTGTGACCATTTCAACTTTGAGCACCATACTGAAGAAGTTAGGTCTACCTCTCTGAAAAATTTCTGTTCCTAAAATCATTAACTTCATTCAACTTTTTGGAGTGCTATGAAATCATGCAAAACAGTCTGCCAAAAAAAGTTCTACTGAAGTCTCCAGAGGTACCTGGGCTCTTCAGATTGAAGGCTATTGCTAAGCACATTTGATTTGTGCTTAGATTGTAAGCTGCCCTGAGTCTTCGGAGAAGGGCGGGATATAAATGGGATTAAAATAAAAATAAAAAATAAATAAGATTCACTAGAAACTAGAGAAAGCTTCAAAAATGAAAGCATACAAAACTATTCTGACAAAAAAACACCAAAAGATATTTGGAAAATAATTTCACATGTTTTGTGTTTTAATGTGGTTGAAGCATATTAGCATTCTGAAAAAACTCTTTAGAGAAGTCACAAGGACAAGGACCAAGCAATTTAATTTCAAATAAGAGATCATATTTAAGCTATTAATTTTTCTCATTGTAGAGTCATGAAACAGAACTACCAGCATATCTTGACTTTGGAATTTGCTTTAAAAGAGATCAATGACAACACTCAACTCTTACCTAATATCACTCTGGGTTTCCATATCTACAATAATGATTTCAGTGCCAGTGTAATTTATCTTGCTTCTATGGAACTTCTATCCACAAAAGACAATTTTTTTCCAAATTACAAATGTGATCCCCAAAATAATCTGGTAGCAGTCATTGGGGGACCTAACTCTGATGTCTGCCTCAACATGGCAACTATTCTCTGCAGGTACAAGATCCCACAGGTAGGCAATGTGAATATACCTTAAGTACTTAAAAAGGGAGAGCACCATCTCTAAAATTTGAGGCATTTTTTCTGAGCAAGTTATGGAACAAAGTGAACAAAATAGATAAAAATCCAAAGAGTTAACTTAAATAGAACTCTTCATTCTGGGAAAGAATTTATGAATTCCATTTTGAGTTGTCTGTGTATTTCTTCATTGAGGTAGATCATGTCATGTGAAGAGGAAGTAGACATGATTTGATAGCCACATTCATGTAAATAAATTCAGACAACCTGATTTGGGGGGGAAGAAACTCTTGCCTTACATAAGAAAATGGTAAAAATTGATGCATTAGGGTTTTTTGCAATTTGAAACCCAGATCTAGAAAAATTGAATTGTGAACAATAACAGATGAATAAAAAATAGAACAAAAGAATTTATTCATCAGCATCAGCAACATGTATGGACAACACCCATACTTATTTTTTTGTTTTGGAAATATCTTTTCTGGTATTCTCTTTTTATTTAGCTCACATATGGCTCTGCTCTATTGATGGAGAAACAAACCGAAGGAGTTTTTTTTCAGCAGATGTTCCCAAGTGTGGCACTCCAATATGAGGGTATTCTGAGGTTATTGCTATATTTCAACTGGAGATGGGTTGGAGTGGTTTATCTGAATGATGTTAATGGAGAGAGATTTGTCCAGGAAGTGCTCCCTACATTCTCCAAAAGAGGCATCTGCTTTGACATCATACAAAGATTCCCTCAGCTAACTTTTTCTGTATTTGCTGATCAAATGGTGAAGGAAGGTTTTCAAACATTCCAGGGTATCATGAAAAGCTCTGCAAATGTATTGATTGTACATGGTGAAATCCAGACTATCATTATTTTGAGAATGGTACTTCATTTCTCGGAATTTGAGAATATACCAATGGTAACTAAGGTCTGGATTATGACAGCTCAAATGGATTTCACATCAATTCCTTTTCAAAATGATTGGAATTTAGATTTCATCCATGGTGCTCTGTCACTTGCAATGCACAAAAAGGAACTGTCTGGCTTCCAGAACTTTGTCCAGGACCAAAATCCTAAAAGGAAAAGAGAAGATGGTTTCATCAAAGCTTTTTGGGAACAAGCTTTTAATTGTGTGTTTCCTGTTTCTCTGGCAGACCAAGAAGAAAGCACAATCTGCACTGGGGAAGAAAAATTAGACTCTCTTCCTGCATCTGTTTTTGAAACAAGCCTGACCGCTCACAGCTACAGCATCCACAATGCTATCCATGCTGTGGCTCATGCTCTGCATGTTATGCATTCAACCAAGTCCATGTTCAGATCAAGAAGAAAGGGAGGGATATGGAAGCTTCTGAATAAGTCAATGTGGCAGGTAATGGATTTCCAAGCTGAGATACAATATGCATACTTGTTCAGCACATTTCTAAGCGGATATATAGGTTAGCGGTTGTAACCTGTCATCACAGGGAGCTTGCAAAGGCTTGAAGAAATGTTATTATTTAATCCTTCAGTTCAATTTTGAAGATCTGTGACCATGGTCCATGGCCACAAAAGATATTTAAAGTATGTCAGTGATGAAGAAAGGTGGATCTAGGTCATTTAGGTGATTTACTGTCTTTTTTAAAACAAATATTAGCATTTCTTTAACTCCATAAATATTTTCTGATTTCAGTTGCACCATTACCTGAGAAGTGTTTCATTTAACAACTCTGCTGGTAAAAAGGTTTCTTTTGATGAAAACGGTTCATTAATTGCAGGATTTGACATTGTAAATTGGGTCACTTTCCCAAACCAATCCTTTCGGAAAGTAAGAATTGGTGAAGTAGAACCATTAGCTTGTTCTTTAAAAATGTTAAACATTTATGGAGATGATATTGAATGGCCACGTAGATTCAACCAGGTAAGGACTAAATTCATATTGCAATACTGTAAGTGATTTTCTGATGTTAAAAAAAAGTTCATTCCATGTATCCTGTGAAATAATTTGCCTGCAGTTGGATAATTCTTTGAATTTATCTCAATTTATTTATTTATTCCCTCTAAATATTTCAAGATTCTTCTTTCACTCATTTTAGTTTCCCAATGTATAGACTTTATTGCTTGATTTATGGTCCAAAACATGTCTAGGGCCACATTCCTAAATTACTTTACTTGTCTTATCTTAACCACGTTCACACCACAATAGCTGGGGATGCATGATATGTGAAATCTTTAGGAATACTTTATCAACACAATGGCAATAATATGGACAAATCACATTAGGGCAGCTACTACAAATAGTCCTCAACTTACCGTACTTTTGGTTGCTTAATGACTATTTTAAGCTGGAAAAGACTTCAAAAAAGCTGTTTACGACACCTCCTTGAAGGTACAACTGCTGCCTTGACCCTTAGTCATATGTTCACATTTCAGGAGCTTGGCAACCAGGTTGCAGAAGCCTGAAGTCATGTGACTACAATTTGCAACTTTTTCCCCATTATCTGGCAAAAATGGTAAAAAAAAACCTCCCATTGCATATGCCGTGTTCATCAATAACCATGTGGTTCACTTAACCATCATATGATTCGCTTAACTATCATGCTGAATTGCTTTACGATCATTATAAAAATTTTAGTGAAAGCAAGCCTGATTACATGGTGACATGCTTAATGACCACAAAGATTTACGACCAAAATTCTGTATTCAATTGTGGTCATAAATCACAGGCTACCTGTAGTTTGTTCTCTCTACCTATCATATAAGGGGAAAAATAACTATTAAAACATATAAAATGAAAAAACTAAGTAGAAGTTACGAGATGTTGGGCATATTAGTAGTTGCCACAGCTACCATCATATTTGTATAACAGTGTAATTACTATATATTAGTCCCCAAATGCTTTTGAAAAGTGGTATTATTGTGCTATTTGTCAGCTCATTTCATAATTGTAAAGTACTTACCCTTTTCATTTTTGAACAGACATGGCCCCTTTCTCTCTGTAATGACAAATGTCATGGAGGCACCAGTAAGATAAAGATAGAAGGGAAGCCAAACTGTTGCTACAATTGCCTTCCATGCCCTGAAGGGAAAATTTCAAACCAGACAGGTAAGAGATATGATAGAGAGATGATTTCAAAATATTAAATCATTCAAAATTTACAGGTTTAGGTTTATTAGGTTTATTAAATTTATATGCCGCCCTTCTCCCTGAGGACTCAGGGTGGCTCACAACAATAAAAAGTTAAAAGATATAAATAGAAAAATTAAAAGAGGATTAAACAATATAAGAAATAAGAACAATGTAAACCAATAAAAAACCAAATTTAAAAACCATGATCAGTCCAGGCCCACTTGTTGGAATAACCAGGTCTTTAGGTCACGGCGGAAGGACTGAAGGTCAGGGGCCATCCACAGCTCCAGAGGCAGGTCGTTCCAGAGGTGATTTTCCTTCCCAAAGTCTAACTAAAATTGTACATAAATCTACACAATTTCAGTGAAAATCTATGTACATTTCTAAATCATTCTAGAATTTTTTTTGCTAATGCTTTCTTTTCCAGATATGGATGACTGTATCCGGTGTCCAGAGGATAAATATCCAAACTATGACCAAGATGCATGCCTTCCAAAAGATATAAGCTTCTTGTCTTATGAAGAATCTTTAGGGATCAGTTTGGCCATATTTGCTCTTTCCTTCTCTTTCGTTACAGCTGTGGTGCTTAAAATCTTCCTCAAGCACCAGGATACTCCCATTGTGAAGGCCAATAACCGGAACCTTACCTATAATCTCCTTGTGTCTCTCTTCTTGTGCTTCCTTTGTACTTTGCTATTCATTGGGCGACCTGAGAAGATACCATGCTTCTTCCGCCAAACAGCTTTTGGAATCATCTTCACAGTGGCAGTTTCTTGTGTATTAGCCAAAACTATCATTGTGGTTCTGTCCTTCATGGCCACCAAGCCAGGATCCCAAATGAGAAAATGGGTGGGGAAAAGACTAGCAACCTCCATTGTTCTTGCTAGCTCTTTTATTCAAGCCTCTATTTGTACTGTGTGGTTGGCGACCTCACCTCCATTCCCAGATTTTGATACTCACTCAATAACTGAAAAAATTATTCTGGAATGTAATGAAGGTTCTGCTACCATGTTTTATTGTGTATTGGCTTTTATGGGTATCTTGGCTGTTATCTGTTTTACTCTTGCTTTCCTGGCCAGAAAATTGCCTAACAGTTTTAATGAAGCCAAGTTTATCACTTTCAGCATGTTGCTATTTTGTGCTGTTTGGTTATCCTTTGTTCCAACCTACTTATGCACCAAGGGGAAGTACATGGTAGCTGTGGAGATCTTCTCCATCTTGGCCTCTGGTGCTGGTTTATTGATCTGTATCTTTTCTCCCAAATGCTATATAATTATTTTAAGGCCTGAGTTAAATACCAAGGAACATCTGATGAGACGAAAGGATTAAAAAAATATTACTTGTCTACATGAAAGAGGGTATAATTTACTTTAATTTTAAAAAGCTGGGATTAGTTACAATAACATGTTTCATTTCCACAAACGCTATCTGATTAAAATTAATCATAGATGGATTGGAAGGACAGCTTTTTATAACTTCTTCACTGGAATTTTGTAGAAAACTTATAATAAAACCCAATGATTGTAAAAATGTTTGCAGATGTTTCTATTCTTTTAGCTCCAAATACAAAATGAAATGTAATGAGTATTTAATGGAAAATGAGTTTTTCCACTTCTAGTAATATACTGCAAATGGTTAGCTTTAAAGTGAGGATGGAATGCCAATATAATGTAATGGTTAAAAGCACTGGAAGAGAAACAGGGAGATTTTGAATTATAGTCTTGCAATAAGTACAAAGCTCACTGAGTGACTTTAGGAAAGTCACTCCTTCTCAACCAAAGGAAGGAGACAAATGAAAGCCACTTCAAAAAACACTTTTCCTAGAATTTTTTATTGACTTGTCCATATAATTGCTGGGAATCAAGACTGACTCAAAGGCACATGAACACTTGCAAACATAGGAAATTCACACAGAGAGAGCATTAAAAATGCTGAGCTTGTCAGATTCAAGACCTGAGCAATGTGCAACTATATAAGCTCCTGTTACTTGCCCCAGCTCCTTCCCACTTAGCAGTTTGAAAGTGTGAAAATGTGAGTAGATAAATAGGTATTCTTCAGTGGGAAAGTAGAAGCATTATGTGTGCTTTGGCATATAGTTATGCTGGCCACATAACTACATAACATGAAAAATGCCTTTGGACAATGCTGACTCTCTCAACTAAGAAATGGGGATGAACACACACACCCCTACACACATCACTTTTAAGCCAAAGACTGTATATCAAACATTATTTTTTGCCCCCAAAGAGGTATATTTCTTGACCATATTCATTTATGCAAATCACACAGAAACTTGTTTTCAGTTTGTATTATCTGAAAAAGGCACTGTGAATGTAATCACAAAAACCTCCTTTTTGAACAAAGAATTATTTCCTTAATTTATGACCTTGCTACCCAGTAGCCTAGTAGTGTTCTATCCCAGCCTACACCCATCCTTGTTGCATCACAAGAACAACCCCTTTTTTTCTCAGTAGGCTGGAAAAACCAAAACTTTTTATTTCATATACAGTCCTGATAATTATTTCCTCAAAACAAAAACAACAGAATACTTTTCCAACAAATAATTGGTTCAAAAATCAAAACAGAGCAGGAGTTAAAAAAGAATTTCACCGGTAAAACAAACAGACCATGATTCCCTTGAAGTTCTTTGCAAACGGTTGCCTTCAGCAACCAGCACCACCCACACCTTCCCTTTTTATTAAGCAGCCCCAAGGCATGGCTTCTCAATGCCTTCTCCTCCTCCCTTGGAGTTGGCATATTGTCTCCCTCTGACCTGCTCTAGTTAACTGCCTTCTTTTATGAGCGTCCAGGGACGCGGTGGCTCAGTGGGTTAGGATGCTGAGCTTGTCGATCAGAAGGTCGGCAGTTTGGCGGGTCAAATCCCGAGTGCCGCGTAACAGAGTGAGCGCCTGTTACTCGTCCCAGCTTCTGCCAAACTAGCAGTTCGAAAGCACGTAAAAATGCAAGTAGAAAAATAGGGACCACTGCGGTGGGAAGGTAACAGCGTTCCGTGCGCCTTTGGCGTCTAGTCATGCCGGCCACATGACCACGGAGATGTCCTCGGACAAGCGCTGGCTCTTCGGCTTTGAAACGGAGATGAGCACCGGCCCCTAGAGTCGGAAACGACTAGCACGCATGTGCGGGGGAACCTTTACCTTTACCTTTATAATGACATCCATCTATGAGTCCTCAGAGTATGACTTATCTTCCCCACACAGCTGAGTCTCATCCGGAACACGATTGGAGGGGCCAGGGTCTTCCTCTGATTGTGAGTCTTGTAATTCATCAGAGCCTCCCTCTGACTCTGATGGCTCTCCAAACCCCTCCTCCTCCTCTTCAGATTCCCCGGACTCAGCTATCTGGAGCACAGGCTGGCACGGAATCACAATAAGTAGGACCTTGGTCCAAATAAAGCTTTATAGCCCTATTGTCCTTTCATGTTCTCCAGTACAACTGATAACCCTTCATAATCATGTGAAGAACTGAGCAGCAGGCTGGGGAATCAAAGCAAACCTTGGGTGAAGGGACCTTTTCTTTCAAACCCTCCCTGTAAACTCCCTTCATTCACCAGGGAAACAGTGTACTGATAGCAACAAAAGAAGATAGACAAAAAGAGTTCCTTAGAATAGGCTTTGGCCAATCCAGCATGTTTTTACACAAGGTATATCTGAATAAGAAATCTTTCATGCTGGCATTGTATCATAAGGTATCCTTGCACCATATACTGTAGCATTCTAATTTTGCTAACACTTCAAGAGAACTCAACGACATAGAACACAGGTGTCAAGCTCGATTGCATCATGTGACGTAGCATGACATAGCATGACATTTTTTTCCTTTGTGGAGCCAGGGTGGGCATGGCCTGCACATGGCACATCCGGCCCACGGGCCACCAATTTGACACCCCTGACATAGAACATAGAATATCAGAGTGGAAATGACCTTAGAGGTCTTCTAGTCCAACCCTTTGCTCAAGCAGGAGACCCTATACCATTTTAGACAGGTGGCTGTTCAATCTCTTCTTAAAATCCTCCAGTGATCCATAATTGTGCCTTTAGAAAGGAATGGGAGTTGACTGTACATAGAGGTAGAATATTTTTTTGATTAATGAAAGTGGAACCCAATTGTCTGATTAGTAATCTAATTAAACTATTAAAAGGGGAATTCTGTAACCTTAAATTGTCATTTATCATTTCAAGGGGGATTGAAACTGTGAGGTGTTCTCACGAGTGAATCGTTAAAGGAGCTTCCAAGCAAAAAGCATTATGCAGAGATGCAATCATATTAGCTTTATTCAATGATAGATCAAAGAGAAAGAAATACTTGGCATGAAAGCATTCATGCCTGCATGTGAGAGAGAAATAAAATAAAACAAGCTAGCATTACATGACTAAACTAGAGGTTAGGAGTAGAGATAGAACTGGAGAATAGAAGTAGAACTAGAAGTAGAATTAGAACAAAGAACAGCCCCTCGTGCAGAGGTATTTATGGGGGGTCTTGGTCCCTCCCTGACCATAAAACTCTCTCGCCAATGGGGCTGTGGGTCCGAGACCCTTGGCTCATCAGTGGAAGCAAAGAAGCCTCTTTGCCTCCATCTGATGATCCTTTTGGGGAACTGCCAATGGCTGGCACTAAACATCTAACAATTCCCCTTCTTGCCAGCCAATGACAGGGACCAGTGAATGTATGTAAGGGGCGAGCAGGTGTCATAGACATGCATGAAAACATTCAGAAGGCCAAACACAAACGCTTACACAGAAGGTTGTGCCGGTCAATGGGAACAGGCTTGGTAAACAGATCAGCTATCTGGTCAGCTGTGTTACAGTGCTCAACATGTATAAAACCCTTTTTGGTAAGCTGCCTGACATTTTTATAGCGTATGTCTATATGGCGAGATCTGGAGCCTACTGCATAAGCCTCCGAGATTGCAATTGCGGCAGTGTTGTCCTCTAGAATTTGGATGGGCAGAGGGGGAGATGCCCAGATGCTTGTTATCAGCTCATTGAACCAAGTCAAATCATTGGCCGTGTCTGACAGGCTGGCATATTCAGCCTCGGCTGTGGAGCAAGAAATAAATTTTTGCTGCCTAACATGCCAATGTATTGGGCAGCCATTTAGCAATATGAGGAAACCAGAAGTGCTCCGTCTAGTTTTGGTGTTGCCAGCCCAGTCTGCGTCTGAGTAAGTGGAGAGCTGGGCCGTCTTCCCCTTCTCTGGTTCTAGCATAAGGAGAGCATCAGCTGTGCCCTTTAGGTATCTAAGCACCCTTTTGACAGCAGTCCAGTGGAATTCCTTTGGGTGTTCCACGTGCCTGGACAATAGATTCACAGCTAAAGCTATGTCAGGTCTGCTCCAATTGCTGATGTATAGCAAGGAGCCAATCACAGATCTGTAAAGCGTGTTATCTGTGAACTCAGGACCGTCCTTATGGGTGTGGTTGTAAAAGTCGCTTTGCATTGGGCTATGCGTAGGATTAGATTCTGTCATTTTGCATTTGGCCAGTAATTCCTCTATCTTTTCTTTTTGAGATAGAGCGAACCCCCCATTAGTGGCCAAAATATGCACACCCAGGTACTTGTCAACCCGCCCCAAAGACTTCAGAGTAAACTTTTCTTCCAGGGCCTTGGCAAATTCATCACACCTTTCCTTGTTAGGCCCTACATATAATAGGTCGTCCACATAAACTAACACCCGTTCTGTGGTTCCCTTGGAATTGCGTGTGAAAACACATTGATCTGCATGAGATTCTGAGAAACCAACTCATTCTAGACTCTTTCTAAGACAGTCATACCATAATTTCCCTGACTGCTTAAGACCATATAACCCTTTGTGAAGCAACCATGTATTTCCCCCTTCTTGCTGGTAGCCAGGAGGAGCTCTCACGTAGATCTGCCGGTCCAAGTTGGCATGGAGGTAAGCCGTCTGGATGTCAAATTGGAAGACTTCTTCTCCCAGAGCGGCTGCAGTCACGAGGGCGGCCTTGACGCTCTCTGCCCGGACGGTTGGAGAGTAAGTCTCCGAGGAGTCCTCCATGTAACGCTGAGCGAAGCCCTGGGCTACCAAATGGGCCTTATATAGGTAGAGGCCATTGGCAAGTGGTTTGGCCTTGTAAACCCACCTTGTGCCAATGACTTTCCTCTCCTTTGGAGGTTGCTGGGGGGTGAAGACCTTGAGTTTCTTTAAGCTCTGCATCTCCTTCTCCATTGCGAGCTGCCATTTCTCCTGCTCTTCGATGGGCAGCTCCTGGATGTCAGAGAAGGATTTTGGGGTGACCACAACGCTGTTGACAGACGCGATGTGGCCAATGTCAATTCTCTTTGGCGGGACCCCTTTGTTGGACCGCTTTGACCTCCTTACCTTCTGCCACTCACCGCTCTTTTCTTCCGCGGGTCTCTGAGGTGTCGCTGGTGGTGAAGACGGCGTGTCTTCTTCCATGGGACTGGACGCATCTTCGTCTTGTTCCTCACTTTCGTCGGTGGCAGGGTATGTGGTCGTCTCAGGTGATGTCGTGGTCGGTGTGCCTCTGCTGGGTCGGTTGGCATATGGGCTCAGATCATTTGAGTGGATCTGGGTCCAATTGGAATCCTCTTCGAAAGAGGCAGATTGGGAAGTCACAGGCCTGCCCCCTTCTCCCAGGAAACGATAGGCCTTGGAGCCAGGAGCATAGCCCAAGAACCTTAGTCTCTGGGAAACAGATCTCCCCTTCTTCCGCAGCTGCTTGGGGATGTGCACCCATGCATAGGAACCAAACACACGCAAATGTGCCAGATTTGGTTTCCTACCGTGAACCAGGAAATATGGGGTCTGGTTCACAACACTGCTCCAGGTGCGGTTTAAGGTGTAATTGGCATAATGGACTGCCTCTCCCCAGTATGACTCTGCGACATTAGCGTCCGCAATCAGACTACGCATCATGGTTTGCAGGATTCCATTCCTTTTCTCAGCTACACCATTTTGCGAAGGCGTGAATGGTGCAGTTAGAAAATGGCGGATGCCCTTACGCCTTACCCAGTCCTGGAACTTCTGAGACATGAACTCAGCCCCGCGATCGCTCTGCAATTGTGCGATCTTGGTCTTGTACTGGGTCTCTACGAAGTTGTACAGTGACTTTATGGCGTCAAAGTCTTCAGATTTTTCTGTGAGAGTATACACGTGGCCGTATCTTGAAAAATCATCAACGGCTGTGAGAAAATACTTTTTCTTTCCTAGGGATGGTGTGAAAGGCCCAACTAGGTCAACATGTACTAGTTGGTACGGGTATAGAGACTTACGTAATGACACCTTTGAGATAGGTGCAGCCTTCCTCTTTGTTTTCTTGCAAATGGCACAGTCCAGAAACACGCCACAGTCCTTGAGCTGGACTCCCTCAGCAAATTCTCCCATCTTTTTAACTACAGGGAAGCTTGCATGACCCAGCCTTCTGTGCAATAAGTGGGCGCACTTATCATGAAGCCGCTTCCCCACTGACACCCTCTTGGCTCTAGTTGCTTTGAGTGGTGCTGTAGGTGCCTGCTGAGATTCAGGCTCCTTGCCCACACTGCCCTTGGAAAGCCTTGGGGCAGGCTGTGGTGGCTTGGGAGAAAAATATGGTAAGCCGTTTATGATTGTAATATTTCCAATGACCCTCTGGTCCCTGGTGACATGACCTCCCCCCTTGCGAAATAAAACTTCCACTTTGTCATCGTCACACAATTTGGTAATGCTTAATAGGTTGTTGGCTATGGAGGGAGCGTGCAAGACACCTTCAACTTTCCCAAGACCAGGTACAGAAACAAACCCCTCTGCAACAACTAAAGCAGTATCTCCATTTGCCACTTTGACAGATGAGTTAATTTTCTTTAACCTTTTAAAACCTTGGCTCATATTAGTAATGTGAGAAGAAGCTCCAGAGTCCAGTAACCATAAGTCAGTGGAGCTATCATCCTTTGTTGTGGGGGTGAGGGAACAAGTATGCAGAGAATTTCCCTTGCCCCTGCCACGCCCCCTTCCTTGCCCCTTGCCTCTTACTTGATTGGGACCACGTTTAGGGGCTTGATGTTGATGGGGGCAGTCTTTCTTGAGGTGCTCCTCAGAGCCACAGATGAAACACTTAAGTAGAGCATTAATTTGCTCTGAGTTGTGGCGCCCCTTTCTGGCTTGCTGAGTGGTGACTCTGGCGTATTCTCCGGCATCTCTTCTCCTTCTATCCTCTTAGATCAGTCTTCCTGTGAGGTAGGACAGATTTATGTTTTCCCTCTTGACCGCTTCGAGTGAAACAATGAAATTGTTCCAACTCCTGTCTAGGGAAGCAAAAATGATCGCAACCATGCTCACATCATTTACAGGAAAGTCTCTGGATATTAATTCTGACCTGAGTGCCTTTAATTTTGCAAGATGTTCAGGCATGCTGGCACCAAACCTCAGTCTGGTTGTATAAAGCTCAGTTGTAAGTCTGGTGATGGAACCAATGGTATCGCTGTTAAATAAATTGTATAATAGTTGCCACACTTCATCAGCTCTGAGCCCCGCTGGTATGCTGGAGAACAGGTTATTATCCAGGGAACTGAGCAGGGTCGAATAAGCCTGAAAATGTCGCCACTCTTCTTGACGTCCCCATGGGGGAGGGGGTGGTTTCTGGACCATTTGTAGAGTCCCATTCTTTAAGAGATATAGCTGTATATCTTTACTCCAACTGTTATAATTTTCCCCTCCCAGTTGTAGTTTTTTAAAATCGTTTGGCAGATTGGCTGCCGGAATATAGTCCTTATCAGACCCACTTTCAAAAATTTTTGAAATGTCCATTGACATAAATGGGAAAGGGAAAGGCGTTCCCACAGTGAAAGGGGTCCCTCTAGTGGTCGAGGAGGGAATCCTTTCTTGACTATTTAGTAACTCCAGATGGGCGTGCCCGGAAACCATGTGATCCGGGGGAGGGTGTTGTTCAGGATTTCTCCCTTCTTCCCATGAGGCATTGGGGGGGCGGAGCCCAGATTTGCTGGCTCGGAGTTGCTACAATGAATCCTCCCGAGAATTGCAGCCACATGGATTTTCATCACTGCCTGTTTTGCCCTGAGGAGCCCATTGCTGGTCCTGAAGACCTGAAGAGAAGGTGGGAGGCCGCGGGGGTTGATTGTTGGGAGGCTGCAGGCTGGATTTCCCCCGGCAGTTGGGCCCTGGGGAGAGGATGGGAGGCCTTGGGGGGGGTGTGGGCACCCCCGACGTCTGCTTGGCCCCCAGGGCCATAGTCAGGACTTGGATGGCCGTTTTGATTGCAATTGTATTTGTATTAGTATCGGCTGGGCAGATCTCATCGCCATCATAGGACTTTAGGCTTTGTGGTGGGGAGAACTCAGGAATATGCATGCTGCTGTGGCCGGATGCCAGGAATTGCATGTCATTTCTGCTGTACGCCAGGGACTGCTGGCTATTCTGGCTGGATGCCAGGGACTGCTGGCTTTCCAGGCTTAAAAAAGTCTTGTCTTTGTTAGAGTTACAGGGGGCTGCCATCTTGTTTCCTGTTCCAGACCATGTGGGCGGAGCCATCTTGTTTCCGCTTGCCCCAGGAAGCTGTAGCTCACAGCTGGGCGGGGGGGTTCGCGCCAAAAGCCCTGGGGTCCTGGGGTCACTAAGGGTGGCGAGCGCCATATTTGAAGGCCTCGTGGCCGCTAGGGAAAGACTCACCGCGTGTTTGGAGGCTTCCTGCGCGGTTTCCTGGGCTGCCTCCCCCCTCTCCTGCATTGCAAAGATCTCTTTAAGCAGCTCTTCATGTTCCTGTGCAGTCAGCTTACTCACGCGGCGTTTGGTTTCAGCCAGGTCCGTCTCTGCAGCATCTGAGCAGCCTTGGACAGTCTGCAAAACTTCTATGCTCTCCTCTGTGGCGTTCAGTTGTAAAGAAGCATGTGAAGGGGTCCTAGACGCTCTGCTGGATCCTCTGACGGGATGAAGGCCATTTGTGCTTTCATCTGCAGCTGAGGTTGCTTCAGGGACTGAAGTCTTGGATGTAGGCAGGGATGCCGTCTTTGATCGATGACTCCTGGTCACGATAGGAGAAGTCCTGCCATCTGTTATAAGTGGATTTGAGCCGGGTCTTCCAGACATCTTGTTGGATAGGTCCTGGCTGGCTTGGAAGCATTCCTTTAAACCATCCTCTCTGCTACCAACTTGTGAGGTGTTCTCACGAGTGAATTGTTAAAGGAGCTTCCAAGCAAAAAGCATCACGCAGAGATGCAATCATATTAGCTTTATTCAATGATAGATCAAAGAGAAAGAAATACTTGGCATGAAAGCATTCATGCCTGCATGTGAGAGAGAAATAGAATAAAACAAGCTAGCATTACATGACTAAACTAGAGGTTAGGAGTAGAGATAGAACTGGAGAATAGAAGTAGAACTAGAAGTAGAATTAGAACAAAGAACAGCCCCTCGTGCAGAGGTATTTATGGGGGGTCTTGGTCCCTCCCTGACCATAAAACTCTCTCGCCAATGGGGCTGTGGGTCCGAGATCCTTGGCTCATCAGTGGAAGCAAAGAAGCCTCTTTGCCTCCATCTGATGATCCTTTTGGGGAACTGCCAATGGCTGGCACTAAACATCTAACAGAAACAATGTTCCACCCATCACCATTCATGTTTAGGTCTTTGTCAACAAAGTATCTGCAGCAAAAAAAGTTCTTGGTCAAGCTACTTCATCCCTTTGTCAACTCTCCATACAAAGATTCCTAGATTTATTTATTATTTATTTTATTTTAATTCCATTTATATCCCGCCCTTCTCCGAAGACTCAGGGCGGCTTACAAGCTTAGCAGTAGCCTTCATTCTATGTATATGCCTGCTTATTAGGGCTTTCACACACACCCCAAGTGGCATTATTACAAAGTCAGCTTATTGCCCCCAACAATCTGGGTCCTCATTTTACCTACCTCGGAAGGATGGAAGGCTGAGTCAACCTTGAGCCTGGTGGGATGCGAACCTGCACTAATTGCAGGCAGCTGGTGTTACTTAAGGAGGCATTAGCCCACTGCTCCACCAAGGCTCTTAGATTGATGTTAGTTGCTTCTTTCCTCCCATGACAAAGGGGATTATGGGAAGTTTTATGTCAAAATATATTTTATTCCTTATACTGGGTCCATCTTCTCTTAAACATTAACAGAATCCACAATGGACTGAAAATCAGCATCTCTGATAGATAATTGACAGTCAAGTTGAAACTAAGTTAATCAAATAAAAATAGTAGAGAAAAATATTTTGCTCAAGCTTCCTTAAACCCCCAAATAAGTTACAGAGACCTAGTCCACATATCAAAGTAGAAAGTCTATAAACACAAATAGAGTTAAAATAGTTTCCCAGGGGACTACATGTTCCAAAGAATAAACATCATAGATGACATATACCTATGCACAACTATGCCCCTCAGCATGTATGGTATACACTTTTATACCCAGGACAAGCTCCCCTATAAAACAACCCTTCCCTTCTATACCCCATTTTCTCTGCAGCTGCTCTCATAGGCAAACTTCTTTACTTGGTGCACTTTTCACTTGGTGGGCTGTCTTCTAGATATTTCATTGCCAAACTGGATAATAAATAGAGCCTTGGTGGAGCAGTGGGCTAATGCCTCCTTAAGTAACACCAGCTGCCTGCAATTAGTACAGGTTCGCATCCCACCAGGCTCAAGGTTGACTCAGCCTTCCATCCTTCTGAGGTAGGTAAAATGAGGACCCAGATTGTTGGGGGCAATAAGCTGACTTTGTAATAATGCCGCTGGGGGGGGGCAAAAGCCCTAATAAGAAGGCATATACATAGAATGAAGGCTATTGCTAAGCACATTGATTTGTGCTTAGAGTGTAAGCCGCCCTGAGTCTTCGAAGAAGGGCGGGATATAAATGGGATTAAAATAAAAAAATAAATAAAATAAAATAACATCATCAGTGCTAGAAGGGAATGTGATTTTGTGGTTTGCTCTGTCAGTGATGGTGGGAGTAGTCTTGGTGGTTGTTTACTTTTAACTTGTTTGTCTGAATTGGTGGTTCCCTAATTGAAGTATTATTTACTTCTTGATTTTTGGTCTAAGATTAATCCTGATGTTAATCTCTGTTCATCTGGGTGTTGATAGCTGGTAGATAGTGTTTTGGCTTTTTTGTTTCCTTTTTTTTGGCTTTTTGATTCTCTCTTTTGAGAGAATGGTAGATGTTCTTTATCTCTATGTGCCTTTTGATAGTTGATTTCTCTGAGTGCCAGGCTTCCAGGAATTTTCTGGTGTTTGGGGACTTGGCTTGATCTCGTATGCTCACAGCTGAAACTATGGTTGAGTCTATCCATGTGTCTCATCCTGTTTTCTGACTGCTAAATGGTCTACATGGCTGCACTCTTCTAATCTTCTGCCTGTTTGCCCTATAAAGTGGGTGTTTCAGTCTTTACACTTTATGGTAATGTAATACAATATGGTTATGTTGTAGGGTATTTTTCTTCTGGGGCTGCTGGGTCTTTTGGTTTACCTAGGATGTTTTGGAGGACTTTAGTTGGTTGGTGTGCTATGTTGATGCCATTTGGTTGGAATCATGTGTTGATGATTTCTGAGATGTTTTTGAAGTATGGCAGTGTTGTTCTTTTTACAGTTTGTGTTAGTTATGTGATAGTAGGTTGAGTGTTCATTCACTTTTGATAAAGTTGCATGGATATCCATAGATGATCTGTTTTCTAGCTAATATTATTGTGAGGTTGTGATAAGATAAATCACAATATGAATGATATTTTTTATTTTCTTGGAAAAGAATATGATTTTGTAGCGCCTTGTGTTGATTCAGGAAAGTTACAAGAATTTGAATTTGAGAAATTTCCTAAGTGACTTCCTATTATTTAAATGTTGTTTTCTTAGGTTGCTTTTAAAGATATTCTTTAAAATATCATTAAAGGGAAATTATTGCATCAGAATTAACCCAAGGATGATTGCCTACTCAATAATTATGAACTTTTAATTGGTTTGCAGTTTCTTCGGGTCTGTGGAGAATTCTCATGGCTGTTAATGTTTTTACAATTCAAAGTTTAAAAAAGGCTTAAATATCCCCTGAGCACTTCAGAATTTGGTTGATACAAAGATAAATTGTATTAACAGGTTAGTAAGAAATAGTTTGCTCTTTGACTTAAGATATGCAACTTGGGTCTGCTTATACATTAATGGACCCAAAGGAGAAATCAACTTTTACACAGAGATATTTATTCATGGTGATAATGTTAAGATTATTGGTTCTAGTGCCTTTTCCTAAGTGTGATGGCAGGCTTCAAGTACAAAAATGCCCCGGAACCCAGCCCATTACTATCTTTCATAAATATTTTCAGCCAGGAGATAGAATCATTGGTGGCATCTCCTCACAGTCATTCATTTATATTGACCTAATGGAGTTTAGAAGACATCCATTCCAGGACATAATTTGGAACCCTGTGTAAGTACCTGTAATGTATTTTAAAATTCCATACAAGTTTTCTTCCTTTTCCTTTTAAGAAGAATGTTCCACATTCATTAAACACACATGGTATTAACAGTTCCTCTTAAACAAATACTTTTGACATTAGTGGAGTCTGCTACTCCTTGTAGTACAGGATAAATAAATGGCATACAAACTGACAAATGTTTAATGATCAATAATACATTTTACATATATATTCTGAATAAATATTCTATGCTGGGAAGGGGAGAGAAATACTATATTAAAATCAAAGCAAAATGCAGCCTAATTTGTCATTGGGAAGATCTCCTTTCTCTGCAGAGAAGACCACAAAGATGATAAAACATCTGGAGGGTAAATTACATGATGAAGGGTTGAAAGAGCTAGATATGTCTAACCTATTGAAGAGAAGAATGAGGGGGGAACATAAAAAATGGCTTCCATAACTTGAGGGGGTCACATAGAAGAGGGGGCTGACTGATTCTTCAAAGTACAGATGGCAGAACAAGAAGCAATGGGTGGAAGCTTGTTAAAGAGAGCTCTAATCTAGAAGTAAAAAAGAAATTTTACTGACAGTGAGAATAATTAATCAATGAAACAGCTTCCCTCCAGGTTGTGGGTGCTTCATTCCTGGAGGTTTTCAAAAACAGACTGGACAAGCATTTGATCAGGATGGTATAAGGTCTCCTGTCTTGAGACAGGGGTTGGACTAGAAGACCATAGAGGTCATTTCCAATCCTTTGATTCTATGTTCTATGTATATTCTCTAATAGCAAGAACACCTATTACCCCAGAAACAATTTTGGGATTACTTTAATAATAAGTAACATAAGCATTCATAGTAAAATCTATCACTCATCGTAAGTCTATTATATACTTCTCCTTCTCAAACAATTGCACAGAGAATATTACAATAATATTTTTCCCTTTTTATTCCAGGTTACTGACTCAGAGCTATCAGCAAGTCTTGGCTTTGGTTTTTGCTGTAAAGGAAATCAATGAAAATCCCCAGTTCTTACCCAACATCAGCTTAGGCTTCAGTATTTATAATGACTATTTTAATCCAAGATACACCTACGTAGCTACAATGGAACTCCTCTCCAGTCCAAATAGATTCATGCCAAACTATAATTGTCATCTTCATAATAATCTGGTAGCTGTCATAGGGGGACCAAGTTCTACTGAATTTCTTGATAGGGCTACCATCATGACAACTTACAAGTTGGTGCAGGTAATTTCTTTGTCACAAAAAAAGAGGAATGTATTCTCCAACATTTCAATTCATGCAATCAACTTTTCATATATGTGGCTGAAAATAAAATTAGGTTGGATGATCTTAGTTGAAGTTTGGAAGAAGGAATTTAAATGTAGTGTGTTGTTGTTGTTGTTAGTTGCGAAGTCGTGTCCGACCCATCGCGACCCTATGGACAATGTTCCTCCAGGCCTTCCTGTCCTCTACCATCTTCTGGAGTCCAGTTAAGCTCACGCCTACTGCTTCAATGACTCCATCCAGCCACCTCATTCTCTGTCGTCCCCTTCTTCTATTGCCCTCAATCTTTCCCAGCATTAGGCTCTTCTCCAGTGAGTCCTTCCTCCTCATTAGGTGGCCAAAGTATTTGACTTTTAGCTTCAGGATCTGGCCTTCTAAAGAGCAGTCAGGGTTGATCTCCTCTAGGACTGACCGGTTTGATCGCCTTGCAGTCCAAGGGACTCGCAGGAGTCTTCTCCAGCACCAGAGTTCAAAGGCCTCAATTCTTTTGCGCTCAGCCTTTCTTATGGTCCAACTTTCACTGCCATACATTGCAACTGGGAAGACCATAGCCTTGACTATACACACTTTTGTTGACAGGGTGATGTCTCTGCTTTTTAGTGTGCTGTCTAGATTTGCCATGGCTTTCCTCCCTAGGAGCAAGCGTCTTTTAATTTCTTGACTACAGTCCCCATCTGCAGTGATCTTGGAGCCCAGGAAAAAAAATCTGTCACTACCTCCATTTCTTCCCCATCTATTTGCCAGGAATTAAGAGGGCCGGATGCCATGATCTTAGTTTTCTTAATGTTTAGTTTCAACCCAACTTTTGCACTCTCCTTCTTCACTCGCAACAAGAGACTCTTCAGTTCCTCTTCACTTTCTGCCATTAGAGTGGTATCATCTGCATATCTTAGGTTGTTGATATTTCTTCCAGCAATCTTAATTCCAACTTTTGATTCATCTAGCCCTGCCTTTCTCATGATGTGCTCTGCATATAAGTTAAATAGGCAAGGCGACAGTATACAGCCTTGCCGGACTCCTTTCCCAATTTTGAACCAATCAGTGGTTCCGTGTCCAGTTCTCACTGTTGCTTCTTGGCCCGCATATAGGTTTCTCAAGAGACAAATAAGATGTTCTGGTACTCCCATATCTTTAAGAACTTGCCACAGTTTGTTATGATCCACACAATCAAAGGCTTTAGCATAGTCAATGAAACAGAAGTAGATGTTTTTCTGGAACTCTCTAGCTTTTTCCATGATCCAGTGTATGTTGGCAATTTGATCTCTAGTTCCTCTGCCTCTTCGAAATCCTGCCTGTACTTCTGGTAGTTCTCGATCCACATACTGCTGGAGTCTAGCTTGTAGGATTTTAAGCATAACTTTACTAGCATGAGAAATGAGTGCAATGGTGCGATAGTTTGAACATTCTTTGGCACTGCCTTTCTTTGGAATTGGAATGTAAACTGATCTTTTCCAATCCTGTGGCCACTGTTGACTTTTCCAAATTTGCTGGCAAATTGAGTGTAGCACTTTTACTGCATCGTCTTTTAAGATTTTGAATAGCTCAGCTGGAATACTGTCACCTCCACTAGCTTTGTTGTTGCTCAGCTTTTCTAAGGCCCACTTCACTTCACATTCTAGGATGTCTGGCTCGAGGTCAGTGACCACCTCATTGTGATTATCAGGGACGTTAAGCTCATTCTTGTATAGTTCTTCTGTGTAATTTTGCCATCTCTTCTTAATCTCTTCTGCCTCTGTTAGGTCCCTGCCATTTTGGTCCTTTATCATGCCCATTTTTGCATTGAACGTTCCCTTCATCTCTCCAATTTTCTTGAAAAGATCTCTGGTCCTCCCTATTCTATTGTTTTCTTCTATTTCTTTGCACTGTTCATTTAAGAAGTCATTCTTATCTCTTCTAGCTATTCTCTGGAATTCTGCATTCAATTGGGCGTATCTTTCTTTTTCTCCCTTGCCTTTTGCTTCCCTCCTTTCCTCAGCTATTTGCAAAGCTTCCTCAGACAGCCATTTTGCTTTCTTGCATTTCTTTTTCTTTGGGATGGTTTTGGTTGCTACCTCTTGTACAATGTTGCGAACCTCTGTCCATAGTTCTTCAGGCACCCTGTCTATCAGATCTAATTCCTTAAATCTATTTGTCACCTCTACTGTATATTCAACAGGGATATGATTTAATTCATACCTGACTGGCCTAGTGCTTTTCCCTACTTTCTTCAGTTTAAGCTTAAACTTTGCAACAAGAAGCTCATGGTCCGAGCCACAGTCAGCTCCTGGTCTTGTTTTTATTGACTGTATAGAGCTTCTCCATCTTTGGCTGCAGAGTACATAGTCAATCTGATTTCTGTGTTGACCGTCTGGTGATGTCCATGTGTAGAGCCATCTCTTGGGTTGTTGGAAAAGGGTGTTTGCTATGACCATCGTATTCTCTTGACAAAATTCTATCAGCCTGTGCCCTGCTTCATTTTGTACTCCAAGGCCAAACTTGCCTGTTATTCCGGTTATCTTTTGGCTTCCTACTTTAGCATTCCAATCCCCCATGATGATAAGGACATCATTTTTTGGTGTTAGTTCTATAAGGTGCTGTAGGGCTTCATAGAACCGGTCAATTTCATCCTCTTCAGCACCGGTGGTTGGGGCATAGACTTGGACTACTGTGATATTGAATGGTTTGCCTTGGATTCGAACTGAGATCATTCTGTCATTTTGAGGATTGTATCCCAGTATTGCTTTTCCTACTCTTTTATTGACTATGAAGGCTACTCCATTTCTTCTGAGGGATTCTTGCCCGCAGTAGTATACCTGATGGTCATCTGAATTAAATTCACCCATTCCTGTCCATTTTAGTTCGCTGATACCTAAGATGTCGATGTTCAGTCTTGTCATCTCTTGTTTGACCACGTCCAGCTTTCCTTGATTCATGGATCTTACATTCCAGGTTCCTATGGAGAAAAAATCTTTACAGCATCGGACTTTCCTTTCACTACCAGACATATCCACAGCTGAGCGTCCTTTCGGCTTTGGCCCAGTCGCTTCATTCTTTCTGGCGCTACTAGTACTAGCCCTCTGCTCTTCCCCAGTAGCATATTGGACGCCTTCCGACCTGAGGGGCTCATCTTCCAGCGTCATATCGTTTTGCCTTTTGGTACTGTCCATAGGGTTTTCATGGCAAAGATACTGGAGTGGGTTGCCATTTCCTTCTCCAGTGGATCACGTTTTGTCAGAACTCTCGGCTATGACCTGTCCGTCTTGGGTGGCCCTGCACGGCATAGCTCATAGCTTCATTGAATTACGCAAGCCCCTTCGCCACGACAAGGCAGTAATCCATGAAGGGGATGTAGTGTGTATAATAATGCAAAAAGGATAGAGGAAGAGTCCTAATTCACAATAGACCTAATTGTTTTCCTTTCTCATTTCCTTCTGTGGTCTAGGTTGCATATAGCTCTGCTCCTGAGATCAATGCTCAAACTCAATCTCCTTTCTTTTACTGGATGCTACCAAATGCAAGCCATCAGTACAAAGGACTTCTCCAGCTCTTTCTGCATTTTGGTTGGATCTGGATTGGGGTGTTTTACCTTGATGTCGGCAACATAGCAGAGATCTTGTTGAGGAATGTGGTTCCCACATTTTCCAAACAAGGTGTCTGTTTTGAATTTATACAAAATATGCCATCTAATTTTGTAAGTGACAATGAAGAATATTACCAAGAGGTACATGACATTTTAAACATAGTCTTCAATAGTACAACAAATACAGTCCTGTTTCATGGTGAATTTCAGAGTATGATAAATTTAAGGTTTTTATTGCACCTCATGGAATTTAGTAATGTGAATTATAATACAAAAGTCTGGGTGATGACAGCAGATGTAGATTTTTCCTCAGTCATCTTTCAAAGGAGTTGGAAAGTTGATTTCATTCATGGAACTCTTTCCCTTTCAGTACAATCAATGGAGGTATTAGGATTCCAAAATTTTGTTCAAAGGAGAAACCCAGCTTTGAATAAAGGAGATAGTTTTTTAACAGAATTCTGGCAACAGACATTTAATTGCATTCTCCCAACTTCCTCTACAGAGGAAGAGGCTGAGACTATCTGCAGTGGGGAAGAGAAACTGGAAACTCTCCCCATGTCTGTATTTGAAACCAGCATGACTGCCCACAGCTACAGAGTCTACAATGCTGTCTATGCAATTGCACATGCTTTGCATGTTTTATACTCTTTCCTAGGCCAGCAAAGGGCAGTGAGGAGGAAGCAAAAAGCCCTCAGTCAAGATTCATGGAAGGTGAGTAGACTACTTAGAACATCTCAGCAGATATAGTTCATTGATTAAGATGCAGAATTGTCTGTCAGCCTTTTCATCCTTAAGCTTATTTGGTATATTTTCATATTTTAGAAACTTCCATTCTTTGTGACCTTTGGCTGATCTAGCTGTATACTACAGTGCATTTGGAAATCACTTGCTCTGTGTTCTATACTTTGTGGTTGGTTTTCTACATGATAAGATAAAAATGTTTTGTTTTCTAATTCTAGAGTTATGTTCATTTAATATGTTCAGAAAATTTGATTGCATTTCTTAAATATCTCATGGAATATCTCAAGGTCCCTTCCAGCTCTATTCTATTCTATTCTATTCTATTCTATTCTATTCTATTCTATTCTATTCTATTCTATTCTATTCTATTCTATTCTATTCTATTAATGTAAGAAATAAAATAGAATCTCTGAACAAAGGAATTATAACTGGAAGGAGATAAAAGTTATATTTCAATCATTTATGGCCACCCTAAAACACATTACCTAATTATCCAGTCAGATTTGGGAACTGATATAATTAAAAATGACAAGTACGTATAAGGGATCATTAATAAGTTCTTCAGATGGAATTCTTTTGAAGGTGATGATTGTCAATGGTGCATTCATTATTATCCAAATTCTAGTGTCACTTAATAATGTATATTTTTTATTTGTGGGGTTCATTTTTATATTATCCATCTGTTTATTAGAAACAATTAGAATTACATATTTCTTTTGTCCTGAAAAAAGATATGTAATGTAATGTTAGCTTAGCAAAGAAAACCTGGCAATTGCTATAGAGACCATGATTTATCATTTAGATTAAATGATTCTCTCATTAACTGAATTCCATGTATTAAGGGAATTGCAAAATTTTTATTAGTAAACTATCTCATTAATTTAAAATGTTCCTTTGTAAGTTATGAAAACTGCATGTTACCTCTGTAGAAAATGATATTTTATTCGACTTATTTGTATACTGTGTCATTCACCAGTAATAAAATTTATGATTCTGCAATATACAGCACTTTCTAATAATATACATAAGCTAAAATTGGAATCATACAGGAATTACTATTTTTAAATATGTTACTGTGTATAAACTGATTTAATACTTTGCTTGCTGAACTGTTAGTATCCATTGCAATAGCCTGCTGAAAGTTTTGAGGGACAATTAAATACAATGTGAATGTTGACCTAATGAAATGCATTTCTATCATTTTAACTTTTTCATCTCCTGTTTTTAAAGCTCCACCACTTTCTGCAAAGCATATCATTTAATAGCAGTACTGGAGAGAAGATTTTCTTTGATAATAATGGAGAAATAGTTGCAGAATTTGGTATTATAAACTGGATCACATTTCCAAACCAGACATTTTTTAGAGTCAAAGTTGGAGGCTTAGAACCAGAAATAGATTCTGAAAAACTGTTGACTGTTTCTGAAGAGAAGATCATTTGGCCCAACCAGTTTAATCAGGTGAGGTCCATCTCATTTTATGGTTCCATTTTATTCTGACCATTCATGAATATTCAGGATCATACCTCAATAGGAAACTGTCTGTTCCCTACATTCTGGAGTCTGTGTTTCTGAAATCCTTTTAAAAATTTTGCAGAGAGAGAGAGAGAGAGAGAGAGAGAGGGAGGGAGGGAGGGAGGGAGGGAGGGAGAGATATTGTAGATATATAAATATATAGATATAATTTATCTTCCATGGAGTACTACCTGCAAAATTTTAGGTTTCATGGAGACTCAAAAAAATCTATTAAAATTTGTGATGCGAGTGATAAAACATTGTCTCTCTTTCTGTATGAATTTTATACATTTCAGCAAAGTTAAAAAAATTCCACTTCTTTCACTGAAGGACATTTAAAGATGGGTCTCCCAAAATTTAACATTCTTAAAGAGAATAAAGATTTTCACGAACATTTTCTTCATCTCAATTTAATAATCCATGATTGTATAATCATATGGCTGAGCAAAATTGAACAAAAACCAGTCCTTCCCTCTGAACTTTATAATGAGCACCTTCTCTAACAAATCTTAGGGATTATCATAAAAATAATATATATATATTAGTGATTGCACTAATTTTGAAATCAGTCTCCACTATGGAGACATTTCTATTGGATGCAGAGGCATCCTGGATATATTCTTTTCTTATTTCTTATTTTCCAATCAAAATTAACTTGATGACTGCAGAGAATACATTCCCCCAAACTCTCTGAAATGGTTCAGGCTAACTTTGACTTTTTCCAAATTGCATATTTGTTGCTCTTTAGGCAATGATACTGCTAGGGTAGAATTGGGGAGAAAAATTAAGCTCATACCCAACAGCTGGATAAAATGACCACAAAATATTGATTATTATATTTTGAATCAATCTAAAATCATGTGCTGGGTGAAATCAAGTTATTTTTGGTGGAAATTCCCTACTTTAGGCTAAATGGGAAGTTGATAAATGCACACATAAATAAATAAAAGCAAAGGGAAGTTGATAAATGCACACATAAATAAATAAAAGCAAAATCTGATGGAAAACTACACCAGTATTACAGTAAAACAAAGTATCATATATAAAACAAAGGACCATATATTCATCAGAAATTGAGCTTGTTTCTAGAGGGTTGTCAACTGACTAAAACAAGAAATATGATGTCCTGAATCTGCTTTCAGCTAGACTCATTAGAGTATTCTGGGAAAACATTTCCTTCTATGTTCGATGACAGATGACTATTCAGTTTTCAGTTTTATGTTCACACATCTAGTTTTCCTCTCAGAGAATGAAGAACTGCTATCCATTCATAGATAGCTATAGCTGTACAAGTGCGGCATTTGAAAATATTTTTCTACATAACAAACTATCTTTTTCACTCTTGCAAAGGAACGACCTCTTTCACTCTGTAATGAAAAATGCCATCCAGGTTACAGAAAGAACAAAATTGAAGGAAGATTATTTTGCTGCTATGATTGCATTCTATGTCCAAAGGGGAAGATTTCAGACCAAAGAGGTAACAAGAGTGTTAGGCATATGGTGTTAGCCTACAATGTTGGGTTGAAAATATATTAACTATAATGCTATGTCTTTAAGAAGTTAATTGGCCAATGGGTGTGTAAGTGTTCTCATGGCCATAAGAGGAAGCTAGGAAGCAACTCAGTGTACTCCTGTGTGTGACTCTTACTGCTCTCAGTACCCTTCCTTGTCTGTGCAACTCTTTGGTAGCACAAGGAGACTCTGCACAACAAATTCCTCAACACTGGTTATGGGCCCAGGCCTGTACTGAGAGTTAGTTCACACAGTTTTCCTAGCTGAGTTTGTGTTAGCTATTTTGGTGTAAAATGGCACAAGAACTGTTGTCAGGCATCTCCTGGATAACCCGGTTGGATGGGACAAACTATGTTTCCTGGTCCACGAAATGCTGCTTGCTTTTGCGCAAGGAAGGACTATGGACTGTAGTAAATAACCCACCTGATACTACTGCTTGGGATGCAAATAATGAAGAGGATGCAAAGAAGATAGACGACTTTAAAAGAAGCAATGAGAAAGCTCTTTGCATTATTGGACTAACACTGAATGACCAGCAGCTTGTCCATATTCGTGGTGAGGAGTCTGCTGCTAGGTGTTGGAGCATTTTGCGAAGGCTTTATGTTCGAGACAGTGTGGGTGCACATATACACCTTACACGTAAGCTGTTTAGGGCTCATCTGCAAAAGAATGGAGATATGCTGACCCATAGAGGTTTGTTAATATGAAAAACAGCAACCAATATGTTTCACTGGCAAACGGTTGGAGGATGAAGGCCTCTGGTGAAGGTAATTCCTATTGTCTATGCATTGATGAACAGTTACCTATGTTATATATACCTAAACTAAGATTCAACCTGTTATCCGTAAGGGAATTGGTTAAAGTTGGGTTTGTGGTAACATTCAGAGAGGAGCAATGCACTATTGAGAGGAATGGAACCTGTGTAACTGCTAATTTGAAAAATGGTTTATTTGTTCTCACAAGTAACCAGGTTAGTACAGTTAAAGCTAACTCGATATGCGAGAACAAGAAGCCACATGATGAATGTATACATTTATTGCATAGGCGGCTAGGGCATGTGAATTTTAACTCACTACGTAAAACAGTTGAGTTAGTAGAAGGAATTAAACTGAAGCCATGTAGTAAGTATTTGAATTGCAATGCCTGTAATCAGGAAAAGAGTAAGGCAACTGTACCTTTGGAAGTTGTGTTTGCTGATTTAATTGGACCCATGAAACCAAGTTTAGGAGGATCATGCTATATTTTAAGTATATTGGACCACTACTCTCGATATGGATTTTGTTATCTGCTTAAGTCAAAGGCAGACACTTTCCAACAATTTGCAAACTGGCTGAAGTTCGTCGAGAGAAAAACAAAGAGAAAGGTTCAGTGCATAATTACTGATAATGGCACTGAATTTACAAACAAGCGTTTTGTAGATATGCTTGAATCAGCTGGCATTGAGCATAAACGTTCAGCCCCTTATAGGCCTCAACATAATGCATTTGTTGAGAGACGTGGACAAACATTACAAGCCATGATGAGAACCATGTTAAGAGATTCAGGCTTAACAGATAGACTGTGGGGGGAGGCAGCAAAATGTGCAAACCATGTTCTGAATTTAGTTGTTAATACTTCTACTGGTAAAATACCATATACTATATGGCATGGTAAAAAACCAAATCTTGATTACCTGCACACATTTGGCACCCCAGCTTGGGTCCACATTCCTGCACAACTCAGGAGTAAAGGCCAACATAGGGCTAGGCAATTATACTTTGTAGGTTATGAAGCTAACCATAGATCCTATCGTTTCTGGGAACAGGGCACAACTAATGTATATAATAGTACTAGTGCCAAATTCCTTGAGCACGTTGGTTGGGATAGGTTAGAGCAAGTAACTGTTAATACTGATCCTCTAGTGTTTGAGGACTCCCATGATAATGTAACTAGTAATGATAATATATCTCCTGTAAATATAAAAGATGAAGAGGAGATAGGGGAGATTAAAGATGAATCAGAGGAAGGAAAGGAGTTAGAAATTCAAAACCCTGTAATTCCTTGGCGTTCAACGCGCATCAGACGTCCACCTGATCGCTTTGAAGCAAGTGTAATATGTCAAGTTAGTTCAGTACCATCTAACTATGATGAGATCAGGATGTATCCTGAAAAAGGAACAGGCATCATGGAAAGCTGCAATGAACAGGGAGTTGAAGTCTTTGCAGGATCTTAAGGTCTATGAGAAAGCAAAACTGCCACCTGGTGAGCAAGCTATAGGTTGTAAATGGATATATAAGTTAAAGAAGGGTGTAGACGGGACTGTAACCCATAAGGCACGTTTGGTTGCACAAGGTTTTGCCCAAACTACTGAGGATTATGACGAGGTGTTTGCACCCAGTCTGAGGGCAACTACTTTAAGAGCAGCTTTAGTTTGGGCGGCTAAAAACCAATATATGGTTAACCATGTAGATGTTGAAACTGCATATCTACATGCTCCATTGCAACATACTATTTATTTAAGAATACCACCAGGATTGACCAATGATAGAAACCATGATTGTGGGGAATTAAAGAAAAGCCTCTATGGATTGAAACAATCAGGCTATGAGTGGAATAAATGTATAGTTAATGAGTTGAGTGCATTAGGTTTTGTAGCCAGTAATGCTGATCCTTGTTTGTTTAGAAGAGAACACAATGGAGTGTTACAAAAACTGAGTTAGAAGCACAAACCATCATTTCAAGATTGGAAAATAAATTCACAATTAGAAATCTTGGAGAAATAAGCCACTATTTGGGATTAGATATTGTGAAAACGAATAGGGGTTTTAAGGTGTCACAAGCCAGTAAGATATCTCAGTTATTAAAGAGATACAATATGGAAATGTGTAAACCAGCAAAAACTCCGATGGCTATGGATTTTAAGGACACTAATGTTGAGAGTCCTGTATTTGATAAGGCTATGTACCAATCTTTGATAGGAAGTCTTATGTATCTTAGTAATTGGACTAGACCTGATATTTCTTACTGTGTAAACCAATTAGCTAGGTACAACAATAATCCAACTGTTAGACACTGGCAATCAGCTAAACGAGTATTAAGGTATTTGAAGCAAACTATTCACTACTCGTTATATTTAGAGCCAAATTGTAAGTTAATCCTTACTGCATATGCAGATGCGAGTTTTGCCTCTGATACAAGCACTCGTAAATCTACTTCAGGGTTGGCTATAATGTTGGGTGATTCTTTGATTGGATGGAAGTCCATTAGACAAAAACACATAAGCTTGTCTACAATGGAGGCTGAATTTTCATGTTTATCAGTGTTATATACAGAACTGCTAGTGTACAAACAATTATTGTTAGATATGGGTTTAAATGTAAATGATCCATTCATTGTATATGAGGACAATCAGGCTGCGATAAAGATGGCTAATAATGCTGCAGTAAGAACAAGATCTAAATATACTGATCTTCGTTATTTAAATGTCAGACAATGTATCAAGGATAAATTAATACAGCTAGAGTATTGCCCATCTGATGTAAATATTGCAGACCATTTTAGGAAGGTACAAAGTGCTGTGAAACACAATGCTAATTGTGAAAGAATGTGCATAAGATTGTAAGAGTTATATATTATTCTACCCAAAGGGGAGAATGTTAGGCATATGGTGTTAGCCTACAATGTTGGGTTGAAAATATATTAACTATAATGCTATGTCTTTAAGAAGTTAATTGGCCAATGGGTGTGTAAGTGTTCTCATGGCCATAAGAGGAAGCTAGGAAGTAGCTTCTCTCTCTCTCTGAATTCACTGCTCTCTACTGTTACTGTTTTTGCTCTGCTGTTAGTTTACTAATGTTGTAAACCTGAACTGTGTATTGACCTCTGGACCGGTAAGAAGACTTTGTAGTTTGGATTACTCCTTGGACTGTTGCTATTGTTTATGACCTGGACTGTTTATTTTTGACTGTGCATTTTTGTTCTTACACCACCTCAAAGTAAAATACTTTTTGCTTTTACAACTCAGTGTACTCCTGTGTGTGACTCTTACTGCTCTCACTACCCTTCCTTGTCTGTGCAACTCTTTGGTAGCACAAGGAGACTCTGCACAACAAATTCCTTAACAAAGAGGAAGGGAGGTAAGGAAGAAAGGGCAGAGAAGGGAAAGAAAGAAAGAAAGAAAGAAAGAAAGAAAGAAAGAAAGAAAGAAAGAAAGAAAGAAAGAAAGAAAGAAAGGAAGGAAGGAAGGAAGGAAGGAAGGAAGGAAGGAAGGAAGGAAGGAAGGAAGGAAGGAAGGAAGGAAGAAAGATATACAGCTCTAGTTTATCTAACAGAAATACACTAATATACAATATAAAATAAAAAGTTTTCATACCAGTATTTGACAACACTGTGAACTTTAGTATGAAACCTAGGCCAAGAAAAAGTGGTTTTATCGAAGTTCCAGCATAACAGTTATTCATATTGTTTATATAATAATACCATCATCTACAAAAAAAAGTCCAAGCTTTCTCCTATGACTTAAATACGTATATATTTGTTTTCCCAGATATGAGTGACTGCTTCCAATGCCCAGAAGATCAGTATCCAAACAACGACCAGAATTTATGCATGCCAAAGCATGTAACTTACCTATCCTTCAAAGAGCTGTTGGGGACCAGCTTAGCCATATCAGCTCTTGTGCTTTCTTTTATCACAATACTGGTGCTAGGAATCTTCTTGAAGTACCACAACACTCCCATCATCAAAGCCAACAACCGCAGCCTCTCCTACACCCTCCTCATCTCCCTCCTCTTCTCCTTTCTTTCCTCTCTGCTTTTCATTGGCAGACCCACGGTGGTGACCTGTCTCCTTCGACAGACTTCATTTGGGATCATCTTCTCAGTGGCTATTTCTTGCATATTGGCCAAAACCATCATTGTGGTTCTTGCTTTCATTGCCACCAAACCAGGATCACGGATGAGGACATGGGTTGGGAAAAGACTGGTCCTTTTCATTGTTCTTTCCTGTTCTCTTATTCAAAGTATCCTTTGTACTGTATGGCTTGGAATTTCTCCCCCCTTCCCAGACTTTGACATGTGGTCCATAAGTAATGAAATAATTATAGAATGTAATGAAGGATCTGTTGCAATGTTTTATTCTGTTTTAGGTTTTATGGGCTTCCTAGCCTTTGTCAGTTTTATTGCAGCTTTCCTAGCCAGGAAGTTACCAGACACTTTCCAGGAAACCAAATCAATTACTTTCAGCATGCTGGTGTTTTGCAGTGTCTGGTTGTCCTTTGTCCCTGCCTACATAAGCACCAAGGGGAAATACACAATAGCTGTGGAGATCTTTGCCATCTTGGCCTCTAGTGCTGGACTCCTGGCTTTTATCTTTTTCCCTAAATGTTACATTATTATAATTAGACCAGACCTTAATAAAAGGGAGCAATTGACAAAAAGAGTGAATTAAAATTTATTTATTTATTATTTATTTATTAACTCGGTTTATATACCGCCCTACTCCCAAAGGACTCAGGGCGGTTTACAAGGCAAAATTTAAAAACAATACAATATAAAATTAAAATTAAATTAAATTAAGTCTAGCCGCAAAAATTAAAATCACAATTTAAAAACATTAAACCCCTCAGTCCAGACCAGATAGCTCGAAGAGCCAGGTTTTTAGGTCCCGGCGAAATGTTTTGGTTTTTAAAATATAAATGTTATTAGTTTTTATAGGATTAGGAGTGAGGTGGGGTCATGATTGGGGTTGGGATTTGGGTTAGGGTTAGGATTAGAAATGGGGTTGGGGTTAGGATTTTTTCAAATAAAAATGCTGTGATTTTTTTTCTCCACTGCTGGAAATATAATGGTTTGTAACATTTAAATTCTACTTGACATTGTAATGCTATATAAATGGGAGAATGTATCGACTAATGGAATAAAATTTACTTTGAATTATAGTTTGAAAGAATTTTTTAATAAAATGATGTATTGTTGATATTTGACTCCAGATAGATTAGAGAAGATGTATAGAGGGATTTCTAACAAGTGTTGGAAATATAATAAAAATCCAGGTACATTTTATCATATGTGGTGATCTTGCAAGTATATGAAAACATATTGGATAAACATGGTAATGACAATGCAGAATGTATTTAAGATACAAATATTAATGAAACCTGAAGCTTTTCTTCTAGTATTATGGATAAATCAATTGAAAAACTATTTCTTTGCATGGAGACTGCTGCAAGGATTGTACCTGCAAAGCACTATAAAGGAAAGGAGATGCCATCTTTTGAAGAATGGATGTTAAAATTGACTAAATAATGGCAAAATTAACTGCTTTGATTAGAGACAGACTTTCTACGAGTTCAATAGAATAACAGATAGTTATCAGAGAGATTTGAAGATTAGAGTAATGTTTGGGCTAACTTGTTCACTGTTTATAAAGATAGATAGATAGATAGATAGATAGATAGATAGATAGATAGATAGATAGATAGATAGATAGATAGATAGATAGATAGATAGATAGATAGATAGATAGATAATATAGTTTTCTTGTTAAATATGGATAGAAAGTGTATAGCTATTTGTACACCTGTTATGTAAAGCAAGGAGAATTTATCAGGTGCTGTTATTTTATTTTCAGCATCCAGCCAGGTTAGATTTTTTTTATGTTCAATGTTAGACTTATTTGATATTTGGGTCTTTTTTTTCTTCTTTTGTACACAATTTTCTTTGTTGTTGTTTGACGTATGCTTTTCTGAGTTTTCTTGCTTTGTAGCTTATTCTTGTTGATAAAACACAATAAATATATATAACAAAAATAAAAAAATTCTATTTGACATATCAATTTCATCAAAGCATGTGTTTCTATACATCATCTTTGTTATTGTGGCAACATGAAGGGAATTGTGTACTTTCTTTTTTCTTTTTGTACTTTCTGAGATGGACTTTGAATCCAAAGATTCTCACACAGTCTATGTTCAGTTTTGTTGTCATGGTCTAATTTAAATGATGTTCTCTGTATGTCCTTCACTAGTCAAGGTTCAGTACAACTAGGAATCATACATACCTTTATAGCAATCAGTTTTTGTTATAAAATAAAATAATGAAAATCCCCAGTTCTAACCTAACATCACCCTAGGCTTTAATATCTATAATGATTATTTTAGTCCAAGATATGCCTACATACTGCATCTAGAGTCTAAATTCTTCTAACTGCTCCTATTCTAAAACTGCTCTGGCAGTTTCTTTTTGTTCTTCTATATGTGATCACACATGATGAATCAGTGTTCGGGTCTTTAATTTCACATCTAGTTTTTATTTCATCCTTTGTCCCTTTCGCTTTATAGAAAAGTAGCAACACAAGGGGTTTTCAGTCTCTGAAAATCCCCAATAATGTAATATGACCATTGAACCAAGCCAGCTAAAACTATACTGTTCTGCTTCCTTTCCCACATCTTAAAGATCAAGATTATGGAGTTATTTAAATATAATAATAATAATAAGTTGGAAGTGACCTTGGAGGTCATCTAGTCCAACCCCCTGCTCAGGCAGGAAACCTTATACCATTTCAGGCAAATGGCTGTCCAGTCTCTTCTTAAAAACTTCCAGTGTTGGAGCATTCACCGCTTCTGGAGGCAGGTTGTTCCACTGGTTAATTGTTCTAACTGTCAGGAAGTTTCTCCTTAGTTCTAGGTTGCTTCTCTCCTTGACTAGTTTCCATCCGTTGCTTCTTGTCCTGCTTTCAGGTGCTTTGGAGAATAGCTTGACTCCCTCTTCTTTGTGGCAGCCCCTGAGATATTGGAACACTGCTATCATGTCACCCCTCACCTTTCTCTTCATTAAACTACACATACCCAATTCCAGCAACCGTTCCCTATATGTTTTAGCCTCCAGCCCCCTAATCATCTTTGTTGCTCTTCTCTGTACCCTTTCTAGAGTTCTACAGTTTTGCAAAAGAAGAACATAACAAAAATAAATCTTGAGTCACTCATCTTCTCTATAATTATGAATGTCTGCAGCAAACTGGGGAATTCCCAGGGCCATTATTACTATTGACAGAGGTTTTAAGCATCTCTCCTGGCCTTCAGAGATAGAGGGACTATAGAAATAGCATGCTAGCCTAGGCCAGGCACTGAGGCTTTAACCTGCATTTACTTGGCTTTTAATTCATCACTTTGCTCTGTAGGTCAAGGGTGTGCTAATAATAATGTGGGATCTGGGGAAGTCTTTTTTCTCACAAATGATTTTCTATGTAGCTATAATTCTTGGTTTCCTCATATTATTCTTCCTCCCTAAGAGTGTCGGCAAAGTTCCATTAGCAAAATGCACAATCACTGAGCCTGCATCAATTTCTCATAAATATTATCAAGCTGGGGACCTCATTGTTGGTGGCATAATTTCTCAGACTTTCATTATATCTGAAAGAATATCATTCAGATGTCATCCCAGTAAGGATGGTTTGGTAGAACACATGTGAGGAACTAGATATTTTTAAATTTTCCTCCTACATCTTCTTACTCTTTCTTTTTATATTCTGGGCAAGACAATCTACACTGTATGATTCTAGTCACATGTGAAGAACCAAGCATTTTTAAATTATGTACTGTAGCATCTGTTTATTTTTCTTCAGAAAAAAACCTCTTTCTGTTCAGTGTAGACTCTAGTACATCTTACAGTATAAATCATTTTAATGTTAGTTCAATAAGAAACAAGAAATATTTGCAATAAAATACATCTATCTTCCAGTGCTTGAACACAGGAAAGAAGAAAACTTTATTTCAGAACTAATTACATAGTGAATACTTAACTATTTTTTTAAAATTTCATTGTAGATTATTGTCACAAAGCTACCAACACATCTTGGCTGTGGTTTTTGCTGTAAAGGAAATTAATAAAAATCCTCAGATCTTGACCAATATCACGCTAGGCTTCAACATTTACAATAACTATTTTCTTCCAAGATATACTTATATTGCTGCAATGGAACTCCTCTCTACACCAAATGGATTCATCCCTAATTATAAGTGTCACATTCAGAATAATTTTATAGCAGTCATAGGAGGACCAAGTTCTATTGAATTTCTTGATATGGCTACCATTATGACAGCTTACAAGTCTGTGCAGGTAAGTCCTTTGCTTAACCTATTGGGATTGGGGTGGATTAACAATATTTTAGTGTTCTAATATTTCATTGTGGGCAATACATTTCATTGAGTTTTCTTTTAGAGAAAGCTTGGATAATCTCAGTTGAACTCTGGAAAGAGCTTTCCAACGTAACAAGCATAGCTATATATATGATATGTCTATGGAGATTCTCAGTCATTCAGGCCCTAGTTATCCCAAAGATGTTTTTCCACAAGACAACTGGACTTTCTTAGGTAGACAACTGTTCATCTCTGTGGTGTAGGGTTCTGATGACTCTCACTTTGTGCTCCAGTGGGTGGTGGAAATCAAAATGTAAATATTGATCTGTGAGGGGGGTGTTTCCTATAAATTTCAGTGTTAAGGCTTCTGTCTTCTTTAATGTATACAGCAAGTCCAGGAAGGTATATATGTATGTATGTATGTATGTATGTATGTATGTATGTATGTATGTACAATCAACATTTTTGTAGCACTTGCATGAACAAGCTTGAAGTCTTCCCAAACTCCCATACACTCTAGACCAGACCAGGGGTGTTAAACTGCCAGCCTGCAGTCCGGATGCATCATAGCAAAACTGCACCCACCCCATTGCTGGCAATGGCAAAAAAAGTCACAAGATGTTGCGACATGTCATGTGACATTGCGAGTTTGACATCCCTGCTCTAGAGCAACTGGCAAGGCATGTCCATTCTGAAGATGTGTCTCACCCACTTCGTGGGCTCTGATAATCAGGGAGTCAATGCTAGTGGACTCTATGTAATCAACTTAATAAAAATAAATAAATTAACTGATTAAATTGAAACATTAATTAAATTAATTTTAGTTAACATTAAGTAGCATATTAAAAAGCAGTATTTAATATAGATATACTAAAAGGCACAAAAAAAGAATTTGCCATGTGTCCAGTATTTTCCTTTTTTATCATCTTGTTTGTTTCAGGTTGCATATAGTTCTGTCCCAGAAACCAATAGCATCACCCAAAGTCATTTCTTTTACTGGATGCTCCCAAAGGCTGATCATCAATACCAAGGACTTCTCCAATTCTTTTTACATTTTGGCTGGACCTGGATTGGGGTGTTGTACCTTAATATTGGCAATATAGCTGAGAACTTGCTGAGGAATGTTATTCCCATGTTTTCCAGAAACGGAATCTGCTTTGAATTTATAGAAAAAATACCAGGTGGATTTCTCAGTGAGGATGAGAAGACAATGCATACATCATACAATATTTTAAGTATTGTTTTGAAGAGTACAACTAAAATAGTGATGTTTCTGGGGGGATTTCAGAGTATTCTAAATTTAAGGTTTTTGCTCAGAATTTCAGAATATGATGATATGCCATATAACCCCAAGATTTGGTTTATGACAGCAGAAGTAGACTTCTCATCCATTCCTTTCCAAAGATATTGGGATCTTAATTTCATTCATGGCTCTATAACACTTGCAATACACTCAAAAAAAGTGTCAGCATTCCAGAAATTTGTTGAGATGAGGAGCCCAATTTTAGATAAGCAAGATGGATTTCTAATTCAGTTTTGGCAACAGATGTTTAATTGTTTGCTCCAAGCTTCCCTCATAGACAAAGAAGATGGCAATATCTGCACTGGGGAGGAGAAATTAGAGACTCTCCCTGTATCTGTGTTTGAAACCAGCATGACTGCTCACAGCTACAGTATCTACAATGCTGTCTATGCAATTGTACATGCTTTGCATGCCATGTATTCTTTCCAAACAAAAAACAATGATAAGAAAGAATTTCCTTAGTCAACAGTCATGGAGGGTAAGGAGAATAATTAGGACATTCCATTAGGTATATTTATGCAGTAATAGAGAATATGTACCAGCCTTTTCATTTTCAAGCTGCTTGGGTATATAGTGACCTCTAATAATTTCCACTATTTATGCCCAATGAGATACAAATTTGTGTATTAAACTATATTCCAATATTGTTTCCTATTAGATCTGAATTCTACAATCAGATTTATTTATTTTTAGAAATGAAGTAATTCTAGATATTGAAGGTTACTCCCATAAATTTCTTCTAAGGAAGAAATCCAATATGCTTTCCCATAAGATATTTATAATATCCTTGCAGCAATTAGCATATACAAAGCAAATTAGGTGTACTTTGAAGGAATATATGGTTTAATAAAATTTTACAAAAATATTACAATTTCTGATGGGAATTTAACATTCAACATTTGTTTCTGCCTTTATGAATAACTTCTCAAACTCTCTGTGTTATTTTGTCTGTGTGTGTGTCACTCATTAGACTTCCAACTTTTTTTCTAGAAAATAATTTATTTATTTTAACAATCAAGACTGTTCTACCACCAATAGAACACTTTACACCAATTTTCTCTATGTATAACATTCAACTCCATGGGCTTGTCCAGGTAGTTACTAGGAGTCAATAGTGACTCAAAGATGCATGTGTACAAATACACATGCATGCACACATGCAGAGAAAGAGAGAGAGAGAATGAGAGACAGAGGAGAGAAAGAACATTCACAATAAAAATTCTTCCCTTGAAATTCCAATTATTGCATCTCTGCTACCATAATCAAATTCAATATACATTTTACCATATGTTTGATCTTCTTAGTTTCTAATTAATAATACTGCAACAACTTCTAAATTAAATGAAGTAAATAATCAAAATTGGGTGTTACAAGATTTTATAATTCAGGGGTCAAAAAGTCTTTCAATATTTTATTTTTATTTTTTTTTATTTTAATTCCATTTATATCCCGCCCTTCTCTGAAGACTCAGGGCAGCTTACAAGCTTAGCAGTAGCCTTCATTCTATGTATATGCCTGCTTATTAGGGCTTTCACACACACCCCAAGCAACATTATTACAAAGTCAGCTTATTGCCCCCAACAATCTGGGTCCTCATTTTACCTACCTCGGAAGGATGGAGGGCTGAGTCAACCTTGAGCCTGGTGGGATGCAAACCTGCACTAATTGCAGGCAGCTGGTGTTACTTAAGGAGGCATTAGCCCACTGCTCCACCAAGACTCTTTTCTTGTTTCTCCTGTTCTTTTTGTGTATTTTTCTTATTTTAAAGCATTGAATCAGGAGAGCACACTAGGTTATTATAAAGTAAAAATCCCAAGACCTCTCATTATTAACAATAAAATCTTCTTATTTATTATCTTTCCATGGGATGTCTTGTTATCATCATAAAAGTCTTCTTAAAAGTAGACATTCAACAAGGAAATAAGTAGAAAGGTAAACACAAGCTTTTTTTCTTTGTTTGACCCAGATATTCAGTAGATTATTTATTACTGTGTTGTCTCTTACACACTTTCTATTTTTGATAAATAGCTAGACTTCCTTAGTGATGCACTATGTCATCTTTATAAAAACATTTCTTTTCAATATAAGAAGAAAGAAGAAATATATATTTTTTCACATATGTATTGTTCATTTCTGTAAGTGTAAGTATTCCACAAGTTATATTATTGAGTTAGTGAATATTTTATTTGCTGAGTTATTAAACAACATTATTATTAGCATTTTTGAAAGAGAACTTTAGCTATTGACTATCCAACAAATATATATGTTTTCACTACTGTTTAGCTCCACCGCTTTCTACGAAGCATATCTTTTAATAACAGTGCTGGAGAAAAAGTTTCTTTTAACCACAATCGTGAATTGCTGGCAGGATTTGACATCATAAACTGGATCACTTTCTCAAACCAGACCTTTCTCAGAATGACAGTTGGAAAGATAGATCCATGGGCAACCACTGATAAATGTTTAACTATTTATGAACATCAAGTGGTTTGGCCCAGCTGGATTAATCAGGTAGTCCATGTTATTTTAATTCCTGTTGAACTTCGTTCTCTGCTGTCCCAAAAGTGTTAAACAGTTCAAACCTTAATGTAAATGGCACAGATATTCAGACATGTGAATTGTTTTTTTGTTTGTAACCCTTGAGATCTGTGTAATTATGTGGAAAACAATAAGTCCTTCAAAAAAGATAGGGATGGTTTGTCATCTGCTTCTCTCTTAGTAAAGGAAAGTTTTGGGAATTATGGTGCAAATGCATATTCTAGCACCATTATAATCCATTCATCCAATGAATGTTAATGTATTTTCTGGATAAGGAATAAAAGTTAACAGTAATTTGTGGCCCCATTGCAAGTAACAGAGAATTTGGTCCACAAAATTTAATGCATTGTAGGGTACCTATCTCTGGACAATCCTATTAACAAACTCTATTGGATTAAAAAAAATGGATGCTGATAAATAAATGCTATAATACAGTAAATATATTTCCTAAGACTCAGTATGTTCCTATATGACCACATTTAAGATATAGAAGGAATGGACCAGTATAATGTAGTTGTTAAGATATCAGGTTGGAAACATGGTAACCATGAGTTCAAATTCCACCTTAGACAAAAAGCCAGTTGGGTGACCTTTGACCAGTTATCTTTACTCAAACTTAGATAGGAGGCAAAAGTAAACCAATTCTTGAAACCTTGACAAGAAAACTTCAGTGAATTGTCCAAGTAGACTTATACTGCAGTATTCTAAAAGGATTGTAGATTCTCCATGAATCAATTGTTCAACCTGCCCAGATCTCCAGAATTTGAAAAGTCCTATTCTCTTTGTTAAACCATTTTTTTTTCTGGAAAGGAACAGCCTTTTTCACTTTGTAATGAGAAGTGCAACCCAGGATATCGAAAGACTAAGATTGAAGGGCGATCATTTTGTTGCTATGACTGCATTCCATGCCCAGAAGGAAAAATATCAGATCAGATAGGTAAGAGATTCAAAGAAAGACATTGGCTATGTCCGAATATTTGGATATCAAGATATGTTCAAGAGATTCTTCTTAAACTTTTTTAATTTTAGCCAATTTTTCAAACAAGCAAAAAATCCCTCCAAAATGTTGTTTTATGTGGTTTCTCTCATACACAATCTGTTCTTTCTGTACTGAGATCTACATGAATTTTTAAAATATTACTATCGCATCGCAATATGTGAACTGAAGAAAAAAAAAGGAAATACAAATGGATGCTGATTATTACTCTTCATCAATAAAATCTACATTAACAAATCATACTATGAGACAAATCAATTATACATTTATTTCTTTAATCTGAAATACTAAATATGGAGAGCTCAAAAATATATCCTTATTTAACTTTGTAAATTTAATTTATCAGATCTAGATGACTGTTTCCAATGCCCAGAAGATGAATATTCAAACAACAAGCAGGATGTATGCATGCCAAAGGATATGACTTACTTAACTTTTAAAGAACCTTTGGGGATCATCTTAGTGACATTGGCTCTTGTACTTTCTTTTATCACAATATTCATGCTAGGAATCTTTAGGAAGTATCACAACACTCCAATCATCAAAGCCAACAACCGCAGCCTCTCCTACACCCTCCTCATCTCCCTCCTCTTCACCTTTCTTTCCTCTCTGCTTTTCATTGGCAGACCCATGGTGGTGACCTGTCTCCTTCGACAGACTTCGTTTGGGATCATCTTCTCAGTGGCTATTTCTTGCATATTGGCCAAAACCATCACTGTGGTTCTTGCTTTTATGGCCACCAAGCCAGGATTACGGATGAGGACATGGGTTGGGAAAAGACTGGTTCTTTCCATTGTTCTTTCTTTTTCTTTTATTCAAGCTCTTCTTTGCATTGTGTGGCTTGGAATTTCTCCCCCTTTCCCAGACTTGGATAAGCACACCTTCATTTCTGAAATTGTTGTGGAATGCAATGAGGGGTCAGTTGTCATGTTTTATAGTGTCTTGTCTTTTATGGGTTTCCTAGCTATGGTCAGTTTTATTGCAGCTTTCCTAGCTAGGAAGTTACCAGACACCTTCCAGGAAACTAAATCCATTACATTCAGCATGCTGGTATTTTGCAGTGTCTGGTTATCATTTGTCCCTGCGTACATCAGCACCAAAGGGAAATACACAGTGGCTGTGGAGATTTTCTCCATCTTGGCCTCCAGTGCTGGACTCCTGGCTTGTGTCTTTTCCCCAAAATGTTACATTATTATAATAAGACCCGATCTTAACAAACGAGAGCAATTAATAAGAAGAGGAAATTGATCAATAAAGTTTGGTTTAGTTTGGCAAGATTCTGTCATTAAGTAAGGAAGAATAAAGAAATTTGCTTGAAAAAAAGTCACATGTATTTCTTGGTTTTGGAGCCTGAAGGGAATGTGCCATAGCCTTAGAGGTGCAGCCTGTTTGAATATCTTATCAGAACATTCTCATAGCAACCTATGAATTTGTGCTTCTTCCTGGCATTTGGCATTCTAAAACTATGCCTTCCTTTTGATCTATTTCATTGTTCTCTTGAAAAAATATAGGCCTCAGAAAGGTGGGAACTAACCCAAGGACCATTACTTAAGAAAATGTATGATTTCATCATCTATTACTTTTGCATATGTATGCGTGCATCATTTTCCCTCCTTTCTTGAAATGTATAAACATCAATTCATGTCTTTTGTTTGCAAGAGTGTGTCTCACTATCCTTTTGATGGGGTATACTGTATAGTGTTCATATAATAAACACTGCAGTAAGTTTTGGTTATTCTGTGTTCTGATTCTACAGAAGCAACATCATCTTTGTGTAGTTTACAACCTGGCATTCCTTCAATAACTTCAATAGATCAGTTTTTAGATGGAATTGCCATCCTGTGTGTGCTGTTGTGTGTCTAATTTCCAATCCAATTTGTGCATCTTCTTCTTATTTAGATCTTTTGACTGTGCTTGATAGAAGCCTGCAATTTGCATATCAGAATTAGACTTTCTGGTGAGAAATGTTAGAATATTGGTTGGCCAAACAAATAGTTTGCATTGCCATTGAAGAGGGGACAGCAAGCAAGAATGAAGAGATTCTGTATCATAATGATCAGTGAATGAAAAGCTGTTTTAATTATTTCCTAATAATTTCCTTCAGTTGCATTTGTCTATAGTTGTGTTAAACTATAAAATAAGTCTGAATAAACATATATTTCAAAATTAGTCCATTCTTTTCATCTTGATTAGTGTATATGTGTGTATCTGTGTATGAATATATATACATTAATATGTGTGTATTTCTGTGATATACAGGATGTGTCTTAATGAGTTTCAATAATGGAAGTAATGTTTGTTGCTAAGCTGAAAACTCTTCTGAATAAATTGACTCTGAAAATGCAAAATATTCATTTCTATCATATAACTTAATCATACTTTTTCTTTCTTTCTTTCTTCTATGCAAAAAACAGTCTTTGAAAGACAAGAGAACTGAAGTATTTTTCAACTCTATTAATTACCTGTCATTCATAGCTTTAAACTCTTATAGCTACCTTATAGATACCCAAGATGGTTGTATTGAGAAGAAATATGTTGACATTTGGTCCTGCAATAACAGTAACTAGATTATTTGGGCCATCACTCTTGTAGTTAGGAAATATTTTTTCCCATTAGAAAGAAGTTCTATTGAGGCAAGAAAAGTCCTGGGTTCCATGAAATACATATATGCCTATACATACACAAACACACACAAAAACAAACAAATGAACAAACATATACCTCTGTAATCTGTAATGATGCAATACAGGCTGCATCATTTATAGCACATTAAGAAAAGTTTCCACTTAATGCAAATCTTATGAAAAACATTCTTCTAAAGTTACTCATCTGTTTTGGTCACTGTTTTTCCCTGGCAACATTTGGAATAATAATTACAAAACATGGCCTAATTGTACCAGGGGGGATAAGCTGAAAAATGGCTGTGCAACATTGGGTGCAGGGAGGGGGGAATATTTCCTCACTGTTTTGATTCAGGAAGAACTCTTGTGAGGTAATCATCTATCCTGTCCTTATAATCCTGACTGACTTCTCCTTTCAATTTAGCAACTCCCTGTAAAACACAAGAGGATGTGGCCAGCACTTTGAAAATAAAGGATATTGCAAACATTCCCTTTGGTCTTTCAAACTCTGAATACAGATGTCTTGTAGCTCAATAGCTAGTTTATTCTCAGCTTGTTTGGCTTTCCAGCAAAATCCTGACCATTCAATTGGAGAATATTCCACTAGTCATGGGTGAAGTGAACAGATTTTCTGCAACATTTGGATATCTTATAGTTGGAATTTTGGTATTGGGACTGTTTCCTATGAGCATTGCAAAGTTTCTTTTTCAAAAGGCACTAGGGGTGATCCCAGTCCATTTTTTCATAAATACTATAAACCAGGAGACTCCATACTTGGTGGTATAATTTCTCACAGCTTTTTAGTTTCACAGACGATCACATTCAGAAGACATCCTTTTGAAGACATCTCTGCTGAATTTATGTAAGGAGTTGGATGCTTTAGACATGTATCTTATTTCTGCTAATATCAGAAATGGTGATGGGATAGTTTGCTTACTGTTTCATGTATGGAGAGAAGGGGTGGATTTGGGATGGGTGAGAGAGAGAGGGAGAGAAAGAGAGAGATGATAGATAGATAGATAGATAGATAGATAGATAGATAGATGATAGATGATATTTCTGTCAACGACCTGATACAACATTTATAATCTAAATAAGTCAAAAATGTTTCAAAGAGAATTTTCAATTTGGCAATTGTTTAACTCAAAGTAACAATGGTATAAGGTTTCCTGCCTGAGCAGGGGGTTGGACTAGATGACCTCCAAGGTCCCTTCCAACTTTATTAATGGAATGAAAGGGTAAAATTATCTGAATCTTTTCTAGTTCTCCACGTTAAAAGAATAAGGAGTTATAGCAATAGTACTTAGATTTAAATGCCACTTCAGAGTGCTTTACAGCCCTCTCTAAGCAGTTTACAAAGTCAGCATATTGCCCCCAACAATTTGGGTCCTCCTTTTATCAACCTCGGAGGGCTGGAAGGCTGAGTCAGCCTTGAGCTGGTTACAATCAATCTGCCAAACCGCTGGCAGTCAGCAGAATTAGCCTGCAATGCTGCATTCTAACCACTGCACCACCGCAACTCATGTTATAGCGGAAATGGTGCAAGGGAAGAGAGCACTTAAAGTAATTTATAGTATTTTTTTCCAAAACATAAAGTGTACTTGACCTGGCAAAATGGGATCAAGTTATATTATTTGAAAATTGTGATGCTCTTTTAACCATGACACTCTTTGCAAACCAGCGTATGGCTTATGCTTATTTTTGTTTACTGAGTTACCATTAAGTTTAGTGGAATTTGATCTTATGGGCAACACTAATTTTGCTGAGTGGCAAAAAGACAAAGATAGCAGCAGCATAGTAAACACTATCATACAGCATTATTGGACTTAATTATGATCTTAATAGTAATTTGTCAAGTCTCTTCCTCATCTCTCTGAAGGCTCTGTGGGTTTATAAGATTTTATGAAAATTAAAGTATGCTTGTTTCAATGTCCCCTGTGATCGTCAAAGCTGGAAATACAAGGATGTTGTTCTCCATCACCTCAGCAGACAAATGTGTATTCTCTATGTCTTGATTTACAACTCATACGTACTTCCAAAATTTCAGGCTATTCTGTCACCTGTGGGGGAGATGAAAAATTGTTTTTGGAAAGGAAACAAATCATTTGTGGTTGTAATGTTTTGGGTACTAATATTATTTTTGCTCCCTAAGAATGTCTGCAACACTTGTTTTTTGAAATGTAGTAGCAATGATCCAAGCATTATTCTTCACAAATATTATCAACCAGGAGAATTCATTATTGGTGCCATAGTTTCTCAGTATATAGTTGTTTTTGAAGAGGCCAAATTCACAAGACATCCTTTTCATGATTTGTTCTCTGACTTCATGTAAGGAACTGAAATTTGCAAGCCATAGGATGGTTCTATTCTCATAAAAATTAGGAAGCATAGTACTAGTTTTAGAAATTACTAATGGGGTATGGAAAATGTTTACTTTCCACAACGTCTATATATTTGTATCTATGTCATTTATACCTATATTGATAAAAGAGGAAGGAAGGAAGGAAGACCACAATGATGGTCTTCCTATCCATATTACATATTGTCTGTAATCTAAAGATATCTAAACAGTTTTGGTACCTGTGAGAATTATAAGTAGTTTCTACTTTTTAACAATTTCCAATGAAATATAAATAGAAACAACATGGTCTTTGTCCTGTTTTGTTTGTGTCTGCAAGAGAAAGAGAGAATGTGACAGGAAGATGGGGACATGTACATACCTTTTAGTTTGTGTGGATAAATTTATTAGCTGCTAAAGCCCACACAGTGCTGTCATTGTGCTGAGTAAAGGCACAAAATCAGTCTTCTTTGAAGCTCTTCTTAGTTCAGTATGAAGTTAGCAGACATATATTGTACTGAAATGCAGCAAATATTTCCTCTGAAGCAACCTGACAGTATATATTTCTGATTTTTGAATTTCACTGTAGTTCAGTGACTCAGGCCTACCAACATGTCATAGCCTTGGTGTTTGCTGTAAAGGAGATTAATGAAAATGCCCAGATCTTAACCAATGTCACCCTAGGCTTCAAGATCTATAATACTTATCTTAATGCAAGATATACTTATGCAGCCACAATGGAACTGCTGTCTACTCCAAGCAGATTCTTCCCTAACTATAAATGTGACCTCCAGAACAAACTGGTAGCTGTTATTGGGGGACCAAACTCTGAGGAATTCCTGGACTTAGCAAACCTCTTGTCCATCTACAAAATTTCACAGGTAACTGGCTTCTATTAGTCGTTTGTAACAGTGTTTATGTTTATTATAGTCAAAGATCAGAGATTGGAACAAATAAAAACAACAACAACAACAAAAAGTTGGAAGGGACCTTGGAGTTCTTCTAATTCAATTCCCTGCTCAGGCAGGAAACCCTATACCATTTCAGATAAATGGTTGCCCAGTGTCTTCTTAAAAACTTGTAGTGTTGGAGCATTCAAAGCTTCTGGAGGCAGGTTGTCCCACTGATCAGTTGTTCTCCCTTTCAGGAAATTTTTCCTTAGTTTTAGGTTGCTTCTCTCCTTGATTTTTTTCCATCTGTTGCTTCTTGTCCTGCCTTCAGGTGTTTTGGAGAATAGCTTGGCTCCCTCTTCTTTGTGGCAACCACTGAGATATCGGAACACTGCTATCATGTCACCCCTAGTCCTTCTCTTCATTAAACTAGACATATCCAATTACAGCAACCATTCTTTATATGTTTTAGCCATATACTCAATTTATGCTTATATAGTACTATGTTATCCAATTCACTGTACTCTACTAGTTTAAGTTTATTAGAGTCAGAGACCAAAGACCAGAACAAATGAAAACACTCCATGAATATCCAGTTAAAATTCTAGAATAAAATAATAAATAACAAATAAAATCAATATTAAAATCAAAATTTGGCACAATGTGTATTTTAGTATTAAATGACTATGGGCCCCATAGTTTAAGGATTGATATAATAGTTAGGCCATGTGTAACTGACAAACTGGATGCCAAATTGTGATTTTAATGTAGATTTTATTTGTTATTTATTATTTTACTCTAGAATTTTAACTGGATATTCATTGAGTGTTTTTATTTGTTCTGGTCTTTGGTCTTTGACTCTAATAAACTTAAACTAGTAGAGTGCAGTGAATTGGATAACATAGTACTATATAAGCATAAATTGAACATTAGAATGCTTTTTATGAGAAGATGCAGAGGAGACATATTTTTCCTCAAGGTTTCCTTCAAATCTTTTAGCTTGGATATACCTCTGCTCCAGAGATGAAGACCCAAGATACTCTCTTCCACTGGATGTTCCCAAATACAATTCAACAGCACAAGGGGATTCTCCATCTTCTATTGCATTTTGGATGGACATGGATTGGTGTGTTATATATTGAAATTGGCAAACTGACACAGATATTACTACAAAGTGTGCTTCCCATGTTTTCCAAAAGTGGTATCTGCTTTGATTTCATCAGAAAACTGTCTGAAGGCTATCTCACTGACATTGATAAACTAGCAGGAGGGATTCATGAAACATTGCTTTTTCTCTTCACTCGCACAGCTAATACAGTGATTGTTCAAGGTGAATTTCAAAGTATATTATCTTTAAGGAATTTCCTCAAAGTAGCTGAATTTGTGGAAATGCTAGTGTATTCTAAAGTCTGGATTATGACATCAGAGGTCGATTACATATCCATTCCCTTTCAAAGAAGTTGGGACTTAAGTTTCCTTCATGGATCTTTATCCTTAGCAATTGATTTCAAGGATATTTCTGGCTTCCGTCAGTTTCTTCAAGTGAGGAACCCTGTTTTGGAGAAAGAAGATGGCTTCCTAAGAGAAACCTGGCAACAGGTATTTAATTGTTTTCTCCCTAGTTTTATCGGTGACAATATGAGTGAAGACATTTGCACTGGAAAAGAGCAGCTAGGGACTCTCCCTATGACTGTGCTTGAAATGAAGATGACTGCTCACAGTTACAGTGTCTACACTGCTACGTATGCCATTGCATTTGCTTTGCATGCCATGTACTCTTCTATGGACAACCAAAAGTCAGTTGCAAATGGATGGAGACAGAATGTTCATCAACAGTTATGGAAGGTAACTCTTTGAGTAAACTAGTAAATACATTGCAGCATCCTCTCCTTTCAGTCAAATAAACATAAGAATTTGAAATGACCTTGAAAGTGCTCTCATCCATTTCCTGCCTCTTCCCCATATTCTTTTATTTCTTGCCATAGAATTATGGGATGAGTTAGGAGGCATATAAATTTAATAAAATAACAAACAAACAAACAAACTGTATTAAGGAATACTGGAAATAGCTATAGAAGGTTTGAATCCTGTATACCAGTTCAAAATGGAAAGATGGTTCCTCTGTATGAAAAAACGTTAATATATTTCTTTTATCACAGTTTCTCCTTATACTTTTTCTGTTCCTTTCTGTCATTCTCTTTATGATAATAGGGTCGTGTTTTCTACATTTTTGTCTAAAATCCTTGGAGTAAGAATATATAAAGCTTTTGCTACATTTTATTATTTATGCTGGTTTGTTTTTAACTGCCCTTCTCTAGAATCTAGATTGTTCTGTTTTATAACACAGTAAGGGTTATGGACACACAAGCTACTTTTGCCATGAATCAGTTATGGGTTTGATTATTGATTAGGCTGACTGTTCTGTAAGTATTTGCTGATCTTCTAAAATTCATTCTGAAAGATTAAACCATAGGAAATTAGTATGTTCTGTTTGTTTTAGTCTTTAGACCAGCTTTTCCTTAGAACAGAGGTCTCCTTAATTTCTTTTTAGATCAGATGACCAGTAAAGTAGCTAAATGCTCTGAATCCCTTGTGTGCCCCTTTTAGGGTTGAAGAGAAGTTTCTGATATTATTTGCAGATAGAATTGAAATAAACTATCTATTATGGGCATTCTGCTCTTTGTCAGAAGCAGCATGTATTTTCTGACTTAATGAAACAGATAATATTGCAATAAAACAATTTTAGCTTTTGCTATGAACCATGAAATAAGGTACAGCACACAAGTCTATGTCGGTGATTGCATTTTCTTATCCAGGATTAAATTAACCTAAAACATTTCCATGATATTATGAGAATGTTGTTGAATGGTTATACTACATTTTAAAATAAGATAAAATGCCTTTTGATTTGAGCTTGACACTGCCGATTTCATGTTCAAATCCATGTAGTTGCTTGGCAACAATCATGAAATTTCGTATTATCTTTTGGGGTAATAAACTTCCCACTTTACATGCTACCAGGAAAGTTTCCAATGATCTTTTCTTCAAGTGTGAAGCACATATAGCATTTTTAAGATCATCCAAGCTCACCTAGGTCCTGCCATAGAGCCTAGGTTGAAACAGTTGGTATCTATATTTATTCTTTCCTGTATTTATGTTCTATCAGTTACATTAGACAAGATTGGTTATGCTGTCTTGACATTATGTACAGATGTATGAATGGAATTTTTTATGAATATACCCCCAGCTTCTTAGCAAAAGGTCAAAGATCATTTGAATGTTTTCTCTAGTAAGTTGATTTTTTTCCAACTTCCCCATCTATATTGCATTTGTTGCATGCTTGATAGTGTTTAATCCAAATAATAAGAATGCCTGATCCCTCTTTGTCTTCAAGAGAAATCAACCATTTGCAGTCACCTGATGAGATGAAATATTAAGTTGGATAAATATAATTATTTACTTGATTTGTTAACAGCTACTTAGGAATTAACGTGTAGCATATGAACAGTATTAAACAATTGCAATAAAAAGAACCATATTGTTTTCTTACTCTCATTTAGATGTATCACTTTCTTAGATATGTCTCATTTAATGATAGCAGTGGAAGAATTATTTCTTTTGACCAACGTGGAGAATTAGTAGGAGGATTTCATATTATCAATTGGATCACATTCTCAAATCAGTCTTTTCTTAGAATCAAAATTGGAAAGATAGATCCACAAGGACCCTTAGATCAACTGTTGACTATTTCTAAAAAGGACATTGTCTGGCCAATCCAATTTGGACAGGTAAGATTCAGATTGTTTCAATATCTCTTTATTTTCTTATCTAAAGTTCAAGGACCTTCAATACTCAACTTACAAAATTGAATATTTTTAATAAACAAAACTGTTATCTACATCTGTCAATTAGTATTCTTTTCCTCAAATATTATTTTGGTTTGGGGGTTTTTTACCATCTCAATTGGGCGATATTTCATACTAGTATCTATCATCACTGAATAGCTGAAAAATTCTGACAGTAACAAAGTTCGTATTTTAAAGCTGTTGACTTTTATTTGCCTAACAATGAAAAACACAAACAGATTGATCCCTTCTCCACTCTTCGCTTACAGTTGTCTCTTGTTTAGTAGTATAATTTAGCAAATTCTCTGAAAAAGTAGGCTATATTTCTTTCCAATAATAGTACAATATGTATCATGAAAGATTCATCCCACATTTTCTGAATGTTGTTTCAATATAATTGAAGATTCTAGAAGATAAAAATCCATTAATAGAACATTTCTTCTCTATAAGATCTCCTTGTATTTTTCTAGAGTCCTCACTCTCTTCCATTTTCCAGCCTCATCGCAAAAATGTAACTTATACCCACAGATGGCAATGAGAGGTCTTAGATGTGTCTTACTGTAGTCTGCTCCTTTAGACCAAAAATAGGCAACATTTCCAGTTGTTATAATGCATGACTGAGCTTTTCCTTATTTTTGCATATTTAATCCAATGCTTCTTCCATTCATGAACAGAAACAGCCCATTTCATTGTGTAATAAGAAATGCCATTCAGGTTATAGAAAGAGCACCAAAGAAGGAGAACCCTTTTGCTGCTATGATTGTGCTCCATGTTCAGAAGGGAAGATCTCCAATCAGACAGGTAAAAGCCTTATCAGGATATGGGTTATATTTTAACATTTGGACACACCTTTTACCTTTAGGATTGTATATAAAGTCCCCCTTCCATTTAGTCAAAATATAGAAATTTATATCCTTTCCTATTACTATTATTTGGATAGTTCCTAAAGCCAATGGAATATTTAAGTAAAGGTAAAGGTTCCCCCACACATGCGTGCTAGTTGTTTCTGCCTCTAGGGGCTGGTGCTCATCTCCATTTCAAAGCCAAATAGCCAGCGCTTGTCTGAGGACATCTCTGTGGTCATGTGGCCGGCATGACTAGATGCCAGAGGTGCATGGAATGCTGTTACCTTCCCACCGTAGTGGTCCCTATTTTTCTACTTGCATTTTTATGTGCTTTCGAACTGCTAGGTTGGCAGAAGCTGGGACGAGTAACAGGCGCTCACTCTGTTATGCGGCACTCGGGATTCGACCCGCCACAGTGCCGACCATCTGATCGACAAGCTCAGCGTCCTAACCCACTGAGCCTCCGCGTATTTATACACATCCAAAGTGCAATCTCCAGGAGGTGTTTCAGATATCTGTAGTTATGAGTGAAAAAGTAAGATAAGATATAAGATAAGATGAGATGAGATGAGATGAGAGAAAATGAGATGAGATGAGATGATGAGATGAGATGAGACGAGACGAGCCAAGACAAAACAAGATAAGATTTATTATCATTTTTTACTGTGGGCACACTGGCACATATTTAAAATGAAAATCTGTAGCTTGCTCTCAAAAGTGTACACATACATAACACCCATATACACATACTATATACAACATATGCATATACCTACACCCTTACTTATAAATACATATAAATATTAATCACTTGAATTGAATACATAGCAGAAGGAGGAGGTTTGAGAGTTCATAAGGTTAATACTGTATGGAACAAAACTGTGACTGAATCTGGGTGCTCTGCTTTGCATACCATGAAGCCTCCTCCCAGTAGGAAAAGATGTCATGAAGAGGATGTGTAGCATCCCAGACAATCTTGCAGACTCTGCTCAAGCAATGCTTATATGCCATGTCTTGGATGGAAGGAAGGGAACTGTCAATAATCTTTTCTGCCATCCTCACCACTCTCTGCACTGTGTTCCTGTTTGAAGCAGTGATGTTTCCAAACCAGACTGTAATGCAATGTGACAGGATGCTCTCAAAAACAAGGCAAACGAAATACTGTACATATTGCTACCTGATAACATCTGGTTGTAAATAAATGTTCACTTTTCTCTAAAACTGTTCCAGAAAGTAGCATCAACACTAGAAATGAAGGTTACAGTCTACAAAATCACCCTTTGTATCCTTTAATCTCTGGAAATATTGAATTTATTAGACTTCAATGTCCTAATATTTAAAAATAATCACCCTGTCTATATTCTTAGACATTCTTAGGTGTTTGGATCTCACTTAAGTTTCTACCAGTTTTAGACTATGAAATTAATTTTAAATTACCCCACATAAGATCACACAGACTGATTACAAAAAAAATGGCATGACAAATTAGCAACAACGGTGCTTTACAAAACTGCAAATAATACCATTTGCTTGCAAGGAAGAACTGATGGGAGTATAAAATAGACAAGGTGATAGAAAATGAAAAAGATAAAGTACTCTGGGACTTTAAACTCAAACAGAAAAGCACCTGCCGTATAACACACCAGACTTAACAGTGTTTGATAAGGAAGATAGAGAAGTCTGGATAGTAGACAGTACCTGGAGATAGCAGAAGAGAAGAGAAAGACCTGAAGAAGGCAACAAAATACAAGGATGTGCAAATAAAAATAGAATGAGTATGTCAAATGAAAGGAAAGGTATTACCAATAGTAATAGGTGCCATGGGTGAAATGCAAAACTACTGCAGCACAACTTAAAACCCATCAGTCAATTGCAAAAGGCAACTTTACTTGGAACAACTTACATCCTGTGATAATACCTTTAACACCATCAAACATCAACATCTGCCTATCCCAGATCCTTGGGAAGCACTTGATAGGTAGATATATTGCCAAATCTGGTCTAAAAATCTGGCTGATTGTGCAGATAATAATAATAATAATAATAATAATAATAATAATAATAATAATAATAATAATAATAATAATAATAATAATAATAACAACAACAACGACGATGATGATGATGATGATGATGATGATGACGACGACAACCACCACCACCCAGAAACAGGTAATACTTTAACTATATTTGTTGGGAAACACCAGTTGTTCAGAAAGGGGGAGCTCCACATTTTATCATTATAGGTTTGAACACATTATCTCAGGAGTAGCAGGAGAAAAATGAAAAGAAATGTAGTAGATTAACTACTATTGATCTTCCATAGACAATAGCATTTCTACTACCAATACACTGTAAATGGAAGAGATGAAAGCATAGATATATAAACATGATTTTTTTTTTAAATGCCCTGAATGCAACTGAATGCATTTTTCTCATTAGAAAAAAGTTTGTGAGCATTTTCCCTACATCTAGGGAAACATCTGGCAAGTGTATGTTATAATCTATTAAAACAAGAAAAAGAGAAAAACAAATGGAAATGCATATAAAAGATCTATTTTATATTCTTAATGGGGGGAATATACATAAATATCATAAATATCTTGATTTAACATACACTTTTGCTTTTCAGACATGGATGATTGCTTTCAGTGCCCAGAAGATCATTATCCAAATAAAGACCATAATTCATGCATTCGCAAACCTATAAGTTACCTATCTTATCAAGACAATTTGGGGACCAGTTTGGCCATAGTGTCCCTTGTGTTTTCCTTCATCACGGTCTGCATTCTAAAAATTTTCCTGAAATACCATGACACTCCTATTGTCAAGGCCAACAACAGTAGCCTGTCCTACATCCTCCTTGTCTCCCTTCTCCTCTCTTTCCTTTGTTCCCTGCTTTTTATTGGCCGACCTGTGAAGATGACCTGTCTCCTTCGACAAACTGCTTTTGGCATAATCTTCTCAGTGGCGGTTTCCTGTATGTTAGCCAAAACAATCACAGTGATTCTTGCATTTATGGCCACCAAGCCAGGTTCAAAGATGAGGAAATGGGTTGGAAAACGACTATCCGTTTCTTTGGTTTTCTCCTGTTCTCTTGTACAAACTCTTCTTTGTGTAGTTTGGCTTTCTACCTCTCCCCCCTTCCCAAGCACTGACATGAACTCTCTTAGCAAAGAAATCATTCTGGAATGTAATGAAGGCTCTGTTGTAATGTTTTATTCCATCTTGAGCTTCATGGGGCTTTTAGCTATTGTCAGTTTTGTTGCAGCTTTTCTAGCCAGGAAATTACCAGACACTTTCCAGGAAACCAAATCCATCACTTTCAGCATGTTGATCTTTTGCAGTGTCTGGTTGTCTTTCATACCTGCCTACATGAGTACCAAAGGAAAATACATGGTGGCTGTGGAGATCTTTGCCATCTTAGCTTCCAGTGGGGGACTGCTGGTTTGTATCTTTTTTCCAAAATGCTATATCATCGTGTTGAGGCCTGACTTTAATAGAAAAGATCATCTGATAAAAAGAATCCATTAAATGGCATTCTTCGTGATTACTTTTTTTATGAAACATGCTAATATTAGTCATATATACCGTATATAATTTTTTATTTATTTTAATTCCATTTATATCCCGCCCTTCTCCGAAGACTCAGGGCGGCTTACAAGCTTAGCAGTAGCCTTCATTCTATGTATATGCCTGCTTATTAGGGCTTTCACACACACCCCAAGCGGCATTATTACAAAGTCAGCTTAATTGCCCCCAACAATCTGGGTCCTCATTTTACCTACCTCGGAAGGATGGAAGGCTGAGTCAACCTTGAGCCTGGTGGGATGCGAACCTGCACTAATTGCAGGCAGCTGGTGTTACTTAAGGAGGCATTAGCCCACTGCTCCACCAAGGCTCTCTCTATATATATGGCAAAGGTGTTTTATTTAAAATAAATTAAACCTCTTATTTAGTTTAGTTTTTTTATGGCTCATGAATAATATGTCTTAGTCCTTGGTAATGCTGGCTATTGTGTATGTCATAATTTACAGAATGAGAATATTAATGAAGTTTTAGAAGATTGCAAGAAGCTCAGAACTCATCACCAGATGTGTAGCCAACTTCTAGATCTGTTTGCAGATCTTCAGTGAGGAAGATCCACCAAGTCAAAATAATTGTAACTGTTTTTTTCACCCATAGAAATTTTGTGGTTGAATGGCTATGAGAAGGAGACTCTTAAGGTTATAAGCTCCCGCCATCCTTTATTTATAAGCACCAAGTTGATTTTATTTCTAATCTAGTTATATCATGCTATTTGGCTTATTATTTTGTACTGGGTGTTAAGTTCATAATTGGACTACATGTATAAAGACAAATTTAAATCAATCAGAGTCATTTTTTTCAACATATTTTAATGCAAAGGACATACGGTACACTGTTTTTTAGGTATTCCAACTAATTATTGTAAGTTCATATCAAATGTAAGTTCAGAATAAAATGATTAAGCTAAAACATTTTTAACAACTGGGCAAAATGAATTGCTTATTTGCTAATCAATTTTTTAAATCCCATTTATATCCCGCCCTTCTCCGAAGACTCAGGGCGGCTTACAATTTAAAGCACAAATCAATGCGCTTAGCAATTTATCCACTATTTAAAGTTTAGAAGGCTACATCAAGGACTATGTGATTTCTTATTGCCATCTCCATCTCCACATACAAAGAGATGTGTGGCAATAAATTAAAAAGAAAATATAAAACAAAGAAACTCAAAAGGCAGACTAGATGGACTACTAGCTCTTTTTCTGCTTCAATTTTCAATATTTTGATAAAAGTACATTTTCCCACAACCTGCTCATAGTTGTGATTCTTATTGGTATGTATTGATGAAATACTTGAACCCAGTGAGACATAAACAAGGATATGCTTGTGGATTTCATAATCTTCAGTCCTATCCTCTTAGTCTTTAGTGGGGAGAGGATTTATTTGTTTGTTTGTTTGTTTGTTTTGTGCCCAGCTGCAAAGTCATGATTTTTTCCTATGCCCTTGGTTTTTTTAGATATTTTGTTCTAACAATAAGTATCATTGTTTTTAAGGAACCTAGGAAATAATATTGTACGAATCTCTATAAACTACTCAGATATTTGGGAATTGGAATGGATTACTTGGATTAATGTTATTTGGATTCATTACCTGGACCCAAGAAATGTATATGGTTGGGGAAAAGAAACAAGTGCAACTGGATGTGCAGGAGATTCTGAGAATCAAAGAAAAATGAATTCTGCTGTACTATAGTTACTTTCAGAAGGCATGCTTAGTAGGAAAAGCCTACTAAGAGAGCATGGGTATCATGAAAGTGCTTCAACTTCTAGCTTAAAAAACAAATGGAGTGATGGAGATTTCAAGCTGGAGAAAATAAAGATTGCTATTAATATCACTTTGCATTATTGTATTGTAGTAGGGGAAAAGGTGCATTGAATCATTCAGCAAACTGAATTCCATATTCAAAATTATTTCCTTACTAACTGTCTCTTTGAATTCAAATCAGGTCTCAAAATAATAATATAACATTTAGGGGAAAAGATGCAGCCCAGTAATCCAGCTGCTGAAGCCAAAATGGAGAAGATCTCCACAGCTACCATATATTTGCCCTTGGTACTCAGATAGGTTGGAACAAACGATATCCAGACACTACAAAAGACCAACATGCTGAAGGTGATAAATCTGGCTTCATTAAAGCTATCTGGTAACTTCCTAGCTAGGAAGGCTACTGTGAAACTGACAGAAGTCAAGAATCCCAGAAAACTAAGAACGATATAAAACATTGTGGTTGAACCTTCATTACATTGCAGGACAATTTCTTCAGTTATAGAGTGCATATCAAAATCTGGGAATGGAGGAGAAATTGTCAGCCACATTGTACAAATGGTAAATTGTGCCAGGGAGCAAAATAGGACAATAGAAAGAGCCAATCTGTTCCCTACCCATTTCCTCATTTTGGAGCCTGGCCTGGTGGCCATGAAAGCAAGAACAACAATGATAGTTTTCCCTAATATGCAAGAAAGGGCCATAGAGAAGATGATGCCAAAAGCAGCTTGTCGCATGAGACATTTCATTTGGTCAGGTTGCCCAATGAAGAGCAAACTGCAAAGGAAGGAGAGCAGGAGAACAATGAGAAGAATGTAGGTGAGGCTTCTGTTGTTGGCTTTGACAATGGGGGTGTCTCGCTGTTTAATGAAGATCCCCAGCACCATAACTGTGATGAAAGAAAAGAAGAGACTAACACTGACCAAGGTGATTCCCAACGGCTCATTGTAAGACAAAAAGGTTGCCTTTTTTAGAATGCAAAGATTTTGAGCATTGTTTGGATATTGGTCTTCTGAACATTGAAAACAATCAATTGCATCTGGAAAAACAAAACATCATGGTCAATTTTTAAAAATACTCAGGAAGCAGAACTGAGAGTTAATTATTGGGATTTTTTTTTCCTAATTAATGTCTACTTATATTTAGTGTCATGCTGTAAATGTGCCAGATCTTCTGCTACTTACATATTATTTTTAGTAATCCTTTTATTTTTAGTATTCATATAGCAATATCATTGGTTTAGTCACATCACAAATCAGTTTTAGGAAGTTTAAAAATTAGCATTTTGAATCACACTTAAGAAGACTGTATGGCTTTGCACAATATAACACTTACCCATTTGGTTTGAAATTTTCCCTTTTGCACAGGGAAGGCAATCATAACAGCAAAATGGCTTCCCTTCTAGTTTCATCTTCCTGGATCCTGAATAGCAATTGTCATTGCATACAGAAAGAGGTAGGACCTATCAAGAAGTGAAACCAGGATTTATTAAAGCACTAAAGTTTCAGAAGATCCTATTTCAGTGTGGATTTTACTTTTACACAATGAACGTAGGATGTAGATGTCCCAAATTTCTTTCCATTTTAAAACAATTATATTAAATAAGTGGAAGTATTGCAGGGAGGGAGAGCTGGAATCAAAAGTGAAGATAGGAACACTAAGAAAATAAATTTGCTTAGCTAGGTGAAAATAAAGATCCAGAAAAACTCGTTTCCCATGTATACATCAGCTGGAAATAGAGATGAATTATTCTTTTCCCTCTGAATTGCAATTCCTTCCTCTCCTTTGACCACAGCAATGACCAGGTGTTTTGTCTGAACCATGTACTGTCTAGACCTTGACATGAAATTCTCCCCTTGCTTTTTTCCTTCCCATCTATGCCAGAAAGGTAACCATCAACTGTTTTCTGTTGAGAATTCATGTCTTTCAAGGACTGGTGGAAAAAATAACAAAGTATGAATAACAGTTTCACCATTTTTCCTGTCATTTCGGGCATAAATGGGAAATTGGCAGAATCATCATTCATTTACCCATCCATCAACCAACCCATCTGCAGTATTTGTCTCTGTTTCCTGCATTTCACTATTTCTCTGCTAATTCCTTTTTTTAAAACACTATTTCACCACTCTACAGCTGAACACCACCCATGCCATAATAAAAAAGTAACCAGGCAGCTCAAAATCCCTGTATGAAAGACCCTTGAAGATCTTTCAACTCCTGGATCAAATGGAAGCTGACTGCTCCCCAGATAAAATGATTAGCAAATGGAAACTTGAAAATCTGGACATGTCATTCAAGGAAAAGGAAGGCTAGGGGGGAAATTCTGTTTTGTAGGGAAAATCAGCTTTCAGATGAATGGGACTGTTTAATTGACAAATTGAAACAAATTGTTATTACTGTGTGATAGTAATATGATAAATAGCTTTAATTACTTTAGTGAACATTCAGATATTTTTTTAAAACCAGGCAGATTTGAAATGCCACCAGGAATAGACAGCAGCTATAGCATTAAGTTCTGTTAACACTGTAAAGATTTAATTAGGAAATACAGTAAATTATTTTAATCTTTGCTATATAGAGATTACATGCTTTTATCCCTTCAAATCTATAATGCTGAAAGCAAGAAGGGAAAGAAAAGAATGTGCAGTTTGAAATCTGAGCAAGAAATACCTGGTTAAACATGGTGGGCCAGATGATGTCTTTTGTAGAATTTGTGAACAGCTTAACTGGAGAATCTGTTGGGTCGATTTTTACAACTTTTACTTTAACAAAGGTCCTGTTTGGGAATGTGACCCAGTTGATAATGTCAAATCCAGTGTCTAAATCTCCATTTTCATTAAAGGAAATTTTATCTCCTGCAGTGTTATTAAATGAGATGGTTCTCAAATAGTGATGCAACTAAAAAGAAGCAAAGGGTGACAATTAAAAAGAAGGGAAGGGAAGGGAAGGAATGGGAAAAGAAGGGGACGGGAGAGAGAGAGAGAGAGAGAGAGAGAGAGAGAGAGAGAGAGAGAGAGAGAGAGAGAGAGAGAGAAATTGTACTAATAGCGATGCAACTAAAAAGAAGCAAAAATTGACAATTAAAAAGGAGAGGGAAGAGAAGGGAAGGCAAGAGAAAGGGGAGTGGATAGGAAAAGAAAGAAAGAAAGAAAGAAAGAAAGAAAGAAAGAAAGAAAGAAAGAAAGAAAGAAAGAAAGAAAGAAAGAAAGAGGGAGGGAGGGAGGGAGGGAGGGAGGGAGGGAGGGAGGGAGGGAGGGAGGGAGAGAGAGAGAGAGAGAGAGAGAAAGAAAGAAAGAAAGAAAGAAAGAAAGAAAGAAAGAAAGAAAGAAAGAAAGAAAGAAAGAAAGAAAGAAAGAAAATTAAGTTAGGGATATTGATTTCATGGGACTAGGTTCATTAATACAATATGATTGTTTGTACGTATTTCTTCTCTACCACACACTTTTGAATCTCTGTCAATAATGTCAATGCTGCTACATCTAAATATTTTCTTCCCTATTGTTGTGGCATTTTTTATCTATCCACAATTGCAAAAGTTTCTCTAAGTCAGAAAAGGATGAGAAAAATGTTTTGGCAGGAGACTGATAATTATCACTCCAGTGTACTCATTGCCTGGATCTGATTGCATTACCTAACAGCTCATTGCATTAGACAGAAGAGCAATGGGAAATGGGCATTCATTCTTTGATTACCTGCCATGCATTTTGAGTCAAAAAAAATTCTCTCCCAAGTTCTGGTCTTCCTCTGTGTTTAGACATGGAAGAAATCATGACTTGTAAAGCATGTGCCACAGCATACACTGCATTATAAATGCAGTAACTCTGCCCAGTCATGGTGGTATCAAACACAGACTTACGTAGACTCTCCAACTTTTCTTCTCCAGTGCACAAAATTCCAGTATTTTCACCTAACTTATCTGTAGGAAAAGAACATTCAAAAGCCTGTTCCCAGAAAACTCTCATTAAATGGTCTTCCACATCTGAAGTTGGGTTTCTCATCTGAAGGAATTTACTGAACCCAGAAATCTCCTTGGAAGAAACTTCAAAAGTTATAACACCATGGAAAAAGTCCATACCCCTAGTTTTTTGAAAGGGAAGGGATGTAAACTCCATCTGGGCTGGCATTATCCAAACTTTATCTTTCCACTCGATGGGTATCTCTTCAAATTCTGTAAAGTACGGCAACATTCTAAAAATTGCTGTGACCTGGTTTTCACAATATAGAATGATAACGTTGGCAGTGCTCTTCATGATAATAATATACATTTTACCAAAATCTTTAAATGCTCCTGCAATATCATTAGAAAATGTTTCCTTAGCCATCTCTTCCATGAACTCAAAGCAGATTCCGTTTTGGGAAAATGAAGGAACAGCATTTTGAATGAACCTGTCTCCACTCTCATTACGTTGGACAATCAACCCAATCCATGTCCACCTAAAATACAACAGCAACTGGAGAATACCCATAATCTGTCGGTCACCATCTGGGAAAAAACGATGAAAGAAAACAGCTTGTACCTGGTCATCTATCATTGGAGAAGATCCATATATCAGCTAAATATAGAAAAAAAGGGAGGGACATGATTTTCCAAAATGAAATATTCATTATTTTTTTAAAAAAACCTGTTCTTCATTTATCATCTTTGTTGCAAACATTAATAGATATCTAATCATGGTCATAAAAATCATTTCGCTGGGACCTAAAAACCTGGCTCTTTGAGCTATTTGGTCTGGACTGAGGGGTTTAATGTTTTTAAATTGTGATTTAATTTTTGTGGCTAGACTTAATTTAATTTATTTTAATTTTATATTGGATTGTTTTTAAATTTTGCCTTGTAAACTGCCCTGAGTCCTTTGGGAATAGGGCGGTATATAAACCAAATAAATAAATAAATAAATAAATAAATAAATAAATAAATAAATAAATAAATAAATAAATAAATAAATAAATAAATAAATAAATAAATAAATAAATAAATAAATAAAAAAATTATGTCTATAATTAGATATATTTAGGAGTAGTATAAGTGCAAAGCTAAGGACAGAAATACATGAATTTGTGACTGAGCTGGCAGTGATAACACAATTGACAGCTTTAATTAACGAGATTACCTAGTTTTGTTTCCACTTGGAAACCATTTCTAGATTATCACTTAAAATGGAGAAAAATGAAACTTTGATATTAGGTTTAGATGATTAAGTCAACTTTCTTGTTATTGAAATGATTTGAATTAACTGGAAATGTAAACAAAAGGTTGTTTGTCACTTTTTCTTGTACTCTACTGAGATTAAAAAAAGATCAGAAGTCATCAATTTTTTCTTTTTCTTTCTACATCTTTGTTTTTTTTCCTCTATTTTTTCTGATTTTTGTTTCCATAGTATTTTATCATATAATAAACTCTAATAAATAATTAAAAGAAACACATTCAGGAAATGTTATAACCATCTCAGAATTGTCTCCCCCTGGTTTGTTACAGTGGAAAGGCAGCTGAGGGGGGAAGCACTTTGAGAGGGGTAAGACTGGTGTCAATCCTTTGAGATACTCCAGACCATGAAACCACAATCTTCGAGTCTGAAAGCATTTTCCCTCTCTCTGTTTCATCTACAAAGTTACATTTAAAAAAACAACAGAAATCATACACATGATAAATAATGCAGTGGTGGCCATATGTTTAGGCACTATCCTAGATTTACTCCTAAATCTGAATGCAAACTAATAATGTACTTTGATTCCTTGACTTACTTATAAATACATCAATACATTTTATCACCATGTTTTAATAATACTATTAAGTATTTATGGACTTGATTAAGCAATTAAATGTATTAATATTGGGGAATATTTATATTGATCTTTATATTGCAGAATGGCCCTTCCTTCCTTCCTTCCTTCCTTCCTTCCTTCCTTCCTTCCTTCCTTCCTTCCTTCTTTCTCTCTGACAGTCAATCCTGAGATGCTTTCTCAAATTGGTCTGGGCTGAGATTTCATTTACCAGATCATTTACCTATCTCTGAAGGTTATTTTCACAGCCCCTTATATGTATTTCAAGAACAAATCTTACCTGGGGCATCTTGTAGATATTCAAGATGTTTGCCATGAAGGGACAAATGTGAGAATTAGGTCCTGCAATAACAGATACTGCCCAGTCCTTGGCATCACACTTATAATTGGGGATGAAACTGCCCCGTGTTGAGAGAAGTTCCATTGAAGCCAAGTAGGTCCATCTCGCCATGAAATAACTGTTAGAGATGTGCATACCAAGAGTCATGTTGAATAAAATGTAATTGTTTTCATTGATCTCTTTTACAGCAAAAACCAAGGCCAGGATATGTTGATAGTTCTGTAGAAAAAATCTGCACAGATATATTCCAAATCATACTTAAATCATCTCTTAAAGAATCTGGTATTACATAGACTTCATTTACAATTCAGCTAATGGTATACAGAAAGAAATGGTGTAGTACTGTGCAGGAAATCATGTAAATGCACTAGCACTCCAAAGATTTTCCATTGCTATATATGGATTGAATTATATAAGTAAATTATACAATAAATAAATGTATATATTCTAATGAAAGACTATGAAATCTGGTGAGACACTTCAATCTTCATGGGTACTTTTATGGGTAGAGGAAGAACATGTGTTCTTGAACCTTATTTGAGAGCAAACAGAATAACAGAGTTGAAAGGGACTTTGGAGGTCTTCTAGTCTACCCACTGCTCAAGCAGGAAACCCTATACCATTTCAGACAAATGGCTGTCCAATCTCTTCTTTAAAAACCTCCAATGTTGTTAGAGCACCCACAATTTCAGGAGGCAAGTTGTTCCACTGATTAATTGTTGTCACTGTCAGGAAATTTCTCTAGTTCTAGGTTGCTCTCTCCTTGGTTAGTTTCCATTCATTGCTTCATGTCCTACATTCAGATGCTTTGGAGAATAGGTTGACCCCTTCTTCTTTGTGGCAGTTCCTTTGATATTGGAACACTATCTTGTCAACCCCTCATCTTCCTTTTCATTAAACTAGACATGCCCAATTCCTGCAACCATTCTTCATATGTTACATATAAATGATGTATGTAACTGTATTTCTGGAATCCCTTATCCTAGGAAAAGATGTAACTGTTTCATTGGGGCAACCCTACATTTGTATTCCATATATGCTGAACAGCTATTTGGAAACAAATTGTAAGTACTACATAGTGCCATTGTTCCCTAATATTCCGAAGAACAATTAAATTGTTAAAGCTTGGCATTCAATTAGCTATAAAAAATGTTTCAGTAGTATCGCACTGATGATTCATTCCACTGTAAGAAAATGAGAAAAGCACTGGCGTGAGAACTGCCTTAAGTGTGTGCGTACGTTAGTGTATTTTTATTTATTTGCCAGATACGAAATATCAGTGAGAATCCATTTCTATTAGCTTAAGAATGAAGGAACTAACCAGCAAGAAACCAGGAGAAATAATTTGTGCTGCCAGCAATACCACTAATTAACTCAGTCCAGGCATCTTCTTAGAGAAAGATATCTGGTTTGAGACATACTACAGCTAAAAAGAGAAATTCTTTACATGATGTCATCAACCAGTTCTTCAGATGGATGTCTTGTGAAATCCGCTCGATCAGATATCATGTAGAACTGAGATAGTATCCCAGCTATCGTGAAATCCCCTGACTGAAAATATTTGTGCTTAATAAATTGAGGTTTCCCCACAGTATACGTTTTAGTAGGAGGCATAGAACATGTAGCCCCTGGCAGTAGGATTGACATTACTGCCAAGAAAAATACTATCTTCTTCAAGAAAACTTTCATCACCAAATATGAACCAATTCCATTTGCAACAATGAAACATGGACAAAAAAGAAACTTTTATTGTTTAGAACAGTCTGCATATATATATCCTTTCTCAGATTGTTACATTTCTAGCCCTCTGGTTCCATGATAAATAACACTTTTCAGTCTTCACCTGTTTTTGCAGGTTGCTCCTTGGACATCCCTAAGGATTTGAGAAGAAGCTAGATTATCAAGACTCTGTCGGTAATTATAGGTTAAATCAATGGATGTTCAGTGAAGCTCCTTAGACACTTTGAGTCAGAAACAGAACAACGATATCCATGGGCTCAGGACCAAAGGGCCCATAACTGACAATTATATAGGAGCTAGAAGGGGAAGAAACTAATTCCAATGAACAAATATCATTCAAAATATTTTGCTAACTCTGTAGCTGTAAAAATGAAATTCTCTGGAACAATAGAATTATTACCCATTTGATTTTAACCTTCCTAATAGGAGCAGGTCTGTACACTTCTCAAAGTCCTTTTGGACTGGAGCAGTGTGTAACGTCTTGTAACTAAGCAAATAATAAATAAATATCATTGTAGATATGTTTTTAATAGTGCTCCATTTACAAGGTGAACAAATTTCAGAACAGAAAGTTCTAAAATCTTGGAGAGCCATATTTTTATCACAGTTGCAAAATAAACTACTGCTTGGGTCTTTTAATTCATTTCAAATAACTTTTCATCCATATTCTCAAAGTAAAATGAAGTGGGTCACATTTTTATTTCTGGGTTGGTGAATGACATGAGCCTCCAGGAGATCAAATCAATCAACTTATTCACAACTGATATTTTACAGACCTGCAACAAGGCCTCTTGATTAGTGATGTGGGAAAGGGGAAAAAATAACTTATCATTCAGTGTATTCCTTCCTGTTTAATTGTGAAATTTAATTGGTGTTACAAATCTTTGCAGAAAAATATTTTTCATCAGGGTCTCTTTAATAAAGGTAGGCAGGACAATGATGCTAATTTGAAATCCTTAGGTTGTTTTTTTGTTCTATATATCTAGGGCTTCAGTGATTGTGAGAAATAATCAATCAAGCCCTAGACAATGCTTCAGAAACAAATACAACTGCTATACAATGCAATACAAAGTTGTGCAAAGGCTTTCCTAGCAATGATTGCCACCCTCTCTTCAATCAGAATCAAGAATTACATATAATCACAACCTCCAGATTACATGTGGATCTCTTTGGGACAGTGCAAATCCATCCATCCAGCATCAAAGATGCCTTAGTCTTAGAACTGAAGGTCCCCAAACCTAAAGCCACTCAGTGTTGCCAGGATTCACTTGAACCCTGTCTTTCTCCATACAGATGCTTACAATCTCCAAACACTAGGATAAGACAATCATGCATCATTTAATTCACCAGGGTCACAGATGTATAATCACAAGTTGGGTTGCAAACAGTGTTAGGAACATCCAAACAACAATGACTAATAAATAACATCAATGAAAAAAATGACAATCAAGACTAATAACCAACAATAACTTACAGAGTTGTCTAAACTCACAACATCCCTGCTTTCCTAATGATCAGCAACAGGCAATTTTATCTTGGGATAACACTCCAAAGAAAGTTTCAGTTACAGAAAAGGCATGCTACTGGGTTACTACTAGACAACACCCCTTAAGAGACAGTACCCAGAAGATACTACTCCTACTGGATCTAATAGGACAAGCAGAGACAACTAGAAAAGTTTGGTCATACAAATATCTGCTCCCATGCCATGAAGGACTTTGTAGATGGCATGAATTACACCAGCAAGCCTATTGTGAGGAGATGCAGTTCACAAAGCAAACGTATAATATAGACATACCATATGATTAAAATCAAACCATTCCTAAATAAATTGTATTGCATAAAAAGGTAGACATATATTCATATTACCAGCTAACAGACTTCTAATGTTATTGCAAGCATAACACATTTTTCAATAAATACAGTAACTCATTTATTAGGTGTATTACTACCTACTAAGTTTTGAACTATTCTCAACATGTCTGTGATTCTCAGATATACTTTACTTATCATACTTACATACTGTACCAATGTATCTCAGTGCATTCAGCAGCCAACTTTCAATGTCATATTCAAGCAGAACCTTCCATAATTCAGGCTGATTTATTTTATTGTGCTCTTTCTCTAAATCAAACATAATACTATTTTGTTGAGTCAAAGTTTCTAGCAATTGTTCATTTAATAAAATAAATGGTTGCTACAAAATCAGTCATATATTGTAAGCCAGCATTCTCCAACCTTTCCATGTTAGTGGCCTAGTGCCGGTGGGAGGAGGGAACAGGGAATGGTTTTCTGTGAGGGGAATGTGCATGGCAGATCCACAGACATAACCTCAGTGTAATGGGGCTGTGGGCATTGGCGCCTGCCAATTGCACTTGTGGGGCTGCAAAAGCTGGCACCCACCACTTGCGCAAATGGGGCTGTGTTGGTGCTCACATGACTGGGGTGTGTCGCTAATCACACAAGTAGAGCTTCAAGCACCGCCACCCGCTGCTCATGTGAGTCAGGCTGCACATGTGCACGAGTACACTGGTCCCCCATTCATGCAGCCCAGTTGCAAATAGGCCACGGCCCCATAGTGGGCCATGACCTACAGGTTGGGGACCCCTGATATAAGCCTTAACTGTCATATGACTGCCAAGTTTTCACTCTTGACAATATCTGTCAAGCCTCAAAGAATGCCTGAGCTGGGTAAGTGGAGGTGTCTGAACAAGAGATCAGAGTAGACAGATGTCCAGAATGATGTACATTGAGACACCCCATGAATGACTGTGTAGTGGAGAAGAGCCTGGGTACCTGTAGAAAGGAGGCATAAGAATCTGGACTCTAGCAGTCCTTATGGGGGTGGCATTAGAAATATATGAAATTTCTATCCCTGATAAATCTATTCCTAGTAAATCAAATCTAAACATTAGATATAAGGATAATTTATGGCATGTGGATTCCATTTTGTTCAGGAGCTCCAGTAGTTTAACATCTACAAAACCATCATTATTAGGCACAAAGCAGTGATAGAGGAGGAGGAAGAAAAGGAGGAGGAGTTACTTCTGAGAATTTTGCTGACTTCAGGGTTGGAAAATGTGACTATGAACCTTATGATTATCTAAGGTGATAATTATGAATTCCCTATTAACCTCAAAGCAGAAAAAATATTTTTTTTCATTCTAATTGCGTACAGGTGTATAACACCTGAACTGATCAAAGGGAGGGGGCAGTTAATGTATGTATGTATGTATATATGTATGTCGGTACACATGTATCCACCCATCCATCCATGGATTCAGCAGACCAGTGTATATGCATTTACTGGTAGGATCCAGAATCAGAAAGACCATGGCATACTAAATAACTGGATGATGATGATCACAAGAGTAGGAGATCTTAAATTAAGAGACAATCATCATGCTTGCCGCATGAGATGGTCCTTCTTGTCCCTGAGACTTCTTGTGTGTTTGCTGCTGCTGCCACCAACAGATTGTGTGCTATCTCCTGCAGTGTGTACTATTCCTGAGTCTCTGAAAGTGCAATACCAATATTTTCAGCCAGGTGATGTGATAATTGGTGGGATAATTTCACAGCTTTTCTCCTTTTCTGAAGGAGCAGACTTCAGCTCACACCCTACACCCAAGTGTGATGTTGAACCTGTGTAAGAAAAACCTCATTGATTTCTGTAATAGTTGGCTATTTCCTAGCAGCAGCATTCACGTGCTTTTATCAAATGCATAGATTCTAATAGTCAGATATTTTTATTCCTACGTCTACTTATTCTGCTCTTCTGGTAATAGAAAATAGGAGGTTGAAATGGTGGCCAGTCCACAAACAGACATGTGGTAACCTTGTTATTTTTCATTGGAGCAACTTCTATCTTATAGATCTTGGGTTTAACCCAATTATTTGGCTTAAACTTAAAGTTCCAGCACTGCGCAAGCAGTTGGATATTATGATCTAAACTTCTCTTCTAGCTCTATGATTCTATGATATTTGCTCTGATGTATGCTCTGAGTTTATTCTGATCTTTTACACCTGATAAGACCAAATCAATCATTAAGACATGCTAGATTTCATTGTGTGAAGTGGGAAAACCTGCATCAGTCTTACCTTTAAGCAGTCTTCTATTGCTTAAAGTCCTTACAATCTCTTCAGTAAGGTCCATATTTCGCTGACCTAGTGAGAGGCCAGAAGCAAGTGATTGTTTTGTGACTAGTATGCTGTATTACATACAATTTGGTCTGATCTAGAAGGGTAAGCTAGAGGAAACACAATCCACCCTTGAAAGGTTTTACTGCATAAGTTAATGAAGCAATATTTAGGATCTTCAGAATGTAACAGACTTGTATTTGTTTCTGAGCATACATTTTCTGAATATGGACTTCTGCCTTAGAGTTTAGAACAGTTGAAATATTGAAGAAGGGCAAATCCATTACTGTATAAGCAAACCAAGCTATTCTTCTGGTTAAATGTAACTTCATTCTGTCAAGTTTGTCATTCTCCGATGTTCACCGCCATTAAACATAGGTTATTCTAATGCAGGGTACTCTTGCAAGAGTGGTGTAGGAATGTTCACAACATAGAACATTGTGCCTTACTCAAAATGTGTCTTTTACTTTAGTGTAATGCTGAAAAAATATTAGCACACCCTACCATTGGTATTTCTTCTAGCTTTATGATTCTATCATATTTGTCAGACCTCCTTGTTTGCTCTGAATTTAGTCTGATCTTTTACATCTGATAAGATCAAATCAGTCAGTAAGACATGCTAAATTTGATTGTGTGAAGTGTGAAAACCTGCATCAGTCTTGCCTCAATCTTCTATTGCTTAAAGTCCTTGCTATTATATACGTAGCATTATTTATACCAGCATGCCTGGCTGAGGAATTTTGGGAGTTGAAGTCCACAAGTCATAAAAGGGCCAGGTTTGAAGACCCCTGATTTATACCCATAGACATCCTACTCAAAAGTCATTGGGGCAAAATTCAGTAAGGTCCATAGTTCTCTGACCTTGTGAGAGGCCAGAAGCAAGCAATTTTTGTTTCTGAGCATACTTTGTCTGAAAATGGACTTCTGCCTTAGAGTTTAGAAGAATTGAAATATTGGAGAAGGGCAGAACCATTACAAGCAAACAACCTATTCTTCTAATTAAAGATAACTACATTCTAAGTAGGTTTCTCATTCTCCAATGTTCTCCACCAGTAAATATAGGATGCCTCTTGCAGGAATAGTGTGCAAATGTTCAGAATATTGATTTTCATGGCTTACTCAAGATGTGTCTTTTACTTTAGTGTAATGCTGAAAAAATATCAACACACCCTAGCCTTGGCATTTGCAGTGAATGAAATCAATGGAAACAGCATGATCTTACCCAATAGGACTCTGGGATTTCATGTCTATGATAGCCACTTTGATGCCCAGATAACTTATCAGAATACACTGAACCTGCTCTTTAATCAGAAACCAACTATTCTCAACTACAACTGCAGCAAGAAGATACCAGCAGCTGTCATTGGGGGTACTGACTCGGAAACTTCCCTTCACATAGCTACTATCTTAGGGATCTACAAGATTCCTCAGGTAAGGTGGATTACACATTATTTGTTTAGACACTTATTATCTAATACAGCATGTCTCAATTTGACAATTTTAAGATGGATGGACTTCAAATCCCAGTTGTTTCCCTTTAAAAAATTATTAAGAAATGTATTATCTGCATTTATTAAGAAAGTATTTACATTTGTTAAACTTATTATCTTCATCTTATTATTTACATTTTCTCTATAGCGATATAGATTGATTTGAACAGGAAGAACATGATGTCTATTTTTGGGAATACAAAGAGTTTTAAGATCCCATTGCCAGCATCACAAAATATGTGTGATCCTCACTTTTTTCTTCCAGTAATGCGATATAATTTCATTTGTTTTCTCTGGTAATGTGATATTTTAGGCAGGAAGAGAGTTATTGCATTATTTTTCTCATTTGCTTTATGGCAAATTTGTTTATAAAGTTGAATCACTTAAAACCTGATCTAACTATACAAGTTATGGTTGGATTATAAATGGATTATAAGTGGCTCCTTCTTGGAAGGACAAAATTGTATCTTTCTCAACAGAATTCATGTTTTATGTTCTCACAATGCCAACTGGTGTTTATATTTGGTGGTTATCTTCTTTCCCTTTTGTCTATTTGTCTTGGCCTTAACTATTCTCTCTTTTTCTTTCTCTCAGTTCTTCTGCTGTCAACATTCCTTACTTTCAATGTCATTAAATCACAGAAGGGGTTCAAAAGTAATCTGGGTGGTATATACAGGATAAATCACTCGTGCATTTAAAAAGTCTTTTAAACTTACTTAAAGGATAAATATAATTGTTATGTAGGTGGCCTGCATATAGTTGACAATGACTGATCTTTGACTGTAAAGCAGGGGAAATAAAAGGAATAATTATGAATTAAACATAAATAGCAAAAAAATAGAGCAAATAGAGAAACATTTGTACTTCACGGATTGTTAACTAGAGATGGGGAAATTGCTGATGGCAAAAGAAATAATATGTGTAAAGGCAAGTAAAAGAAGGTAATTTGGAATCTGTTGTGAGGAACAAATTGTGTATTTTATTATTTGTTTGTTTGTTTATGGGTTTGATTTTTTCAATCCATGATAAGACAGCAGAAAACTATATGCTACTTAGAGAGTCAGTTTCTGGTTGGAGAAGCCTGTAGGTGATGAAAACTAATTTTTTTAAAAAAGTAAAAACTACTGTGTTTTTCTCCACACCGTGCTATGAAAAAGAGAATTAGGTATGTCAGGAGAACCATAAAAGTCAGTTGAATGCAGTGCATATTGAATACTTCAGAAGTATGTGTTGTAATAACATTAGAGATACGGTCAAGAATGGATAGGTGAGAAATGAATTGGGAATGCACACAAAAGTGAATAAGAAAGAGGCGAATGTTTACAATTTTCTCATATACAAAGAAGACATGAGAATCATATTACAAAACAAATAGATCAAGGACAATTCAGGGTGTAAAGCAGGCATGTCAAACTTGCGACGTCACGTGACGTATTGTGACTTTTTTCCCAGTGCTGGCAGTGAGGTGGGCGTGGTTTTGGCTTGACGCATCCAGCCCACGGGCCGGCAGTTTGACATGGCTGGTCTAAAGGAAGGCAAAAACTGAGAATGTCAACTGGATATTGTGGATGAGATCCTGAAATAGAAAGGGAGGAGGCATTGAAAGAAACAAAAATCAATGTATGATGATCTGTATGGACATGGCAGAGAAAAGGAGAGTCTGCAGGAATCAAAAAGCCTAGTGAAGCATGTTGGGTTGTTGCTTCAGAAATATTTCTTTACCAAATTCCTCAATACCTTTGACAGTGACAGAGCTTCTACTGAAATTGTAGTTCTTAAAAAATTCAGGGAGACATTCAAAGAAGTATCTGCCTTGAAAAATAGCACATTTTGAATTGTATACCACCGTCAAACATGAGCAACTGACCACAAGAAATCTTTTATGACACTTTGTATTATGTCATAAATTGCTTTATGATAATTTTTATATCATAAAACATTTTATAAAATTTCTCAAATTTTAATTCCCCTGGAGTCATAGGTCCTGGTTTCTAGGTAAATTAGCTCATTTGAGGCACCTTGGTTCAAAACCTTTTGCCCTATAATGCACTGTTTCACCCAGTTACAAATACAGGAACTTTAGTAGTATATAGATCATAGGGTTAACTAAACTATAAACTGACCCTTTAAACTGTAGTTAGCTGCATTTCCTTTTACTTATTTTTTTCCTCTGATTTCATATCTTTAACTTCCTTGACTTATTACTGCTTGTCCTTTTCTCTGTTCTGTATAACATAGATTCTCCACAAACATGATAGTATAATGTGTACGGATATTATACCAGGTTGGCACTTATAAAGGAGATTATCATGAGGTAATCTGATCTAGCTAGTCTAAGCCAAACTATAGATTACACTAGAAAGCTGAAAACAAAACACCAGGAGAAGGCATCCCTAAATTACTTCCATATTGTGAACTGGAAAACAATATAGATGTGTTTGTGAAGTCAGCAAGTTTGATAGAGTTTTTATCTTAAGCTTTTATCATTCTCAATTGCCTGTCAACATCATTATCTCTGTTCACGCAGGATTTCATTGAACTCATGCTGTCAGTAGTACACTCCCCTCTTTGCTGCCTTGATCTGATTTCATGGCTATAAATTTTATCAATCTAAAGTTAAACCATAGATTGAGGATTGTTTTAGAATTTTTGGTCCTTTAATATTCATTAGTTTCTTTTGCTGTGCCAGTTTGCCAGGCATTTAGGGGAAAGCAGACTAAACTTGGCTGTAACCATTGGAATAAATCAACAATCTAGGATGAAGATGACAAAACTTAATTTTCCCATATTCTGGAAAACTTAATAGAAGGAAATAGAGACCAGGGGAAACTTCTAAATAAATTATGCCAGCTTCTCTTATCCAATTAAAATAGTTATGTGTTAACCAATCTACAAAATAATAATGCTAATGATGATGATGATGATGATGATGATGATGATGACGATAATAATAATAATAACAGTAACAATAACAACAACAATAATAACAATAACAATAACAATAACAATAACAATAACAATAACAATAACAATAACAATAATAATAATAATAATAATAATAATAATAATAATAATAATAATAATAATAATAATAATAATAATAGACCTTGGAAGTCTAGTCTAACCCCATGCTCAGGCAGGAAACCCTATACCATTTCAGACAAATGAAACCCTATACCATTTCAGACAAATCTCTTCTTAAAAACTTCCAGTGTTGGAGCATTCACAACTTCTGGAGGTAGGTTGTTCCACTGATTAATTGTTCTAAATGTCAGCAAATTTTTCCTTATTTCTAGATTGCTTCTCTCTTTCATTAGTTTACAGCCATTGCTTCTTGTCCTGCCTTCAGGTGCTTTGGAGAATAGCTTGATGCCCTCTTCTTTGTGGCAACCCCTGAGATATTGGAACATTGCTATCATGTCACCCCTCATCCTTCTCTTCATTAAACTAGACATACCCAATTCCAGCAACTCCTTTATATGTTTTAGCCTCCAGGCCCCTCATTATCTTTGTTGCTCTTCTCTGTACTTGTTCTTAGAGTCTCAACATCATTTTTACATTGTGGTGACCAAAACTGGATGCAGTATTCCAAGTGTGGCCTTACCAAGACATTGTAAAGTAATATTAACACTTCACGTGATCTTGATTCTATCCCTCTGTTAATGCAGCCTAGCACTGGTTGAAAAAGAGTAAAGTAGGTCCTGATATTCATCACGATGGAGAACTTAGTGTCTACAGTGGAGATAACTTACTTCTTTACAGTAGTCTGAGATTACACCAAGATCTCTGAAGATGACTTTGGAGCATGGAAGGGGATTTGAAGATTGGTTATTCATTATTTATTTATTGACTAAATTTATATGCTGCCCCTATCACCGTCACTGCGACTCTACATATCTTCATAACTTCTTGTTCATATCTGTGATCCTAAGATATGAAAATGGTGAAGTGAAATATAAAATGACTGATATATTACCTCCTAAATAGAATATACCTATTTGGAGCTTACTTTAATGTTTATTCCAAAGCACAGAGAAAACAGAGAAGACAAGAGGTTGCAAATAAAGAGAAAGCAAGATCTGAGTTAGACATGAACTATTTTGATTCAGCTTCAGCATGGGATGACTGCAAGCCTTTTTTTTATTTCACTACACTTTTATCAAGTTAAAGTGGAAAGGAGAAGGCAATTTTAGGTTGTGAATGTGAGAAAAAGAACTAGAATTACAGAAAAGTACTTGACCCTGTAGATATTTTTGTATTTCTCCAATATAAATAGAATTATGTTCTTCTTTAGGTCACCTATTGTTTATATACTCCACCAGTGAATGATATAAGCCACCCATCTTTCTTATACCGCATGGTACCTAATGAAGCACATCAGTATACTGGGATTGTCCAGCTGTTGCTTCATTTTCAATGGAAGTGGATTGGAATCATGGCCATGGACGATGATAAAGGAGAAACATTTGTGCAGACCTTGGAGAAAAAATTTTCTGATAATGGAATTTGCACTGCCTTCTCTAAGCGAATGCCACTCCAAAGCAACATTTTAGGTGTTGTTAGTTTCAATGAAATGTTTAGGGAAATGGCTCTGTTGCTGAGTAGAGAAAGCGTCAATGTCTGTGTTATAAGTGCTGATGCTCACATGATGTTAGATTTGCAGATAGTGCTCAATCTCGCCGAATCAGACATGATACTCCCAGTGCAGAAGGTATGGGTGATGACAGCCCATTGGGATTTTTCAGTGGAGCCTTTTTTAAATAATTTAAATATGCAGATCTTCCACGGTGCCTTGTCCTTTGCAAGTCACACCTCTGAGATGTCAGCATTTCAGAATTTCCTTCTCTTCCAGGACCCCCATTCTCTTACCGATCATTTTATCAGAGTCTTCTGGGAACAAGCATTTAAATGCTCATTTCCAGCTTCTGCAACAGACATGAAGAACCAAGGAAGCTGCACTGGCAGTGAGAAACTAGAAAACCTCTCACACCCTTTTTTTGAAATGAGCATGACTAGTCAAAGCTATAGTGTTTATAATGCTGTCTATGCTGTGGTGCATGCTTTGCATGCATTATATACATCCAAAAAGAAATATGGAGCAGTGTTGGTTAGAGATCATCCAAGAACATCTAAATCACAGTATTTTCAGGTAATGTAAGGAACTACCTCAACCAAGCCACCCAAGAAAGCAGAACGTTTGAAACAGGCATTGTCTCAAAAGGAACTTTTATTAGGGCCTAGTGATAGCAGGGAAATCAAAGTGAGATCTGGGGAAAATCCCACGTAGGCAGTATAGTTAAAGCAGTATCATTACTCTTGCCCTCAAAGTCTCAGTGTCCATTTGAATTCCAGCCAATCCACAGGTGGTACAGTCTTTTGATAACTGGCTCTGTTGGTGTGCATCTCAAGGCCTCTCTTGCTTTCATTTCCTTCAAGCTCCAAGCACCAACCATCTCTCAAATAAGGGAGACTGCATTCCTTCTCCTGGGGGAAGGGCATAGAAAAAGACAGTGCAACGCAAACCCCAGGGCTATTACCTGAAAACAATATAGATAAATATGTGTAAGTAGACTATAATGCAAAAAAAAAGACTAAAGGTTTTCTGAGACTATAATTTTGATAACTTTTGAAAGAAAGGAGAGATGTATTCTTGAGGATGCATGATTCTACAAAATCTAGAATTTATACCTAATGCATCAAATATATCACTGTAATAAAAATTGCACAATATGTTATAGCAGACACCTAACTCCTTAATAACCACTTGGATACCAGCCCAGAGTCATTGGGAGAAAGTTAACTTATAAATTTAATTCAGTAGTAGTACTCTTCCCATGGCAGGTAGTAAACCTTTGCCTTGGAATACTTGGACTCCCATCAGTGACATAGGTATACCAAGATATTTCTATATCAAAAGGAAATTTACAGCAGTACCTCGGAGTAGTAACTCATCAATGATGAGTATCAAAAAGGATGAGTACCAAACACATTTTTCCCACAAGGAATAATGTATTGAAAATCAACACAAGTTCTAGGTTGCATGTCGAGTATCAAAGAAATGAGTATTGGGACAAACCTTTTGCTTCAAAATGTGTCAAGTATCAAATTCGATGAGTTTCAAAGCAGTTGAGCACCAAGGTACCACTGCAGTCTGCTTATTTGACATACATCATCTGATAGTTTTTAGTATCTTTTTTAAAACTGAGCTGAATTTAAATTTTTAACTGGGGAAGGAAATAATGGACCTACCTATAACAGACATGTCAAACTCACCACGTCATGTGACGTCACACAACTTATCAGAGCTTTTTCTCCATTGCCAGCAAAGGGGTGGGCACAGCTTCCACGCGATGCATCCGGCCCAGGGGCCAGCAGTTTGACACCCCTGACCTATAATGAAGTGATAAAATAATTAAATAGCTTCACAGTGTAGCAATTCTTTATTCCAAGTTAAACATTTTTCACTGTTTCCACCACTTTGGTAAAACATGTCAAACTTTGTTTATTCCAGCTTTACCATTTCCTAAGTCAAGTCTCCTTTAATAACAGTGCTGGAGACAATGTGTCTTTTGATAAGAAGCATGAATTGCTAGCTGGATTTGATATCATCAACTGGGTTACTTTCCCTAACAAATCCTTTGTGAAAGTGAAAGTGGGACAAATGGATCCTGAAGCACCATCAGGCAGAAAGTTCACCATCAATGAAAGAAAAATCATATGGCCAACCCATTTTAAACAGGTGTGTTGAAAATGGACTTTCTGGTTTGAAAACAAACATAGATGGCCTTGTTTTCAACAATTATTTTCAACAATTATTTATTTATATATCTGTTTAGTATATGGCATCTCTAGAAGTCATGCCATCACTGATATACAAATTTTGTTTAAATAAAGCATCAGGATATGTGTGTGTATGTATATGTATATGCATATGTATATTCATATGCATAAGCATAAGCATATGCATATAACCATAATAAAATCACAATAGTGTGGAGTCATAGAATTGCAATAGAATAGATAATTCTATATCTAAGAAGCTAACCATCTAATTGCTTATGGTGTGGTTGTGGTGAGATCATCCCAAGTACTTTGAAATTTCCTTAGGGGGATATTCTTGAACTATATGTGTTATAGTTTGTTCAGGTGAACTACACTTGCCTTGCAGACTCTTGGCCATTCCCCACTTAAAGAGCTTTGCCTTTGTTCTGGCATGGCCTTTCCTGATTCTATTCAGGTGGCTACATGTTTTCAAGGCAACTGCACTCTTGGGAGTGGTTTTGTTAGATCTGTGTGATCTGTTTGGTTAAAAGTTACCCATCTTAATCACCATTCTTCATCTAGATTGTAAGACTTTAGTACGTTATCCCAAATTGGTTTTCTAGACCAGACATGTCAAACACAAGGCCCGGGGCCAGATCCGGCCCGCGAAATGGTTTCATGTGGCCCGCGAAGCCATCCTGGAAACAGTGAGGGAACGGCCCCCACTGCCTTGGCCCTGGCCCAGAGACCCTCCTTCTGCCAGAGACCCTCAGATCTGTCCCATTCCTGCCCAGGTCCCCATAGGCACCCTTGATGCAAACGATGTACAGCTGGCCATACGCACTCTAGCCACACCTACCCAGTAGGCCATGCCCACCCTGGCCATACCCACCCGGCCCCCTGAGGGCAACCGCAATGCTGATGTGGCCCTCAATGAAATTGAGTTTGACATCCCTGTTCTAGACTTAAGCCAGGTGAGAGGCAGACAGTAATATTTAATGCTTAATATTTAATCTACTTCTCATATGTAGATTTCCAAGTACTTATGTGCAAATGAGGCAAGTATACTCAGCATCCAAGATAAGATCGTATCAGTCCCAGATTAAAAGGTGATAGTTGACTTCTCCTTGCCCTTTATATAATTAGTTGCTCTTGTTGTTCTTGTTGTTGTTTTGGGGAGGGTATTGTGGATTCTTCACACACACACTCCAACATACACATAGCCCCCATTCTCTATATTCTTCCTGTGCTTTAATTAATATACTCAGGAGCTTCTTCAGTGGTAGTAGACAAAGGGAAAGAATGATGCAAACAATGAGATCCCCCTTTTCTACTTGTCTTGTGATATTGAATGGACATCTAAAAGAGGTGAAGTTTATATTATGAAGCCACGTGTCAGGCCTTGGAGGTAGTTCAGACAAAAAAACCAGTTCTATGAGTACTAACGCTATCTTTCTATAAAGTTACAATAGTATGTATATATTGACTTCATGTTGCTATAGACCAGGGCTTTTCAACCTTTTCACTCATTGTACCACTTTTAGGATATGGCAACATCTGAATGCCACCAGTCACCTAGCAAGGTGTCAAAAACTTGACCAAAAAAAAGGAAAAAAAGTGATAAAGTACAGGTAGTCCTCGACTTACAATAGTTCTCTTAGTGACTGTTTGGAGTTACAATGGCATTGATCCTGGTGCTTCTACTGAGCCCTGACAGCCCTGCAGCTCCACCTGTCTCTCGCTCAGGTTTGTGTGGTGCTGCCACCAGTTCAGCTCATTTCCCTCCCCTGCTACCACTTTTCTAGGATGGTCGTGTACCACTTGCCAGGTGCCAATGTACCACAGCTGGTACCCATACCACTGGTTGAAAAGACCTGCGATAGACTGAGCAGCCCTGAAGTCAAATACAAGCAAAACAGAATAATGACAAGACACTAATTGTATACAGTAAATTATGGCAACATATTAGTGATGGAAAAAAAGTAAGGGTACCTTTCATCAATAACAAATATTTTGGATCACTTCTTTTTTATATAATACAGTATGCCTACCTGCACACAAAAAACCGCAGACACACACAAACATACAACTAATAGACTGCATATGGAAATTTCTTATAACTTAATGCTGATTTCAGAAAATGGTTGGATTCCAAGGAATAAAATATCTCTCCTTCTCTCTCTCTCTCTCATAGACTATACCTCTTGCGCTATGCAATGATCATTGCTCACCAGGTTCCAGAAAGAGAAGGAAAGAAGGGGAGCCATATTGTTGTTATGACTGTAGTACTTGTCCATCAAGAAAATTTTCAAATGAAAAAGGTAGGAAATATTGTATTGTAATGTTTGTATATGTGCCAATGGGTATATCCATAAAGACACACACAGAGATATCACACCGAGACAGCTATCACATACATACAAGTCACCTTCATTATTCATAAGAGTTCCATTCTAGTTAACTTCTCAAATAGCAAGATTTAATAAAGATCTCTTTAACAGAGATGTGAATGGGTGTTAGTGTTGCTGGACTACATCTGCCAGCACTTCTGGCTAGGAGGACTAAAGGCAATGAATTGTTGCACATTTCAGTTCCAAGAACCATAGTTGTCCACTGATTTTTTCTAACATAAAGATGTTTTTAATTAGTAAAAACTTCTCAGTAAACAAAAGTATGCAAAAGTTAAAATACTGCTATGAATTCTGAAATACATATTTTCACAGATATGGATGACTGCTTAGACTGTCCACAAGAACAATATCCAAACAAGGAAAAAAATATGTGCATTCCCAAGAATCTAAATTTCTTGTCTTATAATGAAACTTTGAGCATCACTTTGACTGTTCTGGCTTTATCATTTTCTGTGACCACAGTGGTAGTACTTGGAATTTTCATAAAACATCGGAATACTCCCATTGTCAAAGCTAACAACCGTAATCTCACTTATCTTCTCCTTGTTTCCCTCTTTCTCTGCTTCCTCTGTTCCTTGCTATTCATTGGTCAACCCCAATTGCTGACCTGTCTTCTTCGCCAAATTGCTTTTGGGATCATCTTCTCAGTTGCTGTTTCTTCAGTTTTGGCCAAAACCATCACAGTGGTTCTAGCTTTTATGGCCACTAAGCCAGGATCAAAAATGAGAAAATGGGTGGGGAAAAGATTTTCCAACTCTCTGATTCTCTGTTGTTCCTGCATTCAAGCAAGTATTTGCATACTGTGGCTGTGTACTGGCCCTCCCTTCCCAAATCTGGACAAGCATTCTCTTCCAGAAGAGATTGTAGTCGAATGCAATGAAGGATCAGGCAACATGTTCTATTATATTTTAGGCTATATGGGATTGCTGGCTCTTATCAGCTACATTGTGGCTTTCTTTGCTCGGAAGCTGCCAGACACTTTTAATGAAGCCAAATTTATTGCTTTCAGCATGCTGGTGTTCTGTAGCGTCTGGGTATCTTTTGTCCCAACTTATCTGAGTACCAAAGGAAAATACATGGTAGCTGTGGAGATCTTCTCCATCTTGGCTTCCAGCCTAGGAATATTGGGATCTATATTTTTCCCTAAATGTTACATAATTGTAGTGAGGCCGGAACTAAACAAAAAATACCATCTAAAAACAAAAAAATAACAATTACTGATGTTCATTGGTCTTGAAGAATTTAGCACTGGCCTTGAAAAGAAAGTTGGAGAGATAAAATGTTGCTCAGTTGAGAAGTAGAAAGTGCAAGAAAAATACTCAAAATAGCCCCAACCTGACCTCACTGCTCTTAAAATGTGGAAAGTGGATCTTTTGAACTAGCTACCAAGTGTCTGTTAGTATAACCTACAACAATAAAGTAATATTCCTGGAATCACTATAGCATCAGTTTTGTGACCTGGCCTACTTGAAAATGTTGATACACCATTAGGAAGTAAATGTATTTGATTACAATATTCCTTTTTCAGATCTTAGACCTATGTATACTGTATTGTCTGCTGAACAAAGACAAGATACTGTATTTATCTCACTGTATAAATTGTATATTTAGGTTCACTTGTATAGCAATAGCAATAACGCTTAAAGTTATATACATTCCATAGTGCTTTATAGGACTCTCTGAGAGATTCACAACATCAGCATGTCTTCCCCAACAATCTACTCCTCATTTGACCAATCTTGGAAGGATTGAAGACTAAGTGAACCTCAAACAGTTGGGATCAAAGGGTAAAATTAGCCTGCAATACTGTATTCTAACAACTGCACCACTGGGGCTATTACCACCAATGGCTGCTACCTTCTCTTCAACCAGGAGCCAGGAATCCAGGAGGAGTCCCAGATTACATCTGGGATCTGTTTGGGCAGTGCAACCTCATTCAGCATCATAGTCCTAGAACTGACAGGTCCCAAATCCCAAAGCCACTCTGTGTTGCCAGGGTTCAGTTGAACCCTCTCTTTCCCCATACAGATGTTCACAGCATTTGAGCATTAGAATAAGACAACCATGGCATCACTTAATTCATCTGGGGCATGGTTATATAAACACAGGTTTGGGGACAAACATTGGTAAAAATATTCAAACAACAATAACAATGACTAATAAATAAGAACAATGAAAAATTGGCAAACATAAATAATCATCAACAATAACCTCTAGGGTTGTCTAACCTCTCAACCTCCCTGCATGAGAAGAGAACCTTCCTAACAATCAGCAAGGAACAACTTTATCTTGGAGAAATGGGAGGTTCAGTTATATAAAAGGTATACTACTGGGGTACTATTAGATAGCACTCCTTTACAGACAGTACCTAGAGCATGCTACTCCTGCTGGATCTGATGAAGCAGGCAGAGACAATTGGGAAAAGTTGGTTCCACAGATATCCTGATCCAATGCTATATTGATGGCATGAGTTACATCAGCAAGCCATTAACATTTATTGATAAATACATTAAGTAAACAGAGGTGTGTTACTACCTACTAAGTTTTTTTAAAAAAACAAGTTTTATTAGTTTTTCAAATTACAACCTATATATTTAGAATGACTGAATGAACCTTTATTGTCAAACTACAACCATGTATACATTGAGATTGGCTGAGCTTCCTTTCATGCCCCCACTACTACAACTCACAGTGACAACAAACCCTCCATCTTGTTACACCATGTGAGCTAATTGCACAACACACCGGCCTCGCAAGTCAGTCATACATAAAATTATAACATTATTTCCTGTTCAGGAGCCTAACAGCCCATGGATAAAAGCTGTTCTTCAGTCTGTTAGTATGGCTGGCTATACTCCTATATCTCCTACCCAATGGTAGGAGAGTAAAGAGATACCAACCAGGGTGTGAGTCATCCCTGAGAATTTTCCTCACTCTTCCAAGGCAGTGAGCCCTGGCGATGTCATCCAGTGGTGTCAGGGGACAGCCCACAATGTCTTGTGCTGTGCTCACCACCCTCTGTAATACTTTCCTACCTACGGCTGTCAGGCCAGCATACCAAACCACAATACAGTGTGAGAGGATGCTCCCTATAGTAGACCGATAAAAGAGGGTCATTAGCCGTTGTTCTACCCTGTTCTTCCACAAGACCCTCATGAATTGGAGTCTCTGTTGGGCCTTTCTGGCCACCTGGGTTGTATTAACTGTCCAGGTAAGATCTTCACAGAGGTAGACTCCCAGAAATTTAAAGGAGGAAACTCTCTCCACACAGGCCCCCCCCAATGTAAAGTGGGGCAGGTTTCTCTTTTCCCTCCAGAAGTCTAGCACCATCTCTTTCATCTTGCCGATGTTCAAGTGCAAGTTGTTCTTGGAACACCATATGGATAGTTTTTGTACCTCCCCCCTGTATGCTGTTTCATCTCCACCTGTAATATGACCCACTATGGTGGTATCATCTGCAAACTTAATTATCACAGTAGATGGGTCAGACGATACACAATCATATATGTACAATGAGTACAGGTAGGGGCTAAGCATGCAGCCCTGTGGCGAGCTGGTGCAAAGCTTCAGGGGGGTGGATAAAACAGACCTGACCCTCACTGTTTGAGAAAGTGAAAGACAATAAAGAAATAACTGTGAGAACTTTTTCTAGACATGCGCACTAAACAGACTGAAGCCATAACATAACTAGTCATATGGGATTCACTATGGTTACCAGATAAGTTATCACAACAGGTGCAGAGAGCAGGGGGAATGTACAGTTAGAAATGAACTTTTCTGCGAACAAAAAAAAACGTGCAGTGACAGTCTTTAATCCAATCGCAGATGGAGGGGGAAAAATTCAAGTCAGTCAGCTTTTCAATGAGAGTGCTCAGCAAAATGGTGTTGAAAGCCGAGCTGTAATCAACAAAAAGCATCCTGACACAGCTTCCAGGTTTCTTTAGATGGCTTGGTACAGAGTGTAGAGCAGTAGCTATGGCATCATCTGTTGACCTGTTCCCCCTGTAGGCAAATTGATGTTTGTTGAAGTCCGGTGGAAGGCATGTCCTAAGATGTTGGAGCACCAGTCTTTCAAAACATTTCATCACTACAGACAGTAATGGAACAGGTCTGTAGTCATTCAGGCACTCAACTGCTGTTTTCTTTGGGACTGGGACAATGGTAGCTGCTTTCAAGCATGATGGTACACAGGCTGTTTGCAAGGAGATGTTAAAGATCCTTGTCAGGACCCCTGCTAATTGGTTGACACAGTTCTTAACCACTATCCCCAGGATCCCATCTGGGCCTGCAGCTTTGCTGGGATTCACAGCTTTCAGTACAGCTCTCACTTGGTGTTCACACAGGGTGAGTGGCTGAGAATCAGAAGGCTGGCCAGCAGAGGCTACGGGGTCTGATCTTTTCACCTCTTAGTGAGCAAAGAAGATATTCAGCTCCTCTGCCAATGAGGCATCGGTATTAACCATGTTCCTCGTATTGCCCCTGTGGTTGATTAGGTGCTGCAGTCCCTGCCACACTTGCCTCAGATTATTGTCTGCTAGGTGGTTCTCCACCTTGTGCTTATATTGTTGTTTCACCATCCTAATGCCTCTTCTGAGATTTGCCCTGGCCTCTCTGTATGTGTCCCTGTCCCCTGCCTTAAAGGCAGAATCCCGGGCTCTCAGGAGTGTTCGTACCTCTGCAGTCATCCAGGGTTTGCAATTCCCATAAACTCTAATGCACTTTTCTGTTGTCACACTGTCTAAGCCAAATTCATCTCCAGCTGTTTCAGGTTTTTATCTTAATGCCAGGGTCAGTTCAAAATGTATGCAAGCTTGTTTGCCAATAGTATTCACTAGATATCCCCAGAGTACTTCAAATCCTTTTCAGACGGTGTCTTTTTATTTATTTATTTATTTTTGTCCCCTTTTTAGATTAATAGGTAGAATAGCCCATTTCTGTAAATATAGGAACTTTGGGCCAAAAGTAGAAAGGCAGTAAGTCCAATTAATCAGTATAATTTAGTACGAGGCTTTTTCTTTTCTCTCCCAATGTAGGCAAAGACCACTATTAAGGAGGGTGGGGGAAAAAATCCCTTCCCTCTCTCCTCACAAGGGAAAGCAAATTCGGAAAGCTTTTGGCAGGGAAAGTAGACAATTAAGAAAAGAAGAAGGCAATTCTCACCCAGTTTTCAAGTGCTTTCAAGTGCTTTGTTGTGCTTTTGGCTTTGGCAGGAAACAGCTAAACGATGGGCCATGGGAGTGGCTGATCCTTTCTACTTCAGTTCGGAGAGTAGCTCCAAGCCAACAGGAGGACTGCTGCCCTTCTACCGCTGACTGGAGAGATCTCTCCCCCGCTCATTGCCCCTCCAGGGTGAATTCGACCCCTTTACAGGGGCCCCCCAATGAAGAAATCCAGGCGACTTGAGGAGCAATTCCCTTGCACATCTGGCTGCACTGAAATCCAGAACTGCACTACCTAAGTTTTGAACTGTTCTCAAAACATCCAATGACTTCTCAGATATGTTTTACTTCTATCGTATCACGTATCTTGGTGCATTCAGCAGGCAAGTTTCAGTGTCATATTCAAGCAGAACCTTCCATAATTCAGGATGATTTACTTTATCATGCACTTTCTCTAAATCAAATATTGTATTATTTTGTTGGACCAACATTTCTAGCAATTGTTCTTAGTTTAATCATTTAATAAAATAAACGGTTGCTACAAAATCATATCATTTACTCACATTTGCAGTAAATATATCTTTACACATTTACAAACTTTTAAATAAGAAAGAGGAAAAGATGAGGAAAACACTTAAAAGTATAAAACACAAATTGAAGAAGAAGAAAATTGCATTCATGGTTGCAAATCTCTGTAGGAAACATGTCTTTTATCAGATATGCTGTATTTTCTTCCATCCTTCTACCCTAAAAGTATTGAGAGCATAGCATATTTTCTGCAAAATTATTCTTCTGGTTGACACTGACTTGAAGGCACACAGGTACACACATTGTTGTTGTTGTTAGTTGCGAAGTCATGTCCAACCCATCGCGACCCTATGGACAACGTTCCTCCAGGCCTTCCTGTCCTCTACCATCTTCTGGAGTCCATTTAAGCACACGCCTACTGCTTCAGTGACTCCATCCAGCCACCTCATTCTCTGTCGTCCTGTTCTTCTATTGCCCACAATCTTTCCCAGCATTAGGCTCTTCTCCAGTGAGTCCTTCCTTCTCATTAGGTGGCCAAAGTATTTGAGTTTTAGCTTCAGGATCTGGCCTTCTAAAGAGCAGTCAGGGTTCATCTCCTCTAGGACTGACCAGTTTGATCGCCTTGCAGTCCAAGGGACTCGCAGGAGTCTTCTCCAGCACCACAGTTCAAAGGCTTCAATTCTTTGGCGCTCAGCCTTTCTTATGGTCCAACTTTCACTGCCATACATTGCAACTGGGTACACACATATTCCTAATAATAATCCAATCAAAGAAATAGATGTAACAATAATTTATTAGATTATATCCCTAATAAATCTATTCCCAGTAAATCAAATCTAATAATTAGATCTAAGGATAATTTATGATATGTGTATTCTTAAAATATTATTCCCAATACATATAATTAATAACTTTAATATATATCTATTTTATTTCTAATAAATCTAATAAATTTTATATATATCCTATTTATTAGGTTATATATATCCTATTTATTAGGTTATATTCCTAATTAATCTGTAACTCTCCTTTTGTTCAGGAGCTCCAATACTTTAGTCTAACATCTACAAAACAATCATTAATAGGCCCAATCCAGCAATAGAGGTGGAAAAGAAAGAGAAGGAGTAGAAGTGACCTCTAGGAATTTGCAGTGTTTTGCAATATGTGATTATGCACCTTATCATTATCTAAGGTGATAATTATGAAATCCTCATTACTCTCAAAGCAGAAAAAAAATTTTTCATTCTAATTGCATACAGGTATATAACTGATCAAAGGGAGGGGCCAGTTAATATATGTATATATCTATGTATGTATCCATCTATCTATTCATCCATGGATTCAGTGGACCAGTGCATATACATTTACTGGGAGGAACTAGAATCAGAAAGACCATGTCATACTAAATAGCTGGAAGATGATGATTAAAGGAGTAGGAGATCTTAAATTAAGGGACAATCATCTTGCCTGTTGCACGAGACGGTATTTCTTGTCAATAAGACTTCTTGTGTGTTTGCTGCTGCTGCCACCAACAGATTGTGTGGTATCTCCTGCAATGTGTACTGTTCCTGAGTCTCTGAAAGTGCAATACCAATATTTTCAGCCAGGTGATGTGATAATTGGTGGGATAATTTCACAGCTTTTCTCCTTTTCTGAAGGAACAGACTTCAGCTCACACCCTACACCCAAGTGTGATGTTGAACCTGTGTAAGAAAAACCTCATTGATTTCTGTAATACTTGGCTATTTCCTGGCAGTGCCACTGATATGCTTTCAGTAACTCTGCATAGATTCTACATGTCAGATTAGTTTTTACTCCTACATCCATTTATTCTGCTCTTCTGGTAATAGAAAATAGATTGAAATAATGGTCAGACCCAAAACACATATGTGGTAACCTTGTTATTTTTCATCCCAGAAACCTCTATCTTACAGATCTTGGGTTTAACCCAACTATTTGGCTTAAACTTAAAGCTCCAGCAGTACGATATTACGATGTAAACTTCTTTTCTAACTCTATGATTCTATCATATTTGCCAGACCACCTTGTATGCTCTGAGTTTATTCTGATCTTTTACATCTGATAAGATCAAATCAGTCAGTAAGGCATGCTAGATTTGATTGTGTGAAGTGCGAAAACCTGCATCAGTCTTGCCTCAATCTTCTATTGCTTAAAGTCCTTGCTCTTATATACATAGCATTATTTATACCAGCATGCCTGGCTGAGGAATTTTGGGAGTTGAAGTCCACAAGTCATAAAAGGGCCAGGTTTGAAGACCCCTGATTTATACCCATAGACTTCCTACTCAAAAGTCATTGGGGAAAAATTCAGTAAGGTCCATAGTTCTCTGACCTTGTGAGAGGCCAGAAGCAAGCAATTTTTGTTTCTGAGCATACTTTGTCTGAAAATGGACTTCTGTCTTAGAGTTTAGGAGAATTGAAATATTGGAGAAGGGCAGAACCATTACAAGCAAACAACCTTAGTGCAGGTTCGCATCCCACCAGGCTCAAGGTTGACTCAGCCTTCCATCCTTCTGAGGTAGGTAAAATGAGGACCCAGATTGTTGGGGGCAATAAGCTGACTTTGTAATAATGCCGCTTGGGGGGGGGCGAAAGCCCTAATAAGCAGGCATATACATAGAATGAAGGCTATTGCTAAGCACATTGGTTTGTGCTTAAAATTGTAAGCCGCCCTGAGTCTTCGGAGAAGGGCGGGATATAAATGGGATTAAAAAAACCCTATTCTTCTAATTAAAGATAACTACATTCTAAGTAGGTTTCTCATTCTCCAGTGTTCTCCACCAGTAAATATAGGATGCCTCTTGCAGGAATAGTGTGCAAATGTTCTCAACATCATGGTTTACTCAAGATGTGTCTTTTACTTTAGTATAATGCTGAAAAAATATCAACACACCCTAGCCTTGGCATTTGCAGTGAATGAAATAAATGGAAACAACATGATCTTACCGAATAGAACTCTGGGATTTCATGTCTATGATAGTCACTTTGATGCCCAGATAACTTATCAGAATACACTGAACCTGCTCTTTAATCAGAAGCCAACTATTCTCAACTACAACTGCAGCAAGAAGATACCAGCAGCTGTCATTGGGGGTACTGACTCAGTAACTTCCCTTCACATAGCTACTATCTTAGGGATCTACAAGATTCCTCAGGTAAGATGGATTACACATCTATTTGTTTAGCACCTTATTATCTTTTACAGTGTGTCTCAATCTTGACAATTTTAAGATGGATGGACTTCAAATCCCAGAAGATGATATGCTAAAAGCTTACTAAGAAACTTCCTATCTGCATTTATTAAGAAAGTAGTTGCATTTATTAAGAAACGCACTATCTACATCGTATTGGTTACTTTTTCTCTATACTGTTGTAACAAAAGCAGGTTGGTCTGAGTAGAAATAATATGACTTCTTCTAAGTTTAGTTTGGGAATACAAAAAGTTTTAAGAACTGATTGCCAACACCATGAAATATGTGTAATCTTTTTTTTCTTGTACTATAATGTGATGCTATTTCATTCTCCTTCTCTGGTAATGTGATATTACAGGAAGGAAGAGAGTTATCAGATTTTTTTTCCTCTCATTTGCTCTGAGGTAAATTTGTTTATAAAAGTGTAAGTGAACCACTTAAAACTCAATTTAATTATACAAGGGTTCTTCGTTGGAAGGATAAAACTTTGTCCGTCTCAACAGGATTTATGTTTTACAATCTCACAATGCCAACCGTTGTTTATCTTTAATATGGTGGTTATCTTCTTTCCCTTTTGTCTATTTATGCTGGCCTTAACTATTCTCTTTTTTGTTTTCTTTATTTCAGTTCCTTTTGCTCACTACAGTCCTTATTCTCAATATCATAACATCACAGAAGGGGATCAAAAGTAATCTTTCTACTGTACATAAATAATCACTGATTCTTTTAAAACCTCTTTTAAACTTACATAAAAGACAAATATGATGACAGGAAAGTTTCATATTAATTGTTATGTTAGGTGACAGCACTTATTTGGTACTGACTGATCTTAGAATGTAACCAGGGAAATAAAAGGAATAATTATAAGTCAGAAATAAATAGTGAAAAATTAGAGAAAGTAGAAAAATGTTTGTACTTCATGCATTGTTAACTAGAGATGGGAAAATGGATGATGAAGGAAATAATATGTATAAAGGCAAGTAAAAGAAGTCATGGTAATATGGAATCTGTTATGCAGAACAAATGGTTCTTATTTATTTTCTTATTTATTCATTCATTTATTTATTCATTTGTTTATTTTGGGTTAAGGTTAGGGTTAGGACATGGACTACTTTGACTGAGCTTCAGCATGCCATTTTTTTTAATTTCACTACACTTTTATGAAATTAAAGTGGAGAGGAGAAGGCAATTTGAGGTTGTCAACGTGAGAAAAAGAACTAGCATTATAGAAAAGTACTTGATCCTGTAGATATTTTTGTACTTCCCCAATATAAATGGAATTATGTTCTTTAGGTCACCTGTTGTTTATATACTCCACCAGTGAATGATATAAGCCACCCATCTTTCTTATACCGCATGGTACCTAATGAAGCACATCAGTATACTGGGATTGTCCAGCTGTTGCTTCATTTTCAATGGAAATGGATTGGAATCATGGCCATGGACGATGATAAAGGAGAAACGTTTGTGCAGACCTTGGAGAAAAAATTTTCTGATAATGGAATTTGCACTGCCTTCTCTGAGCGAATGCCACTCCAAAGCAACATTTTAGGTGTTATTAATTTCGATGAAATGTTTAGAGAAATGGCTCTGTTGCTGAGTAGAGCAAGCGTCAATGTCTGTGTTATAAGTGCTGATGCTCACGTGATGTTAGATTTGCAGTTAGTGCTCAATCTTGCCGAATCAGACATGATGCTGCCTGTTCAGAAGGTATGGGTGATGACAGCCCATTGGGATTTTTCAGTGGAGCCCTTTTTAAATAATTTAAATATGCAGATCTTCCACGGTGCCTTGTCCTTTGCAAGTCACACCTCTGAGATGTCAGCATTTCAGAATTTCCTTCTCTTCCAAGACCCCCATTCTCTTACCGATCATTTTATCAGAGTCTTCTGGGAACAAGCATTTAAATGCTCATTTCCAGCTTCTGCAACAGACATGAAGAACCAGGGAAGCTGCACTGGCAGTGAGAAACTAGAAAACCTCTCACACCCTTTATTTGAAATGAGCATGACTAGTCAAAGCTACAGTGTTTATAATGCTGTCTATGCTGTGGTGTACGCTTTGCATACATTATATTCATGCAAAGAGAAATATGGAGCAGTGTTGGTTAGAGATCATCCAAGAACATCTAAATCACAGTATTTTCAGGTAACAACTCAGCTCAAAGGCAGATTTTTTTTATGTATCAATGTTATTATTAATATTAATGCTTTCATTTATATAAGAAGGATTCTCCTGCTGTATATAATGCATTATTGTGCATTCCCAAAGGAGATACAGTCAAGGCAAGACAGTGATTATACAGATATTCCTTGACTTATGATCAGAATGGGGACCAAAATTTCCATTGCTAAGCAAGTCAGTTGTTAAGTGAGTCCTGCCCAATTTTATGATTCTTTTTGTCCTGATTGTTAAGTGAGTCATTGTAGTTGTTGAGTGAATTACATGATTGTTAAGTGAATCCAGCTTCTCCCATTGACTTTACTATCAAAAGCTGGATGGGAAGGTCACAAATAGCGATCATATGACCCCAAGACACTGCAACTATCTAAATATATACCAGATGCCAAGCACCCAAATTTGGATCCGTGACTTTGAGGATGCTGCCATAGTCATAAATACAAGGACCAATCATAAGTTATTTTTTCAATGCAATTGTAACCTTGAATGACCAAGTCTAGGACTACCTGAAAACAATGTAGATAAGATATGTGTAAGTAGACTCCATAGTGCAATAAAAGGACTGAAAGTTTTCTGAGACTATCATTTTTGTAAGCTTTGAAAGAAATGAGAGGTTTATACTTGCAGATGCATGATGCTACAAAATACAGAATTTATACCTAAGATATCAAATCCATAATTTTGCAGAATATTCTAACTTAAGAAAATAATAAAAAAATTCACAATAAGTGATAGTAGGAACAGTATACATAATTGCTTAATAATCACTTGGATACCTGCCCAGCATCACTGGGAAGTAGACAGTACATAAATTTACACTAATTCAGTAGAAATAGTAGTAGTTGTTGTAGTAATAGTAGCAGTATTCCCCTGGCAGATAGTAAATGATAACTTTGAAATACTTGGATTCCCATCAGTGACTTAGGTATACCAAGATATTTCTATGCCAAAAGAAAATTTATTTATTTTTTATTTGAAAAACATTATCTGCTAGTTCTTAGTATCCTTTTAAAAACTGAGCTGAACTAAAATATTTGATTGGAGAAGGAAATAATGGGACCACCAATAATGAAATGATAAAATAATTAAATAGCTTCAGAGTGTAGCAAAACTTTATTCCAAGCAAAACATTTTTCACTTTTCCCACCACTTTGGTAATAGTTGTCAAAACTTCATTTATTCCAGCTTTACCATTTCCTAAGTCAAGTCTCCTTTAATAACAGTGCCGGAGACAAGGTGTCTTTTGACAAGAAGGGTGATCTGCTAGCTGGATTTGACATTATCAACTGGGTTACTTTCCCTAACAAATCCTTCGTGAAAGTAAAAATGGGACAAATGGATCCTCAAGCACCCTCAGGCAGAAAGTTCTTCATCGATGAAAGAAAAATCACATGGCCGACCCATTTTAACCAGGTAGGACACATTTGTTTCCAGTTTGAAAACTAAAAGAGATACCTTTCTTCTCAGCAATTAACGATTCCCAGTATTTTAAAAATAAGTGTCTGGATGAGGACAAACTTGATATGTTTGATCCCGTTTATGAAATTTTTGGTTTAGTAAAGCTAGTTTGCAAGGGGAAGGAGGACTGAAAGAAATTGATGCCTTCTGTTCTCTTTTTCTGCAAGGAAATAGAGAGCTTTCAAATTTTCATGCTTAGTTGCCCCAAGAAGGTTCTACTGGGTATCTTTAATACCTCTGATTGAGGAGATGCATTTTTATTATTGAGTCTTGACAGACTAGGTTTTAGGCCATCCTTATTGCCTCAACTAAACTTTCAAGTTACATTAGCCTCAGGCTACAGGGTAATAGTTAGAACAATTAATCAGTGGAACAACTTGCCTCCAGAAGTTGTGAATTCTCCAACACTGGAATTTTTAAAGAAAAGACTGGACGGTGATTTGTCTGAAATGGTATAGGGTTTCCTGCCTAAGCAGAGGGTTGGACTAGAAGACTTCCAAGGCCCCTTCCTACTACTACTACTACTACTACTACTACTACTACTACTACTGTTGTTGTTGTTGTTTGTTTGTTTTCTCCCTGCCTTTTATATAATTAGTTTTGGGGGATTATTTTAGATTTCCTACAAGAGAAGAATAGTGACCCTTTGGTGAAACCGCTGCCTTCCATTTGAAAAATTGACAGTTCAATCCTATCACCCTCTCATAGAGCAAAGAAAAAAATATTTGCTGTGAACAACGTGTGGCATCAGGAAGAGCATCTGGCCAATAAACACTCTGATCCATCCAGTCACCCTGATTTTACATCCAGTTAAGGGATTGCAGATCATAAAAAGGGTGTTTTTATTGTAGATTTCCTACAAACACGCAGACACAAACAGACAAAACTAACAGACTGCATATGAATATTTCTAGAGGTTTATGATGCATCTACTGATTTCCAAAAGAAGATGTATTCAAGGGAATAAAATACATTTCTCTCTCTCAATAATGAATAGACAATACCTCTTGCTCTGTGCAATGATCATTGCTCACCAGGTTCCAGAAAGAAAAGGAAAGAAGGGGAGCCATATTGTTGCTATGATTGCAATACTTGTCCATCAAGAATGTTTTCAAATGAAAAAGGTAGGAAATATTGTATTGCAATGTTTGTACATGTGCAAATGGGTATATCCATAAAGACACCCAGAGAGATATCAGACCAAGATGGCTCTCACACACATACAAGTTATCTTCATTATTCATAAGAGTTCCATTCTAGTTAAATTCTCAAATAGCAAGATTTAATAAAGATCTCTTTAACAGCGATGTGAATGGGTGTTAGTGTTGCTAGACTACATCTGCCAGCATTTCTGGCTAGGAGGACTAAAAGCAATGAATTGTTGCACATTTCCATTCCAAGACCCATAGCTGTCCATTGATTTTTATTATTATTTTTTTGACATAGGATGATTTCAATTAGTAAACACTTCTCAGTAAACCAAAACATACAATTTAAAATACTGAATTCTGAAATATATATTTTCACAGATATGGATGACTGCTTAGACTGTCCACAAGAACAATATCCAAACAAGGAAAAAAATCTCTGCATTCCCAAGGTTTTAAATTTCTTGTCCTACAATGAAACTTTAGGCATCACTTTGACTGTTCTGGCTTTATCATTTTCTGTGACCACTGTGGTGATACTTGGAATTTTCATAAAACATCGGAATACTCCCATTGTCAAAGCTAACAACCGGAATCTCACTTATCTTCTCCTTGTTTCCCTCTTCCTCTGCTTCCTCTGTTCCTTGCTATTCATTGGTCAACCCCAATTGCTGACCTGTCTTCTTCGCCAAATTGCTTTTGGGATCATCTTCTCAGTTGCTGTTTCTTCAGTTTTGGCCAAAACCATCACAGTGGTTCTAGCCTTTATGGCCACTAAGCCAGGATCAAAAATGAGAAAATGGGTGGGGAAAAGATTTTCCAACTCTCTGATTCTCTGTTGTTCCTGCATTCAAGCAAGTATTTGCATACTGTGGCTGTGTACTGGCCCTCCCTTCCCAAATCTGGATAAGCATTCTCTTCCAGAAGAGATTGTAGTCGAATGCAATGAAGGATCAGGCAACATGTTCTATTATATTTTAGGCTATATGGGATTGCTGGCTCTTATCAGCTACATTGTGGCTTTCTTTGCTCGGAAGCTGCCAGACACTTTTAATGAAGCCAAATTTATTGCTTTCAGCATGCTGGTGTTCTGTAGCGTCTGGGTGTCTTTTGTCCCAACTTATCTGAGCACCAAAGGAAAATACATGGTAGCTGTGGAGATCTTCTCCATCTTGGCTTCCAGCCTAGGAATATTGGGATCTATATTTTTCCCTAAATGTTACATAATTGTATTGAGGCCAGAACTCAATACAAAGGAGCATCTAAAAATGAAAAATTAAACAATTAAACAATTACTGTTCATGATTCTGAATAACCTAGCACTGGCTTTGAGAAGAAAATTGGAGAGATAAAATGTTGCTCAATTGTGAAGAAGAAAGTATAAGAAAAAGACTCAGAATAGCCCCAACTTGACCTCACTGTTCTTAAAATGGGAAAAGTGAATCTTTAGATTAGCTATCAAATGTCTGTTAATATAACCTATAACAATAAAGTAATATTCCTGGAATCCCTGCAGCATCAGTTTCGTGACCTGACCTACTTGAAAATATCATTAGAAAGTAAACATATTTGATTATAATATTTCTTTTTCAGATCTTAAACCAGCTGAACAAAGACAGGATACTGTACTTATTTCACTGTATAAACTATATACTTATGTTCACTTTTATCCTCCATTTCGTATTTATTTCATATTATACATCCTGTCATTAAAAGAGTTCAATTATGACTGCTGTTTATTATTTATTTATTTATTTATTTATTTATTTATTTATTTATTTATTTATTTGGATTTGTATACCGCCCTTTCCCAAAGGACTCAGGGCGGTTTACAGGGAATTAAAACAAGAAATACAAAAATTAAAAAACAATTAAAAAGATTATAACAGTCCCTGAAAGAGTAAAAACCCCAATTAAAATTAAAATTAAAATTCTCAGCCTGGGCCAGAGAGCTCGAAGAGCCAGGTCTTCAGGTCCCAGCGGAATGAACGGAGGTCGGGGGCAGTCCTCAGCTCCACGGGCAGCTGGTTCCAGAGGGCAGGCGCACCCACTGAGAAGGCCCTCCCCCTGGGCATTACCCGCCGGCAATCTTTTACCGGCGGCACCCTGAGAAGACCCTCCCTGTGGGAGCGCACTGGACGAAGGGAACTTGATGCTGGCAGCAGGTGTTCCCTCAGATATCCCGGACCCAAGCCATTATGACTAGTGCGATAAAAGGCAGATTGCTAACCATTGTTTAAAGTTGAAACTTGCAATATATGAAAATATAATGTATAATGGGCACTCCTTTTCAGAGTCTGTGGAGATTTCTAGATAAGAATAAAAATGGTTGGCTGGCTAGAGCCTGCTGGCTGGGGAACTGAAGGCCATACATCATAAAATTGCTTTGGTTGAGAAACACTGGGCTCAAAATTTTCAAGGTCAACTCTTTCATGTGAAACCATAACAAGCTAACCCATTTAAACCTGTCTCAATTCTTTGCCAACCTGCTTCAGAAAGTGAGGCATCAAAAACAAAATTATGAAAGTGAAAATGGCTCGTTTAGTTAGAGCCCATGTCTGCCCTGCTATCCAAGCATTTTTAGATACTTTAAAGATAATTTTATGGTTCTTTTGGGTCATAAGAATGCAGTACAACATATTTCATGGATAAAGTCAAAGGACTATGCACTCCATCATGTTACTTCCTCAACTGATCAAATGCCTACAGGATGCCTACAGGAAACTGAAATGTGGATATAATCATGCCCTTAAGAACAAACTATTTCTAGTCCTGGAGGCATGAGACCAACTTATGCCTACTAGCCACTGATAAACTTATCTTCACTGCTCTGCAATGCATTCTAAGATATAGAACATCACAAGATCATATGGAAGCAGATTCTTTAGCTAAATACGTGATATATCAGTACTCTATTCTTTAGGCAGAATTCTTTTTAACAGACCTTCTTACTTCAGTTTCTTTACATGTTGTTTCCAAAGAGTTTTCTTGGCCATGTAAAACATATATTTACTGTGAAACCATGTGTCCTCTTAGTATATTGGAACAGAATTATTTTTTTCCTAGCTATATGCTACAGTTACTCCTTGTCATTTCCCCACCCATCATCTTACATCCAGGTACCATTTCCATATCTAAGATTTGCATATCTAAAATTACTCTTTAAATGTTGCATTCTGTTTTGCTTGCCACAATATAAAAAAGATGTTGAAATTCTAGAAAGAGTGCAGAGAAGAGCAACAAAGATAACTGGGGACTGGAGGCTAAACCATACGAAGAACAGTTAGAGGAACTGGGTATGTCTAGTCTAATGAAGAGAAGGACATGAAAGCAATCTTCCAATATCAAGGGAGCTGCCATAAAGAAGAGGGGGGTGACCTATTCTCCAAAGCACCTGAAGGCAGGACAAGAAGTAATGGATAGAAACTAATCAAGGAGAGAACCAGCCTAGAACTAAGGAAAAAATTTCCTGACAGAACAATTAATCAGTAGAACAGCTTGCTTCCAGAAGTTATGGGTGTTCCATCACTGGAGGTTTTTAAAAACAGCCATTTGTCCAGCCATTCTCTGCATGGCTTTCTAAGACATGGTCATTGCAAGTTCATATGGAAGCAGATTCTATAGCTGAATATATGAATTATTTAGCATTAGTCAGTTCCTTAGGCAGAATTCTCTCAAATAGACCTTGTTAATTCAGTTTTTTAAAAAAGTTGGTGCCAAAGAGCTTTGTTAGCCATGTAAAACAGGGTTCCCCAACCTATGGTCCACCACTCAGTACTGGTCCATGGCCTGATGTACATGCACTCCCCCCCCCACTCATGCTAGTGTTGCTGTGAGGGGGCTAGCTTTTGCTAATGGTCCCATTTACACATGCAGGCAGGCACTAGTTGCCCCATTTATGCATCTGTGCTGGTGCTAGCAGCCCCAATTGTGTATGCACATGAGCACTAGCACTGCTGCCAGTATTGTGTGGGAGGGCTAATGCCACCATCAGCGTTGTGTGGGTCCTAGTGGCCCATTTGCGTATGCGCATGGGATGCTAGTGCACCACAGGGGCGTATGGCTCCATTTGCACAGGCACTAGCGCCACTGGAATGTGAGCAGCCTGTTTGTTCCTGCTCTTCCCTTTCCTTCCAGGCCTCCAAACAGAAAAGGTTGGGGACCTCTGATGTAAAATATATATTTACTGTGAAACTATATGTCCTCTTACCATACTGGAACATAGTTACTTTTTTCTTAGCTACATCCTATAGTTACTCCATGTTATTCCCCCACCCATCATGTTAAATCCAGATATGATTTCCATGTCTAAGATACTATAACAAGATATGATAAGCATGTTTTCTTCATCATTTCTGATGGAGGTTTTTAAGAATAGCCTTTGTCCACAATGGTATAGAGTCTCCTACTTGAACACAGGTGTACAAAAAGACCAATTCTTCCATCTTTGCTGTTCTATTATCCTGTTATATCATAACAAGATATGATAAACATGTTTTCTTCATCATTTCTGATGTACCTGATGCCATGGAGGTTACTGTCCTCTTGAGATGGTAATTCCTGTCATTATCACAAAGTGCTGTGATTTATCTTCTATTCTGGAAAGACTGACTAAGCTTTATGAGACTATAGGTACCTACAATAGCAACCCCATTTCAGTCTGTTTCTTTTATCCTTTTCTGAAGACATTTTTCAGAAGTCTGGAAAGCACTAAGTGTGACAGTATGATGATGGGCACTAGACTGCAGTAAAGGATTTGGTCTATAAGAGAAAGTACTTCTTCATTCTTGCAGATGTCAAAGCTCTTCCTTTTGCTGCTACTCTTAGTGTTTCCACAAATTGAGGGGAAAGCTCTTTCTAATTCATGTGGTGTGAATTATTCCCTTCCTATTCAACATGAGTATTATCAGCCCGGAGACTTCATCATTGGTGCAATCTTTTCTCAACTCTTCATGCCAAAATTCAATCCATTATTCTTCACTGAGAATCCCCTGGCAATGGTTGAAGACATGTATACGTAAGGAAACTTTTTGTTTTGGCCCCTTCTGACAAAATGTTTAAATAATCACCCTAAGTAATTATAAGAAACAAAGGAATGTGCAGTTACGCTTCTTAAAGAAAGATAGACCTCATCTTGTTCATATAAACAAAGCTATCAACAAATGGCCTAAATGAAGTTTTAAAAATTAGATAGGCCAGCAGGCTGGCAGGCTGGCAAAAAGGCAGAAGGGCATGAAGGAAGGAAGGAAGGAAGGAAGGAAGGAAGGAAGGAAGGAAGGAAGGAAGGAAGGAAGGAAGGAAGGAAGGAAGGAAGTAAGTTTTGTTTAAAAATTAGTATGAATGCTTCAGAAAAGCTTGTTCTAAATTTTGCTCTCATTTAGGACTTTGGCAGTGTCTAATTGTTCATTGCGCCTGAGGAAATGCTACTAATCATGAGAAAGTTTATTTTATAACAAGGTTGTTACTCCTTAGGCTACCATAGAATTCTTCACTGTAAGGCAATTTCCAATAGATTGACATAGATAATGGTCTGACAGTTATCATCAATTCATATTTGAAAAATTAATACTGTGGCTCTTTGCAGTTTATAAAGGAACAAGTACATTATTAGGTCCATTATTCCATTACAATTATAAGAAATTTGTTCAGGGGAAAAATGTGGTGCAGTTTTTCAGTTGGTGGACTGCTTGCTGCTTCCATTTCATTAAAATCAGCTTCCAAGTCTCATCTGTACTGTCATCATGTCTAATCCTGCCACTCTTATAACAATTTCAAAATTAAGTTAAGGGGACAATTTGAATCTTATCTTAACACTTCTGTTTTCATAATTATTATTTCTCTGCATAGTTCCTCACTTTGCCTTTTATATAAATTAAGCATACAACATCTGTACTGTATGTTCATTTTATATTCTAAAGATACATCATCTAGGTTAAATCTTGCTGCTACACAGCATTTTCTAATGTATCCTAGCTGACCAGATAACATTTCTTCATGTAGTTAAACAACATTTAAAGAAGAATAGAATACAGTGCAGTAAAGGAACTTGTTTGATCCTTAGGCCTCCCTCCCTCCCTCCCTTCCTTCCTTCATTCCTCAGAACTCTGAGGATTTGTTTCAAAAGTGCCAAATTATTTTAAAGTCTGACAATAGCAATAACACTTAGACTTATAGCATTTAGACTTACTGTGTATACCACTTACAGCCCTCTCTAAGCGGTTTACAGTCAGCATATTGTCCCCAACAATCTGGGTCCTCATTTTACTGACCTCGGAAGGATGGATGGCTGAGTCAAAATTGAGCCGGGTGAGATTTGAACTGCCAAATTGCTGTCAGCCAGCAATTAGCAGAACTAGTCTGCATTCTAACCCCTGTGCCACCAGGGCTCTTATATACCACTTCACAGTGATTTACAGCACTCTCTAAGCAGTTTAGAGTCAGCATATTATCCCCAACAATCTGGGGTCCTCATTTTACCAAACTTGGAAGGATGGAAGACTGAATCAACCTTGATCCAGTCAGGATCAAAGGAATCAAACTTTTGGCAATACTGCACTTTAACCACTGCACCACCATGGCTCTAGACAACCTCTAGCTGCAACCGTTTTGTTGTATGTTATGTCCCATTATGGGTATTAAACAGGAGCGTGATTCCAGCAACTGTAAAAGATTATGTGTGCATACATACAATGTTCTTCTTGTTCTAGCACAGTGCCCAAGAATTATCAGCATGTTCTATCAATGGTTTTTGCTGTGAATGAGATCAATGAGAACCTAAAACTTTTACCCAACATCACCTTGGGGTTCCAAATCTATGACAGTTACTTCAGTGCACACATGGCTAATCAAAATACGCTGAACCTTGTATCTCGCCATAATAAGACTGTCCCCAATTACAAGTGTGATGTTGAAAGGAATCTGATAGCAGCCATTGGGGGCCTTGATTCTGAAATCACTCTACACATGGCCTACATCTTAACTCTCTACAAAATTTCCCAGGTAAGATAGGTAGAGATAGTGAAGGTTTCTATCAGTAAAATGAAAATAACCAGTGTGAAAATAAAAAGTCCACTTGAGAGAAACCAGAGTGCAATAAGTTGAAAATAATATTATCATGGCAATTCAGTTTCATTTGTTCACCTGAGGGGAGATACAAGAGAGATTGAAAAATAGAAAATGTTTTGGTATGTAGCTGAAGAATAAGCCCTTTTAAATTGATGTTGATGCTGGGAAGATGTTAACCCACTTTGCTTCAAAGAAATTGCAAAAGAATCCTAATTGTTGCAACAATCCAATTTGAAGTGTGTGAGTCATTCACCCTTGGAAGCTCTCAGTGAATTTTGTTAGCTCTCAAAAACCAAACAGACTTTGGACTTTGTCAAGAATTAAGTGGGAAATTATCAAGTATGCAAGAACTGTAGGCTTCTTTGTGAAATTTCATCCATCCAACAGAATCTTTCTATCTCACTATCTACCTGTCAAACTCTTGGGAAAAATGCAAAAATAACGCTCCTTTCCCTTTTCCTTTTCCTTTCCACTTCCTTACTTTTGATAGTTTGCAAAAGTGATAATCAGGAGCATTTGAATGGTGTAATCTTCAGGTAAGGATACTAATAGTTAATATGACAACAAATAACCAGTGGAAGAGTTCACCTTCAGAAGTTGTGGCTGCTTCATCAATGCAGGTTTTTAAAAAGAGACCAGACAAGAAATGGTAGAGGGTCTCTTCCTTGTGAAGAGTGTTGGACTAGAAGACCTCCAAGTCCCTTCCAGCTCTGTTCTATTCTATTCCTGTCTTTCCAAGCATGTTTGGTAGAGATGGGGGGGATATATACTGTATTATATATAATGGTTTCCCCTGCTATTTCATGTACAATATCACAGTATAGACTTCTTTATTTGCTTTTACAAAAATAGTTTCTATATAAAGGTGTGCATTATTTGGATTTGAAGCAAACAAGGATGCTTCAGATCCAGCCTGACTACCCTGGCTGAACTGTGGGTGGCTTCTTAAGGAAACATGTTGGACTTGGACAGTACCTGCACGGCCTCAAATAAACACATTTGAGTTAAGGAACGTATTTATTAAGAGGCTGGTTGCCAGATCCAAAGCACTTAACAAGATCCAGCATTGATCTTCCACTAATACCATAATCTGGAATTCCCCTGAAAGGTGACTAGAGGATTTCAGAATTCTGGAGATTAAAATGACTTAAAAAGGAAAAGGGAAAGGAAAGATTAAATAATCTCCGATGAAATCTATTAGAAAAACAAGTCTGAGGTCCATCAAAATGAAGCAATTTCTATTATTCTCACCCCTCACTCCATTTTGGAACCAGATATTAAAGTTACTTCCCATTTTAATTGGGTATTTGGCCAAAATTAAAATGGAAATAAAAGAGTAAAATGGGATAATATTTTGTATGTATTGTTCGTTGATTTGTTTGTTGTTCTACCTTTTATAGAATTTCACATTCCTACCCCTGCCATCCCAATTCACAACCCTATGAGGTAGATTGGCTGAAAAAGAAAAAACTGGCCCAAACTTACCAGCAAATGTTGGTGGACTGAAGAAGAATTAGAACCTAGATCTCTTCAGTGCAAGTCCAACATCTTACATCAGATTGCCTTCACTGAATTTCTTCAAAACTGTTCTAGAGTTCTTGAAAGTAAGGGAAAGAATCTCTAGGTGTCAAACAAATGCATGAAATTCACTAACCAAAGGATGAACATCTCTCCTATAGGTCACCTATAGCTTCTTTTCTCCAGCAGTAAGAGAAAAAAATCAATTTGCTTTCTTATACCAGATGACTCCTAGTGAAACCTATCAGTTGAATGGACTGGTCCAGCTTCTGTTATATTTTCAGTGGAAATGGGTTGGGATCATTGCCCTAGGAGATGAGAAAGGGGAAATATTTGTACAAATCTTATCATATCTGCTTTTGGAGAAAGAAATCTGTATAGCCTTCACAGAAAGAACACCGAGTCATGAGTATTTTTTTCAGATAGATAAACTGATCAGTCAATTAAAGAATATAGTTCTATCTCTCCATCAGTCAAATGCCAGTGTAGTTGTTGCAAAGGCAGACACACATACCATGTTGGATATTCATTGGTTGGAGTTCGTGGTTAACAGTTTCAAACTACAGCCTATTGACAAAGTGTGGGTTGTCACTGCTCCTTGGGATTTCTCATCTGAAACATTTCACAGACAGATTAGTATACAGATCTTCCACGGAGCCTTATCATTTGCAATTCGTTCCAAGGAGATGAGAGATTTCCAAAATTTCCTTCATAAACTGAATCCACGTTCTGAAACTGATGGCTTTGTCAAGCTTTTCTGGGAACAAGCATTTGACTGTGTATTTGAAGATGCAGGTGCAGGGGAAAATCAACTGACATCCTGCACTGGAAATGAGCAGCTGGAGAACATTCCTGGACCTCTTTTTGAAATGCAGATGACGGGTCAAAGCTACAGCATCTACAATGCAATCTATGCTGTGGCTCATGCTTTCCATGCTATGGATTCATCCAGAATTAAACACAGATTGGGGATTAATGAACATTATCTTGAGTCTTCAAAACTACAACATTTTCAGGTAATGTTCTTCATATTAAGCAAGCCTACTTTTTTTATGAATAGATAGCAACCTAGGGCTGCAGAATATAGAATATGTGCCATTCCTACCAAAGTAAGTAGGGCAGGGCTATTGAGGGTCTCTTGGACTCAAAGGAGATCAAATCAGTCCATCCTAAAGGAAATCAACTCTAATTGTTCCTTGGAAGGATAGATACTGAAAATGAAGCTCAAATACTTTGGTCACCAAATGAGAAGAGAGGACTCATTATAAAAGACTCTGATATTGGTAAAAATGGAAGGAAAATGAAGAAGGGGACAGCAGAACATGAGATGATAAGATAGTGTCATTGACACAATGAACATGGATTTGGGCAAACTCCAGGACACAGTAGAGGACAGGGAAATCTGGTATACTATTGTCCATAGGGTTGTGAAGAGTTGATCACTATTTACTGACTGAACAACAACAACAACAACAAGCAAACACACAGTGAGGAATGCATGTTGAATGGAATGAGCTGACACAGCTGCTTAGCAGACAAAAGAAAACTGATTAGGGGTGAAACTGATTAGGATCATGCCAATTTCAGACAGTTAATAATTAATCAAGGTCAAGGGGTTAGGACCTTTCAGGGAAGCATAGCCTGCACAGCAAAGAAAAGCAGTTGAGGAAGTGTTTTCCTCCTGCAAGGGAGGAAAATCTGGAGTTAGGCAATCAGACACAGGACAGTCATGTGCATTCTGGACTTGGAATGAGACATTAATTGAGGATTGTGCTATTCTACCACTAGCTTACTGTTTAACAGATTTCAGACTGAGAGGACAGAACTGGTTTTGGAGCTATTGAGTAGTCATCTAAATTTGTGTACCATTCTTCAATTGCTCACATTGCTAATTTTAATTATTATTGCTATTTGTCTCCTTTGTTCTTCTGAATTATAAATTTAATTGTTTTAGTGCCTTGATTTTCAGTGGGCACATCTATTCCAAACTGTTTCAAAAGTGGGTGGTAGATATAGTTCAGAAATAATATAGGTAAGCACTCTACCATTAGCTTGCTGCTTAATAGTTTTCAGACTCACAGGACAGAACTGGTTTTGGAGCTGTTGGGGAGACATGTAAACGTGTACCTGTCTTCAATTGTTCATATTGCTAATTTTAATTATTATTGCTACTTTTCTCCATTGTTCTTTTAAATTGTAAATCTAACTGTTTTAGTGCCTTGATTTTTAGTGGGTGCATATATTGCAGAGATGTTTTGAGAATGGGTGCTATATATAGTTCAGAAATAAACAGGTAAATACAATTTTGTGAAACCTACCCTTGGTTTTCTTCACCTAAAGATCCACCCTTTTCTGAAGGAAATCTCATTTAACAATTCTGCTGGAGACACCTTGTTTTTTAATGAGAATGGTGAATTAGTAGGTGGATTTGATATTATCAACTGGATAACTTTTTCAAATCAATCTTTCTTAAAAGTGAAAGTCGGAAAAATGGATCCTCAAGCTTCATGGGACAAACAATTGTCTATTAACGAGAAGATTATTACCTGGCCTTATACATTTGGAGAGGTAGGACTAAACACCAAGATATAAAGTTTATATATATTAACTAAATCTCATGCATGATTGGGTCCCATTCATTCTCATTAAGGGTAACGGTCAGCTAAGGGAATTGTAAGGAACATATTTCTCCATTTCATAATTTCTTGCAGCTCTCCTCTGATTGGTTAGGTCAAATAACAAAATATCAATACAGAACTAAATGATGAACAGAAGAGACACTGAGGTAAATGAAGATCAAGAAGGGACACAAAAGAAGTAGCTTGTCATAGATACAAGTAAATATGGGGTAAATATGTTGTAAATCATCAGATTAAAGAACCAGAGATAGCATATGAATATCATTTGAATTCAATCCTTTATTTGCTTAAGCCTAATAGAGAGAATCTTACCAAACTAGAGCTGCTTTGAAACACTTTCAAAGAAAAAAAACACAAGAAAGTTCAGTTGCCTTTTGGAAAAAAGCACCTTTGGGAGAAAGAAAATCCATACATTTCTCAATAAGTAACTTTTAATGCAATAATACTATCAATCATTTCTTTTTAAAATGACATCCTCTTTCTGGCCAAACAGTGCTTCACATTTAAAATTTTCTGATATAAATTTCATTTAAGTGTATTTTATCTTACTCATCCTCTTCAATAAATGGTGCAAGTAGCTCTCTAATTTTATTTCTCTACAACAATCATAAGAGGTAAGATAAAAGAGATAGTGGTTCTCCAAACTTAACCAGTGACCTTCTGTCACTCAGATTAGAACATAATCCTGGCTCTCTACAGTCCAAGTCAAACAATTTCATAACTCTACAATACTTGGTATTGATATTGTAGAATAAGACTTGGCATTCTTTTTAAAGTCAGATAAATCTAGAACAAAATAAAGTCCACTCCTTATTTAGAGACCATGTTCTATTACAACAGCGAGGTTATTAAGCTACATGGTCACTAAGTGAACACATGATTGTGAGAGAGACAGATAAAGATCACTAGCTGTTACTAGTGGGGGCAATTAAGCTGACTTTGTAATAATGCCGCTTGGGGGTGTGTGAAAGCCCTAATAAGCAGGCATATACATAGAATGAAGGCTACTGCTAAGCTTGTAAGCCGCCCTGAGTCTTCGGAGAAGGGCGGGATATAAATGGAATTAAAAATAATAATAAAAAAAAGTTCACTTGTACAAGTGTGCCAGTGTTACTCTCACTCCAGCATGCATTATTTATTTTAATTTTATTTATAAAATTTATTGCCCCCCCAGCTTATCATAGGATAACTCTGGGCAGCTTACAGTCATAAAAATATGTCTATACATATATGATTAAAACATAAATAATTAAAATCAGACATTAAAACCTAAGTACCCATGGAGAGGGTGGGGGCAGACCAGGCCATTTTGCATTATGGTCAGGCACACAAAATCTGGTCATAAATGTGCTCATTGCTTAGAAAATGAATTTTTATTACTGTCAGTTTTGTCAATGGCCAGTAACAAAGATAGTTACTAAACAAGTAGTGAGAATAAAGACAAAGTGACATGTAATTTAAAACTTTCTCATCCATTATATATGTAAGTTGGAAAGTCAAAGATCCAGCAGGTTCTGGTTTGAGATGTTGGAAAATTATAATGAGTGTACATAGTTTTTCTAAATGTTCTAGATTTAGAAAAAATGGAGGTGAGGAAAGAGATTCTTGGACAGTGTCCCAAAAGCATGCATTAGTTTCGGAATGGCAGCATCAGTAGCACTGCTACTTGAAAAGAACCATGGTGGTGTAGTGGTTAGAATGCAGTATTGCAGGCTAACTCTGCCCACAACTTGGAGTTCAAGGTTGATTCAGCTTTCAATCCTTCTGAAGTCAGTAAAAGTAGGACCTAGATTGTTGAGGGCAATATACTGGCACTGTAAACCTCCCAAAGAGTGCTATAAAGCACTATGGAACAGTGTATGAGTGTAAGTACTATTGCTATTGTTGTTGCTATTGCTATTGAAAAATCCAGAAGGTGAAATATGAAGGAGTCTTCATGTGAGAGTGTGAACCAAACTGAACTGAACTAAACTAAAATGTGAAAAAGCAATTCAATTGCAGATTGTTGAAGACACTGGAGAGGTAAGAAGAGACACAAAGGACAAAAGCTGTGTTATAGTTTCACAACATAAACCTTTTGACTTACATGCTTGTTCATATGTCGGGATACCAGTGTGTAAGGGTGAGGTTGTACTGTGATATCACCATACAGGTGTCATTATTTTTTCCTTCACCATGGCCTGTTGTGGAGACCTACTGTGGAAGATACAACAAAAAAGGAACCCTTCATAGCTTGTCATAACAAAAAGTCAAGGATATCACATTTCATTTATGAGCATTTATTTGCAATTTTCTTCCTCTTGAAATCCATTGTGAAACAACTTTGTTTTTGTTAAATGAATTTTTAAAAACCCATAGAGAACTGTTCTGCCTAGCTTTATTTATGATTTTGCAAAGTAATGAACAGATATTGCTGAAAACTGAGTATTTACATTTATACTTTACCTATTGTACGTATCAATATACTGTAATACCAACTTCCTTAACAAGAAGGCTAGAGTTGAGTATTCAATGAGTGTTGCTTCTATCCATGGCAACTGATAAAATTCAAAATCAATATCTACAATCTGGGAGCTAAGTATAACTTCTTCCTTAGCAACATAAAAACATCCTGAAGTCCATGACATCATGATTTGAGTGCAACAACCCATTGAGGCTTAACTAAATAACAAATGTGGCTAAAATGGATTCTTCTTTCCCATGGGCAGGTTGTGCCCTTGTCTCTGTGCAACCACCACTGCCTCCCGGGCTATAGCAGACAAAGCAAAGAAGGGGAACCATTTTGCTGCTATGGTTGTGCTGAATGTCCATCAGGAAAGATTTCCAATCAGACAGGTAGAGAACACCATACTATAAACTACAAATGAAACATTTATATCACTAATTTGGTTTTATTGTACAGCAGGATGAGAGGAGGAAGATATCCCAACACTTCTCACTTATTAATTTTCATGAAAACACAAGATTGAACATCATTTGCAATAACCAAAGATAGGTCACTAAGGAAATAGCAGTAAAAAGAGGAGTTAGACAGGGATGTGTATTGTCTTATTTGTTATGTAATCTCATTGGTTCTTGTTTAAGTGATTCTACTTTTCATCCTCCCAAATTTATTTATTTATGTATGCACTTGTCCAAATTATGTAGCTCTGGATAGTGTACAAAAGACAAAAGTATCTGAAATAATTAAAACAGAATAACAACACATTAAAATATATGAAGCAATAAAATGATAAACAGATGAAAACTTCTACAACTCACACATTGGGAACCCCACTAAATGTGATCCCCAAACATGGGGAGAAAGCCACATCTTAACCACTTAAAGACCTACAGGGTTGGAACCAACTGTTCATCCAGTTAGTTCTGTGTAAATTTCATATTGACTGTCATTATGATAACTTGATGTGATTGTTGCCAATTATATAATGTGCTTTCTTGGTGTGTGACATCATCATGGTTCGCATAGTGCACCAGGCTACTTTCATTTTGTGGTTGAATGTGCCCTGTAACCAGAGCCAACAAGGCTATAGAACATTGAGAGGATGAAACAACTGATGCCTAAAATGATAAATGTTTTCAAATTTTCTATCCAGTCATCCTGACTCTATCAGGAATAGGGACTAATTGTAAAAAGGGAGTCTTTTTTAAAAAAACAAGAGGTCCTATCTCAACTATCCTTTAATTTGGATTTTGGTTAGTAGAATTCCTATGCCATAGAAATCATTAAAACTATAGCCCAAAGCTTAAAGGGTTGGGATGGTTTTTCAATGAAAAATGGATTAGTGTTTTGTTTTGTGTTTTTAATGAATCAACTAGCTAGCTAACTAGTCAAGCAAATTACTCACTAGAAAACAGTTTGGGAATTTCAGAAAAAGCTCATCAGAAGGGTTCTGCTTGCAAGGAGCCTAGCTTTTGTCCTAAACAAAAGGAGTATTTTGGAATTACCGTAATTATTAATCACATTGTTTTATAATTAATTATATTGCATTATACCATGAGAAAATCTAGATCAGATCTACAGTGGCTGTCAGCCACTTCTCATGTATTTTATGTCTCCTTTGTTTCCCTCCCTTTCTACAAGATATGAATGACTGCTTCAGATGCCCTGAAGATCAATATCCTAACAAAGAAAAAAATCAGTGCCTTTCCAAGGAAGTAAATTACCTGAGTTATCTTGATCCTCTAGGCATAGGTTTGTCTGTTGTGGCTCTTGCTCTTTCTACAACCACAGTCTTGGTGCTTTGGATCTTTATTAAGCACCGGAAGACTCCCATTGTCAAAGCTAACAACCAAACTCTCACTTATGTTCTCCTTATTTCACTCCTTCTCTGCTCTCTGTGTTCTCTGTTGTTCATCGGCTGCCCCCAGTTACTGACTTGCCTTTTCCGACAAACTACATTTGGTATCATCTTCTCAGTGGCTGTTTCTTCTGTCCTGGCCAAAACAATCATAGTGGTTCTTGCTTTCATGGCTACTAAACCAGGAGCTGGAATAAGGAAATGGGTAGGGAAAAGATTTGCGTTTGCTATAGTTTTGTGTGGCTCGCTTATTCAAACATGTATTTGTGTGATATGGCTGGGTACTGATCCTCCATTTCTAAATTTAGATATGACAACTCTGCCTGAAGAAATTGTAGTGGAATGTAATGAAGGATCAGGTAACATGTTTTACTATATTCTGGGCTACATGGGTTTTCTGGCTCTCATCAGCTTCATGGTAGCTTTCTTTGCTCGAAAGTTGCCAGACACATTTAATGAAGCCAAATTTATAACCTTCAGCATGTTGGTCTTCTGCAGTGTCTGGTTGTCATTTGTCCCTACTTATCTAAGTACCAAAGGGAAATACATGGTGGCTGTGGAGATCTTCTCCATCCTGGTTTCTAGCACTGGATTACTGGGTTGTATCTTTGCTCCAAAATGTTATATCATCCTTTTGAGGCCTGATCTTAATAGCAAAGGACAATTAATAAGAAATAACAAAAAGGAAAATGGCTTTTGAAAGATATGTACTTGTATAGAATGGTGAGGCAAAGCTCAATGCAATCTGAGAAATTAATACAAAGTTTGTCCTAGTGCTGTGAATAAAACCTTTTGAACATTTATTATTTCATTCTCTGCATCTTGTAGAAACTATAACAATCCTTCACATTTTTAAAGAAAATAATATGCTTTCTCTAATGCTAAATTCACTTTTATCCTCCATTTCATACTGTGTATCCTCCAAGTAAAAGAGTTCAATTATAAGTTCTGTTTATTATGACTGGTTAAAGGAACACTGCTAACCATGGCTTAAAGTAAAACCCACAATATCAGGAAATCCAAATACCTTTTGTTGTAATTCATATAGTAAAAAATAATGTACAATGGGCAAAAACAATCTTTCTCAGGGTCTGGGGAAGTTTCCTGATGAGAAAAAAAATGTTTGGGTGTTTAGAGCCTGCTGGATGCAGAATTCTGAGATTTGAAGACCACACATCTTAAAATTGCTAAGGTTGAGAAACACTGGACTCAAAATTTTCAGACTAGACTCCTTCATGTAAAGCCATAAGAAGCTAACATATTTCATCCTGCCTGAATTCTTGACAAGCCTGCTTCACAAAGTGAGTGTGAAAAATGGAGAAAAAAATCATTTATCAAAATAAAAATGGGTGATTTATTTATATTTACAATGGAAAGTATTAGCAAAAAAGGGACCCCATGTCGCCTCTCCCATCCAAGTATTTTTAGATGCTTTAAAATAATTTTATGGTTCTTTGGGGTCATGCTACAAACTATGTTAAATGCTGAAGAGTACAAGATTTTTAATGGCTAAAGTCAAAGGACTATGCACTCCATCAAAGAGATGCCTATAGGAACCTTAAAAATGTATATGCCCATGTCCTTAAGAACCAAACTCTCCCTAGTACTGAAGGCATGATATCAGCCTTATGCCTAGTAACCATTGATCTCCATTCTCTGCATGGCTTTCTAAGATAATGGTCATTACAAGTTCATTTGAAAGCAGATTCTCTTGCTGAATATATGAATAATTTAGCAATAGTCAATTCCTTAGGCAGAATTCTGTCAAATAGACCTTGTTATTTCAGTTTTTTTTAAAAAAAAATTGGTGCCAAAGAGCTTTGTTAGCCATATAAAACAGGGTGGCCCCATTTCTGTCTGCACAGGGGCACTAGCACCACCGCCAGTAATGTGTGGGAGGGCTAATGCCACCTTCAGAGTTGCGTGGATCCTAGCAACCCATTTGCGCATGTCCATGGGATGCTAGTGCACCACAGGGGCATGTGGCTCCATTTCCACAGGTGCACAGGCACTAGTGCCACTGGGGTGTGAGCAGCCTGTTTGCGCATGTGCGCAAGCATGCATGCATGCAAAGGCACAAATAAATTTTCCTGCTCTTACCTTTCCTTCCAGGCCTCCAAACAGAAAAAGTTGGGGACCTCTGATGTAAAACATAATAATAATAATAATAATAATAATAATAATAATAATAATAATAATAATAATAATAATAATAATAATAATAATAATAATAATAATAATAATAATTTTATTTATATACCGCCCTTCTCCCGGAGGACTTAGGGCGGTGAACAGGGCAAGCATAAAAAATACAGAGATACAAAAGTTAAAAAGGATTAAATATATGCCCAACTAAAAACAGTAAATACAAATATTAAAATAACAATAAACCCCCCCATCCCCCATCAGGCCAGGCTGGCTTGTTCAAATAAGAATGTCTTTAGATCGCGACAGAAGGAGCGAAGGTCGGGCGCCATCCGGAGCTCAACCGGTAACCGATTCCATAGCTCCGGGGCGCCCACAGAGAAGGACCTCCCCCTGGGGGCCACCAATTGACATTCTCTGATCAGTGGCACCCTGAGGAGGCCCTCTCTGTGGGAACGCACAGGGCGGAGGGAAGTTGATGCCGGCAGCAGGTGTTCCCTAAGGTACTCCGGACCCATGCCATGTAGGGCCTTAAACACCATTACCAGTACCTTGAATCTCACCCGGAAGACAACTGGCAACCAATGCAGCTCACTGAGCAGAGGTGTAACATGGGAGTATCGGGAGACTCCCAACACAACTCTCGCGGCCGCATTCTGTACCAGTTGGAGCCTCCGAGTGGTCCTCAAGGGCAGCCCCATGTAGAGAGCGTTGCAGTAGTCTAGACGAGAGGTCATGAGCGCGTGAGTGACCGTACATAAGTCATCCCGGTCTAGATAGGGCCGCAACTGGCGCACCAGGTGAACCTGGGCAAAGGCCCCCCTAGTCGCAGCCACTATGTGGTCTTCCAGAGTGAGCCGTGAATCTAGGAGGACTCCCAAGTTGTGAGCCCTATCTATGGGGGGTAATAGTTCACCCCCCATAGAGAGAGATGGAATATCCTGAATAACCCGGGATGCCGGTATGCAAAGACACTCAGTCTTGTTGGGGTTGAGTTGAAGTCTGTTCCTCCCCATCCAGACCCGAACCGCCTCCAAGCAACGGGACATCACGTTGAGGGCATCACTGGGGTGGTTTGGGGTCGAAATAAAAACCTGGGTATCATCAGCGTACTGATGATACCCAACTCCAAAGCCACGAATGATCTCACCCAGCGGTTTCATATAGATGTTGAACAGGAGAGGCGAGAGGACCGACCCATGAGGAACTCCACAAACGAGAGACCTCGAAGTCGACCTCTGCCCCCCTGTCAACACTGACTGCGAACGTCCCAGGAGATAGGAGGAGAACCACTGCAAAACCGTGCCTCCCACTCCCAATCCCCTGAGACGCCGCAGTAAGATACCATGGTCGATGGTATCGAAAGCCGCTGAGAGGTCTAATAGGACTAGGACAGAGGAATATCCCCTGTCCTGAGCCCTCCAGAGATCATTCACCAGAGCAACCAATGCCGTCTCCGTGCTGTACCCGGGCCTGAAACCCGATTGGTACGGGTCTAGATAATCCGCTTCATCCAGGACCAGAGGGAGCTGATGCGCCACCACACTCTCAACAACCTTCGCAAGAAAGCGAAGGTTGGAGACCGGACGAAAGTTGTTCAACACAGCTGGGTCCAAGGCAGGCTTCTTGAGGAGAGGCCTCACCACTGCCTCTTTCAAGACGGCGGGGAAACTACCCTCACTCAAAGAAGTAGATATAACCGCCTGGAACCAGCTTCGTGTCCTCTCCCGGGCTGCATAAACCAGCCAGGAAGGGCACAGGTCCAATAAACATGTGGTGGAGCTCAGCCTCCCCATAATCCTGTCCACTCCTCCGGAGTCACAGAATCAAACTCCTCCCAGGTAATATCGACAAGACCGCCCGTGTCCTGATCGTCAGACTCTGCCCAGTCAGAGTCCAGACTGGTCCGAATCCGAGCGATTTTGTCCGACAGATGTTGGTTAAACTCCTCGGCACGACCCTGCAAGGGTTCCTCCCTCACCTATTGATTAAGGAGGGAGCGAGTCACCCTAAACAGGGCATCCAGGCGATTATCTGCGGACGCAATAAGGGTAGCAAAGTGATTAGACCTCGCCACCCTTATCGCAGCAAGATAAGACCTAATGTAGGTTCTTAGTCGCAATCGGTCGGATTCAGATCGGCTGGATCTCCAACCGCTCTCTAGGCCCCGTCTCCAACGCTTCATCTCCCGAAGCTCCGTGGAAAACCATGGAGCTCAACGGGATCTGCATCGGGTCAGGGGCCCCAAGGGTACAACTCGGTCAAGAGCCTCCGTGGCTGCCCTTTCCCAGGCTTCCACTAAGGCATCCGCCGAGTTGTGAGCGAAGGAGGCAGGTGGGGACCCCAGTGCTGCCTGGAACCTCTCAGGGTCCATTAAGCGTCTGGGGCGGTACCATCTAGTTGGTTCCAGACGCCCATGGTGGGGACTGGCAAAACGAAAAACCAGCCGCAGGAGATGATGATCGGTCCATGACAGGGGCGTAACAATTGGGGAGCCCCCACCAAGATCATCTAACCACTGTCTAGATAAGAAAATCAGGTCAAGGGTGTGGCCTCCCACATGAGTCGGTCCCGAAATTACTTGCGTCAGGTCCATGGCCGTCATGGAAGCCATGAACTCCCGAGCTAGCTCAGATGATCCTCCCAGGGATGGTAGATTAAAGTCCCCCAAAACTATAAGTTTCGGGAACTCAATCACCAACCCAGAGAGGATATCGAGAAGCTCAGGCAGGGCTGCTGCTGCGTGACTAGGCGAAAGGTACACCAGCAGCAAGCCCAACTGCGCACCAGGGCCACATCTCAGGAAGAGAGACTCACACCCGACTATCTGGGGAACGGTGGCCTGCCGCGGACACAAGGTCTCCCTCATAACAACCGCCACTCCCCCACCCCTACCCTGAGCCCGAGGCCAGTGTAGCACCCGGAAACCTGGTGGGCAAAGATCGACCAGAGGAATACCGCCCTCTGGGCCCAACCAAGTCTCCGTGATGCAAGCCAGGTCCGCCTGCTCACCCTCGACCAGATCCCGGACAAGAGGAGCTTTATTAACAACAGACCTGGCGTTCAAGTACACCAACCGGAGCTCAGGAGGCTGCACATCCTCGCTCCTGGGACCTCGGGGCAGAGACAGAGGGTCGGAGTGCCTCACCGCTTGCAAGCAGCGGAGAGGCCTTCCCTGAGATCGATATGGCCCTCTGTTCCTACACCTGCTGCCATTCCCTAATGTCGTGGGAATGGGTAGTCCCACGACCTGCCCTGGAGCCCTGGAGGCAACCGACCCCCGCTCCTCCCCCCCGCGATCAATCCCGGACCTGGCCTGAACAACGGTTGTTGGACTACCCCCCATATCCAAACGACCAAAAGAAATTTCCACCCCCCTCCCTAACCCCCCCAAAAATTTAGATAAAAAACTAACCAGGGGCCTCTTATTAGATTTATATCGGAGGCCCCTACCCGTGCCCAGCCATCTCTCAGGGTCCCAACAAGAAGGCCCTTCATTGAGATTATAAGTGGCTAGAAAGGCAGGTCGCACCCAGGAAGGGGGGCACCCCTGAGGGAAAACAAGTCCGTGGAAGTATAACGAAAACAAGGCATAAGGAGTAAATCCAGGTGAAAGGCAATCCATAATTAATAAGGAGGGTCCAAAACAGAGGATGAATGGGTGTGCAGACCCTCCACCCAGCTTCACTGCCACTCAAGCTGGGCGGACCCCCAGGACAGGCCGACCACCGTCCTCTCACGACGGTTGCGGAGCCTGTTCCCGGGGGTTGTCTGGGACACACACTCTAGGTACAGCATGCCCCATAGAGCTCTCACCTCTAGGGGCAGCAGGTGTAAGTTCAAGCCACCCTCTCACGGTGGCTTATACCCAGGGTCCTCTGAGTCCTTTGGGGATGACGTGTAGGCAATAGGCAATAGTTCGTACAGGCAAAGATATAATAAGCCATGATAGTCTACTCTGCTAATAACCAGGTCCTCCGCCGCTCCACCACTCCAGGAGATTGTTCCTGGTCACAGCTCCATGGGCCCCCAGTTATACAGTAATTGGGGCCTTCCAGAGAGTGGTCTGCTCCCTCCTAAATCAGGAGGTGAGGGAGGATCCCTTGCAGGGACGTGCCGAGGAGTTTAACCAACATCTGTCGGACAAAATCGCTCGGATTCGGACCGGTCTGGACTCTGACTGGGCAGAGTCTGACGATCAGGACACGGGTGGTCTTGTCGATATCACCTGGGAGGAGTTTGATTCTGTGACTCCGGAGGAAGTGGACAGGATCATGGGGAGGCTGAGCACCACCACATGTTTACTGGACCCGTGCCCTTCCTGGCTGGTTTATGCAGCCCGGGAGAGGACACGCAGCTGGTTCCAGGCAGTTATATCGGCTTCTTTGAGTGAGGGTATCTTCCCCGCCGTCTTGAAGGAGGCGGTGGTGAGGCCTCTCCTCAAGAAGCCTGCCCTGGACCCGGCTGTATTGAACAACTTTCGTCCTGTCTCCAACCTTCGCTTTCTTGCGAAGGTTGTTGAGAGTGTGGTGGCGCATCAGCTCCCTCTGGTCCTGGATGAAGCGGATTATCTAGACCCGTACCAATCGGGTTTCAGGCCCGGGCACAGCACGGAGACGGCATTGGTCGCGCTGGTGAATGATCTCTGGAGGGCTCGGGACAGGGGGCATTCCTCTGTCCTAGTCCTATTAGACCTCTCGGCGGCTTTCGATACCATCGACCATGGTATCTTGCTGCGGCGTCTCAGGGGATTGGGAGTGGGAGGCACAGTTTTACAGTGGTTCTCCTCCTATCTCTTGGGACGTTCGCAGTCGGTGTTGGCAGGGGGGCAGAGGTCGACCGCGAGGTCTCTCATTTGTGGAGTTCCTCAGGGGTCGGTCCTCTCGCCTCTCCTGTTCAACATCTACATGAAGCCGCTGGGTGAGATCATTCGTGGCTTTGGAGTTGGGTATCATCAGTATGCTGATGATACCCAACTTTTCTTTTCGACCCCAAACCACCCCAGTGATGCCCTCAACGTGATGTCCCGTTGCCTGGAGGCGGTTCGGGTCTGGATGGGGAGGAACAGACTCCAACTCAACCCCGACAAGACTGAGTGGCTTTGCATACCTTCATCCCGGGTTTATTCGGACATTCCACCTCTGGCTATGGGGGGTGAACTATTACCCCCCATAGATAGGGCTCGCAACCTGGGGGTCCTCCTAGATTCACGGCTCACCTTGGAAGACCATATAGGAGCTGTGACTAGGGGGGCCTTCGCACAGGTTCGCCTGGTGCGTCAGTTGCGGCCCTATCTTAGCCGGGATGATCTATGCACGGTCACTCATGCGCTCGTGTCCTCTCGTCTGGACTACTGCAACGCTCTCTACATGGGGTTGCCCTTGAGGACCACCCGGAAGCTCCAACTGGTACAGAATGCAGCCGCGAGAGTGGTGTTGGGAGTCTCCCGATACTCCCACGTTACACCTCTGCTCCGTGAGCTGCATTGGTTGCCAGTTGTCTTCCGGGTGAGATTCAAGGTACTGGTAACGGTGTTTAAAGCACTCCATGGCATGGGGCCGGAGTACCTCAGGGAACATCTGCTGCCGGCATCAAGCTCCCTGCGCCCTGTGCGTTCCCACAGAGAGGGCCTCCTCAGGGTGCCACCGATCAGAGAATGTCGTTTGGTGGCCCCCAGGGGGAGATCCTTCTCTGTGGGCGCTCCGGAGCTGTGGAATCAGCTACCGGTAGAGCTCCGGATGGCGCCCGATCTTCGCTCCTTTCGTCGCGATCTTAAGACATTTCTGTTTGTACAAGCTGGCCTAGCCTGATGGGGATTGTTGGGGTTGTTTTATCTTTGGTCTTTTAATTTTTCTTGGGGTTTTTAGCACTGTATTTCCATTGTTTTTAACTAGGGCAATTGTTTAATCTTTTTTTAATGTTTGTATTTGCTATTTTATTCTGCCCTGTGAACCGCCCTGAGTCCTCAGGGAGAAGGGCGGTATATAAATGTTATTAAATTAAATTAAATTAAATTATAACTCCTCCAGGCCTGCTAGTTTCCTCCAGGCCCCGTTGGGATCCATCGGCACCAACCAGTTGACAATAGGTGCTGCACAGAGCACAGATCTTTCGAGCTCCTTCGGAACAACCAGAGTCCGCTGGGCTCCACTGGGCTTCACCGGGGTTAACTGGCTAACCCGGGACCCTTCGGGGCCACCAGAAGCACTGAGGATGCCTGGCCATCTGGGGTAAGCGGAGCAATCAGGGAACAGAAACAGGTTAAGAGCCATGCCACCGCCAAGCTACCGAAACTGCTGCTGCTGCCAAAAACGCCGCTGCAAGCACCGTCGCCGCTGCCGTTGTTGCTGAAACGCCGCAGGAGCCGAAAATGGTCCAGAAACGCCGCCGCCGGAGGAAAATGGACCGAAAAGGCCCGGACATGCCGTTGCCACCGGCGCAAGCGGCCTGAAAACAGCCTAAAACGCAGCAGACGCTGTTAAAGATGTCCTAGAATGGCCCGGGAACGCCGGCACCGCCGCTGCCACCACCACCGTCAAAATGGTCCGAAAGTGCCATTGCCGCCGTAGCCAAGAGCGGACCGAAATGACCATCAAGACGGCCCGAAACGGCCCGAAAACGCCTCCGCCGACACCGCAAACAGTCGGAGACCACCTGAGGACGCTGGCGCCGCCGCCGCCAAAAACGGCCCGAAAAATGGCCCGAAGCGACAGGAAGACCCCGTAAACGACGAGCCGGCAGACCAGCATACCAGCATACCAGCAGGCCGCCAAATGGTAAAAATTAGCAGGCAGCAGACAGCAGTTGTCTAGCTGCCTAACTCATTGCCTATCACTACCCCCCCCAACACAGAGGGCATAAGGCACCCCTGAGGGGCTCCTAGGACGCCTAATCTCTGGAACTTGCAGAGCTCAGCCCAACACGTCCGCCCGCACATCCGCCATCTTGACGGTAATATTTACTGTGAAACTATATGTCCTCTTACCATACTGGAACACAGTTACTTTTTCTTAGCTATATCCTATACTTACTCCATTTTATTCCCCCATCCATCATGTTAAATCCAGATATGATTTCCATGTCTAAGATACTATAACAAGATATGATAAACATGTTTTCTTCATCATTTCTGATGGAGGTTTTTAAGAACAGCCTTTGTTCAGAATGGCATAGTCTCCTACTTGAACATGGGTGTACAAGAAGACCAGTTCTTCCATCTTTGCTGTTCTATTATCCTGTCATACCATAACAAGATATGATAAACATGTTTTCTTCATCATTTCTGATGTATCTGATGCCATGGAGGTTACAGTCCTCTTGAGATGGTAATTCCTGTCATTATCACAAAGTGCTGTGATTTATCTTCTATTCTGGAAAGACTGACTAAGCTTTATGAGGCTATAGGTACCTGCAATAGTAATCCATTTCAGTCTGTTTCTTTTATCCTTTTCTGAAGACATTGTTCAGAAGTCTGGAAAGCACTAAGTGTGGCACTTAATATGATGCTGGGTACTTGATTGAGGAAAAGGATTTGGTGTTAAGAGAAGGTACTTCTTCAATTCTTTCAGATGTCAAAGCTCTTCTTTTGGCTACTCTTAGTATTTCCACAAATTGAGGGGAAACCAATTCCTAATTCGTGTAGTGTGAATTATTCCCTTCCTATTCAACATGAGTATTATCAGCCCGGAAACTTCATCATTGGTGCAATCTTTTCTCAATTCTTCATGCCAAAATTCAATCCATTATCCTTCACTGAGAATCCACTGACAACGATTGAAGACATGTATACGTAAGGAAACCTTTTTTTCCCCTTTCTTTTCTTAAAAAAACAAGTTTTATTAGTTTTTCAAATTACAACCTATATATTTAGAAAGCATCATGGGTAGTCATCAACTGAGTTTTCAATACATAGTTCGGGTTACATTATCATAGCATCGTTCTCTATTTCCCTCAACATTCAATACAATGTATTTAAACTAACAAATTTCTAGGAATAGCATAGTCAATTAAAGAAGATTTTGTCAGTCCAATTTTGATAAGGTATATCTATATCCTGTTATTAAATTTTGTCTAATTTTGATGTTAATTATAGTATCCAAGTTTAACCTTTAACATCCCAAATACTATTCACAACTGAAAGTTCCCTTATCTTATTACACCAAAAATTGTATCATCTAACATACACCCAATATTTAAATAGCTAACTTCTACCTAATAAACATTGTTTATTTCATATCCTAATACATCACAAGTTACCAATTGGAGAGTCTATATTTATCAATCTACTTATACATAACCAAAATTTTAACATCAAACATAGCATCCATAAGCCAAATTTCCATTATATCAATATATAAATTTATAACATTTGAAATAAGCTTAGTACACCAGCCTCCTGAGCTCCGGCTGGTGTACCTGAATGCCAGGTCCGTGGTTAATAAAGCTCCCCTCGTTAGGGATTTAGTTGAGGGTGAGCATGCGGACCTGGCTTGCATCACGGAGACTTGGTTGGGCCCAGAGGGTGGGGTCCCTTTGGTTGACCTCTGCCCACCAGGCTTCCGGGTGCTACATCGGCCACGAGCTCAAGGTAGGGGTGGGGGAGTGGCGGTTACCATTAGGGAGACCTTATGTCCGCGGGAGACCACCGTTCCTCAGATAGTCGGGTGTGAGTCTCTCTTTATGAGATTTGGTCCTGGGGCGCAGTTGGGCTTGCTGCTGGTGTACATTTCGCCTAGTCGCACAGCGGCAGCCCTGCCCGAGCTGCTCGATATCCTCTCGGGTTTGGTGGTTGAGTTTCCCAAACTTATAGTTTTGGGAGACTTCAATCTACCATCCCTGGGAGGTTCATCTGAGCTAGCTTGGGAGTTCATGGCTTCCATGGCGGCCATGGACCTGACGCAAGTAATTTCAGAGCCAACTCATGAGGGAGGCCACACCCTTGACCTGATTTTTTTATCTAGACGGTGGTTGGATGATCTAGGTGGGGGCTCTCCATTTATTATGCCCCTGTCATGGACCGATCATCATCTCCTGCGGCTGGTCTTCCGTTTTGCCACCCCCCGCCGTGGGGGTACGGAGCCAATTAGATGGTACCGCCCCAGACGCTTAATGGATCCTGATAGATTCCAAGCGGCGCTGGGGTCCCCACCTGCCTCCACTGCTCACAGCTCGGCTGATGCCTTAGTGGAAGCCTGGGAAAGGGCAGCCACTGAGGCACTTGACCGGGTTGTACCCTTGCGGCCCCTGACCCGGCGCAGATCCCAGCGAGCTCCATGGTTTTCTGCGGAGCTCCGGGAGATGAAGCGTCGGAAACGGGGCCTAGAGAGCTGCTGGAGGTCTAGCCGATCCGAACCCGACCGGTTGCGGTTAAGAACCTATATTAGGTCTTATCTCGCAGCGATGAGGGTGGCGAGGTGTAATTACTTCTCCACCCTCATCGCGTCCGCAGATAATCGCCCGGCCGCCTTGTTTAGGGTGACTCGCTCACTTCTTAATCAGGAGGTGAGGGAGGATCCCTTGCAGGGTCGTGCCGAGGAATTTAGTCAACATCTGTCGGATAAAATCGCTCGGATTCGGACCGGTTTGGACTCCAGCTGGGCAGAGTCAGGCGATCAGGACACGGGCGGTCTTGTCAATGTTATCTGGGAAGAGTTTGATTCTGTGACCCCTGATGAAGTGGACAGGATTATGGGGAGGCTGAGCTCCTCCACATGTTTGTTGGACCCGTGCCCTTCCTGGCTGGTTTATGCAGCTAGGGAGAGGACACGAGGCTGGCTCCAGGCGGTTATATCTGCTTCTTTGAGTGAGGGTTATTTCCCCACCGTCTTGAAGGAGGCGGTGGTGAGACCTCTCCTCAAGAAGCCTGCCCTGGACCCAGCTGTTTTGAACAACTTTCGTCCAGTCTCCAACCTTCGCTTTCTTGCGAAGGTTGTTGAGAGTGTGGTGGTGCATCAGCTCCCTCTGGTCCTGGATGAAGCGGATTATCTGGACCCCTACCAATCGGGTTTCAGGCCCGGGTACAGCACGGAGACGGCATTGGTCGCTCTGGTGAATGATCTCTGGAGGGCGCGGGATAGGGGATATTCCTCTGTCCTAGTCCTATTAGACCTCTCAGCGGCTTTCGATACCATCGACCATGGTATCTTGCTGCGGCGTCTCAGGGGATTGGGAGTGGGAGGCACAGTTCTTCAGTGGTTCTCCTCCTATCTCCTGGGACGCTCGCAGTCGGTGTTGGCAGGGGGGCAGAGATCGGCCCCTAGGTCTCTCGTTTGTGGAGTTCCTCAGGGGTCGGTTCTCTCGCCTCTCCTGTTCAACATCTATATGAAACCGCTGGGTGAGATCATTCGTGGTTTTGGAGTTGGGTATCATCAGTATGCCGATGATACCCAACTTTTCTTTTCGACCCCAAACCACCCCAGTGATGCCCTCGCCGTGATGTCCCGTTGCCTGGAGGCGGTTCGGGTCTGGATGGGGAGGAACAGACTTCAGCTCAACCCTGACAAGACTGAGTGGCTGTGCATTCCGGCATCCCGGGACATTCAAAATGTTCCATCTCTTTCTATGGGGGGTGAGCTCTTACCCCCCGTGGATAGGGCTCGCAACTTGGGAGTCCTCCTAGATTCACGGCTTACCCTGGAAGATCATATAGTGGCCGTGACTAGGGGGGCTTTCGCCCAGGTTCGCCTGGTGCGCCAGTTGCGGCCCTATCTGAACCGGGATGCCCTGTGTACGGTCACTCATGCGCTCGTGACCTCTCGCCTTGACTACTGTAATGCTCTCTACATGGGGCTTCCCTTGAAGACCACTCGGAGGCTCCAACTGGTACAGAATGCGGCCGCGAGAGTTGTCTTGGGAGTTTCCCGGTACTCCCATGTTACACCTTTGCTCCGCGAGCTGCATTGGTTACCAGTTGTCTTTCGGGTGAGGTTCAAGGTGTTGGTTACGATCTTTAAGTCCCTACATGGCATGGGTCCGGGATACCTCAGGGACCACCTGCTGCCGGCATCGATTCCCCTCCGCCCTGTGCGTTCCCACAGAGAGGGCCTCCTCAGGGTGCCGCCAGTCAGGGAATGCCGACTGGTGGCCCCCAGGGGGAGGGCCTTCTCTGTGGGCGCTCCGGCATTATGGAACCAACTGCCGGTGGAGCTCCGGATGGCACCAGACCTCCGAACCTTCCGTCGGGGCCTGAAGACCCACCTGTTTGAAATTGCTGGTCTGGCCTGATGGGGGATTATGGGTTTTTAATTGTTTTTAAATTTGTATTACTGTTTTAATTGGGCATGGGTTTAATCTTTTTTAATTTTTGTATTGTCTTTTTTATATATGCCCTGTGAACCGCCCTGAGTCCCTACCAAGGAGAAGGGCGGTATATAAATCAAATAAAACTAAACTAAACTAAACTAAACTAAATACTTAAACACATTTTAATTCTATCTCATGAATATTTTCTATTTCAGATCCTAATAAGTCACTAATTACTAACAAAATGACGTATGATAATTCTCTAGGAATTCATATTTTAAATCTAATTCTAGGTTTCTTTGTTTTGCCAGTCAGGTTTCCAGACCCAGGGCTTTAAATTGCCAAGTAGGTCTTCATTTGCTCACATGTATATTATTTTCACCAGAGGAGGCCATCCAACCATCAGCAATATACAAAGGTTGAACCATTTATAGTCATTATATTGTTGCCATGTTAATTCCACTCTCTTTATTTGATCTGACATCTCTGTCTGCGGTTCAGTCTGGGTTCTTCTTCCATCTGGGTTGATCTGTTTTGAATAGAAAATCTTATCCAGTTTTATAGTTAGTAATTCACTGTCCAAGCTTTCCACAGGTTGTCTTTGTTGGTCTTCGGCTTCCTCTATATTGGCATCACTATCTTGCATGTAGTGTACTTCTGAAACTGTAGGCTCCTTAGAGAGGATCAGAGGTTGAGTATTAAGTTTTTTCCTAGTTTGTTGTTGGTCTTTAACATTGTCTGTCATAGTAGTGGTTCCTTGTACTTTAAAAATTGTAGGTTCTTTGAGTAAAGTCAGGTTTTGGATATTAGTTTTTTCAGTACTTTGATGTTGTTGCTTATATTCCTCTGTCTCAATAGTAATATCTTCCAATTTTGTTATATTCTGAAGTGTAACTTCTTTAGTTGCAGTCTGGGTTTCAATTTGTGACTTAAGGTTGGCATGTAAATTATTAAATCTGGAGATAGACATCTCAGTAACTCTGTAGATTGTTTCAAGTATAAGGTTATAGTCAAGCAAGGTTTGTGGCTGATCCTTCTCCATTTTGTAATTGTTAGGCATACGGTGTTAGCCTACAATGTTGGGTTGAAAATATATTAACCATAATGCTATGGCTTTAAGATGTTAATTGGCCAATGGGTGTGTAAGTGTTCTCATGGCCATAAGAGGAAGCTAGGAACGTAGCTTCTCTCTCTCTGAATTCACTGATCTCTACTGTTACTGTTTTTGCTCTGCTGTTGGTTTACTACTGTTGTAGCCTTAACTGTGTATTGACCTCTGGACCGGTAAGAAGACTTTGTAGCTTGGACTGTTGCTATTGTTTATGATCTGGACTGTTTATTTTTTGACTGTGCATTTTTGTTCTTACACCACCTCAAAAGTAAACTACTTTTTGTTTTTATAACTCAGTGTATTCTTGTGTGACTTTTACTACTCTCAGTGCCCTTTCTTGTCTGTGCAACTCTTTGGTAGCACAAGGAGACCTCTGCACAATTAAATTCCTTAACACTGGTTATGGGCCCAGGCCTGTACTGAGAGTTAGTTCACACAGTATTCCTAGCTGAGTTTGTGTTAGCTATTTGGTGTAAAATGGCACAGGAACTGTTGTCAGGCATCTCCTGGATAACCCGGTTGGATGGGACAAACTATGTTTCCTGGTCCACGAAATGCTGCTTGCTTTTGCGCAAGGAAGGGCTATGGACTGTTGTAAATAACCCACCAGATACAACTGCTTGGGATCCAGATAATGAAGAGGATGCAAAGAAGATAGACGACTTTAAACGTAGCAATGAGAAAGCTCTTTGCATTATTGGACTAACACTGAATGACCAGCAGCTTGTCCATATTCGTGGTGAGGAGTCTGCTGCTAGGTGTTGGGGCGTTTTGCGAAGGCTTTATGTTCGAGACAGTGTGGGTGCACATATACACCTTACACGTAAGCTGTTTAGGGCTCGTCTGCAGAAGAATGGAGATATGCTGACCCATTTAAATTACATGAAGGCAGCTTTTCAAGAGCTTCATGAAAAGGAGCTGATTTTTTCAGAGTTGCATCAGGTCTACATTATTCTGTCATCTTTGGATGAGAGTTATGATGGATATGTTTCTTCTTTGGAAGTCCTGACCAGAGAGGAACTGACATTGACTAACATTACTGGGAGACTGCTGGAAGAGTCCAGAAGGAGGCGTGACAGAGACCAGCTGAGAGAGACACAGCCACGAGAGGAGCAGCCATTCACCACTGCTTACAACGTCAAGAAATGTTATTCTTGTGGGGCTAGAGGGCATATAGCCAAATTCTGTAGAAAGGGTAGAAAACAGAATGTAAATAGCAGTGGGAAGGCTAAGAAGGGCATTGGTTTGGCTATTTCTGGTGAACCAACATCCAAAAATAATGAATTGTGGGTTGTTGATAGTGGGGCTTCACAATGCATTACTAAAGTGAAAAAGAGGTTTATTAATATGAAAAACAGCAACCAATATGTTTCACTGGCAAACGGTTGGAGGATGAAGGCCTCTGGTGAAGGTAATTCCTATTGTCCATGCATTGATGAACAGTTACCTATGTTATATATACCTAAGCTAAGATTCAACCTGTTATCTGTAAGGGAATTGGTTAAAGTTGGGTTTGTGGTAACATTCAGAGGGGAGCAATGCACTATTGAGAGGAATGGAACCTGTGTAACTGCTAAGTTGAAAAATGGTTTATTCGTTCTCACAAGTAACCAGGTTAGTACAGTTAAAGCTAACTCAATATGTGAGAATAAGAAGCCACATGATGAATGTATACATTTATTGCATAGGCGATTAGGGCATGTAAACTTTAACTCACTACGTAAAACAGTTGAGTTAGTACAAGGAGTTAAACTGAAGCCATGTAGTAAGTATTTGAATTGCAATGCCTGTAGTCAGGAAAAGAGCAAGGCAACTCCTGCTAACAGGGTAAACGGCTTCAAAACAACTGTACCTTTGGAAGTTGTGTTTGCTGACTTAATTGGACCCATGAAACCAAGTTTAGGAGGATCATGTTATATTTTAAGTATATTGGACCACTACTCTCGTTATGGATTTTGTTATCTGCTTAAGTCAAAGGCAGACACTTTCCAACAATTTGCAAACTGGCTGAAGTTTGTAGAGAGAAAAACAAAGAGAAAGGTTCAGTGCATAATTACTGATAATGGTACTGAATTTATAAATAAGCATTTTGTTGATATGCTAGAATCAGCTGGCATTGAGCATAAACGTTCAGCCCCTTATAGGCCTCAACATAATGCATTTGTTGAGAGACGTGGGCAAACGTTACAAGCCATGATTAGAACCATGTTAAGAGATTCAGGCTTAACAGATAGACTGTGGGGGGAGGCAGCAAAATGTGCAAACCATGTTCTGAATATAGTTGTTAATACTTCTACTGGTAAAATACCATATACTATATGGCATGGTAGAAGACCAAACCTTAATTACCTGCACACGTTTGGCACCCCAGCTTGGGTCCACATTCCTGCACAACTCAGGAGTAAAGGCCAACATAGGGCTAGGCAATTATACTTTGTAGGTTACGAAGCTAATCATAGATCCTATCGTTTCTGGGAACGAGGCACAACTAATGTATACAACAGTTCTAATGCAAAATTCCTTGAGCACGTTGGTTGGGATAGGTTAGAGCAAGAAACTGTTAATACTGATCCTCTAGTGTTTGAGGACTCCTCTGATAACGTAACTAGTAATGATAATACATCTCCTGTAAATATAAAAGATGAAGAGGAGATAGGGGAGATTAAAGATGAATCAGAGGAAGGAAAGGAGTCAGAAATTCAAAGCCCTGTAATTCCTTGGTGTTCAACGCGTATCAGACATCCACCTGATCGCTATGAAGCTAGTATATGTCAAGTTAGTGTAGAGCCATCTAACTATGATGAGATCAGGATGTATCCTGAAAAGGAACAGGCATCATGGAAAGCTGCAATGAACAGGGAGTTGAAGTCTTTGCAGGATCTTAAGGTTTATGTGAAAGCAAAACTGCCACCTGGTGAGCAAGCTATAGGTTGTAAATGGATATATAAGATAAAGAAGGGTGTAGATGGAACTTTAACCCATAAGGCACGTTTGGTTGCACAAGGTTTTGCCCAAACTACTGAGGATTATGACGAGGTATTTGCACCCAGTCTGAGGGCAACTACTTTAAGTCCATTAGACAAAAACACATAAGCTTATCTACAATGGAGGCTGAATTTTCATGTTTATCAGTGTTATGTACAGAACTGCTAGTGTACAAACAATTATTGTTAGATATGGGTTTAAATGTAAATGATCCATTTATTGTGTATGAGGACAATCAAGCTGCGATAAAGATGGCTAATAATGCTGCAGTAAGAACAAGATCTAAACATACTGATCTTCGTTATTTAAATGTCAGACAATGTGTCAAAGATAAATTAATACAGCTAGAGTATTGCCCATCTGATGTAAATATTGCAGACCATTTTACGAAGGTACAAAGTGCTGTGAAACACAATGCTAATTGTGAAAGAATGTGCATAAGATTGTAAGAGTTATATATTATTCTACCCAAAGGGGAGAATGTTAGACATACGGTGTTAGCCTACAATGTTGGGTTGAAAATATATTAACCATAATGCTATGGCTTTAAGATGTTAATTGGCCAATGGGTGTGTAAGTGTTCTCATGGCCATAAGAGGAAGCTAGGAACGTAGCTTCTCTCTCTCTGAATTCACTGATCTCTACTGTTACTGTTTTTGCTCTGCTGTTGGTTTACTACTGTTGTAGCCTTAACTGTGTATTGACCTCTGGAACGGTAAGAAGACTTTGTAGCTTGGACTGTTGCTATTGTTTATGATCTGGACTGTTTATTTTTTGACTGTGCATTTTTGTTCTTACACCACCTCAAAAGTAAACTACTTTTTGTTTTTATAACTCAGTGTATTCTTGTGTGACGTTTACTACTCTCAGTGCCCTTTCTTGTCTGTGCAACTCTTTGGTAGCACAAGGAGACCTCTGCACAATTAAATTCCTTAACAGTAATAATTATAAATAGTCCTTGGTGGAGGCTATTTTTCAAACAAAAATCAGTAAGTGTCCACCTCCATAAGTCTAAGCCAAATTCATCTCCAGCTGTTTCAGGTTTTATGTTAATGCCAAGGTCAGTTCAAAATGTAAGCAAGCTTGTTTGCCAATAGTATTCACTAGATATCCCCAGAGTACTTCAAATCCTTTTCAGACGGTGTCTTTTTATTTATTTATTTTTGTCTCCTTTTTTAGACTAATAGGTAGAATAGGCCATTTCTGTAAATATAGGAACTTTGGGCCAAAGGTAGAAAGGCAGTAAGTCCAATTAATCAGTATAATTTAGTACAAGGCTTTTTTTTTCTCTCCCAATGTACACAAAGGCCGCTATTAAAGAGGGTGGGGGGAAATCCCTTCCCTCTCTCCTCGCAAGGGAAAGCAAATTTGGAAAGATTTTGGCAGGGAAAGTAGACAGTTAGGAAAACAAGAAGGCAATTCTTACCCAGTTTTCAAGTGCTTTCAAGTGCTTTGTTGTGCTTTTGGCTTCGGCAGGAAACGGCTAAACAATGGGCCATGGGAGTGGCCGATCCTTTCTTCTTCAGTTTGGAGAGTAGCTCCAAGCCAACGGGAGGGCTGCCGCCCTTCTACCGCCAACTGGAGAGACTTCTCCCCCTCTCATCTCCCCTCCAGGGTGACTTTCAACCCCTTTACAGGGGCCCCCTGATGAAGAAATCCAGGCGATGTGAGGAGCGATTCCCTCACGTGTCTGGCTGCACCGATTTTTTTTCCTTTTCTGATAAAAAGGACTGAAGTTTAAATAATCACCCTAAGTAGATATGAGAAACAAAGGAATGTGTTGTTATGCTTTTTAATAGAAGACAAAGCTCACCTTGTTCATATAAACAAAGCCATCAACAAATATGAGCCTGGCCTAATGAAGTTTTTTTAAAAAATCACTTTTTTCAGAAAGAAAGGAAAGAAGCAAGGGACGGGAGGAGGGAGGGAGGAAGGAAGGAAGTTTTGCTTAAAAGTTAGTACAAATATGTCCAAAAAACCCTCATTTGCTCTCAGTTTGAAATATGGCATGTGGTGCAGTTTTTCTATTGGAGACTGCTTGCTGCTTCTGTTTAACAGAATAACAGAGTTGGAAGGGACTTTGGAGGTCTTCTAGTCCAACCCCCTGCTCAAGTAGGAATTTTAGTGAGATCAACTTCAAAGTCTGATCCTACTGTCATCATGCCTAATCCTGTCACTCTTGTAACAATTTCAAATATAAGTTAGACAGTTACATAGAGAATGTGCATCTTTGTCTCACATCTTTCCCATTTTGACCTCTCAATTTCCTTCATATGGCAGTCTACATTCATTTATATATATATATATATATATATATATATATATATATATATATATATATATATATATATATATATATATATATATATATATATATATATATATATATATATATATATATATATATATATATATATATATATATATATATATATATATATATATATATATATATATATATATATATATATATATATATATATATATATATATATATATATATATATATATATATATATATATATATATATATATATATATATATATACATGGGGCAAATCTTTATTTCCTGTTTTCAGCCTTATCTCAAAGGCCATCGAACAGGCTGTAGTCACACCGGACAGTTCATATATTTGTGTAAATTACTAACAAAGCCTCCCTAAATTCTTTGTTAGTAATTTACACACATATATATATATATATATATATATATATATATATATATATATATATATATATATATATATATATATATATATATATATATATATATATATATATATATATATATATATATATATATATATATATATATATATATATATATTTCTGTTGTCCAAGCCTTTCATCCTCCATTTTCTCATACTTCCATGATAGTTTGTCCTGAAAGCTTCTTTAAAATTTTGAAAATGTATTTATACCACTTCTGTTTTCACAATGACTTTTATTTTTATCTATAGTTCCTCACATTGCCTTTTATATAATATATAAATTAAGCATATGAAAACAGTTCTGTATGTTCATCTTATATTCTAAAAATAGAATACCCTCTAGGTTAACTCTTGCTGCTACACAGTATTTTCTAATGTATCCTAGCTGATGGGACATTCCTTCATTTAGTTAAATAACATCTGATGAAGAATAGAATGCAGTGCAGTAAGGGAACTCATTTGATCCTTAGCACATCTTCCTTCCTTTCTTTCTTTCTTCCTTCCTTCCTTCCTTCCTTCCTTCCTTCCTTCCTTCCTTCCTTCCATCAGAATTCTGCCCATACAACTCTAAATATATGTTTCAAAACTACAAAATTATTTTAAAGTACAACAACCTCTAGCTGCAACCATTTTGTTTTTGTTATGTATACCCATTATGGGTGTCAAACAGGAGCATGATTCCAGCAACTGTACAAGATTTTGTGTACCTACATACAATGTTCTTCTTGTTCTAGCACAGTGCCCAAGAATTATCAGCATGTCCTGTCAATGGTGTTTGCTGTGAATGAGATCAATCAGAACCTAAAACTTTTACCCAACATCACCTTGGGGTTCCAGATCTATGAAAGTTACTTCAGTGCACGCATGGCTAATCAAAATACGCTGAACCTTGTATCTCACCATAATAAGACTGTCCCCAATTACAAGTGTGATGTTGAAAGAAATCTGATAGCAGCCATTGGGAGCCTTGATTCTGAAATCACTCTACACATGGCCTACATCTTAACTCTCTACAAAATTTCCCAGGTAAGATGGATAGAGATAATGAAGGTTTCTATCAGTAAAATGAAAATAACCAGTGTGAAAATAAAAAGTCCACTTGAGAGAAACCAAAGTGTAATAAGTTGAAAATAATATTATTATGGCAATTCAAATTTGTTCACTTGACAGGAAGATTTAAGAGAGATTGAAAAATAGAAAATATTTGGGTTTTTAGCTGAAGAATAAACCCTTTTAAACTGATGTTGGTGTGGGGAAAATGTTAAACCACTTTGCTTCAAAGAATTGCAAAAGAATCCTGATCATTGCAACAATCCAATCTGAAGTTGTATATCAACTAAAAAACAGAGTCATTCAGCCTTGGAAGCACTCAGTGAATTTTGTTAGCTTTCAAAAGCCAAACAAAGTTGGACTTTGTTGAGACATGAGTGGAAAATTGTCAAGTATGCAAGGGTTGTAGGCTACTTTGGGAAATTGTATCCATCCAACACTCTCTTTCTATCTCACTATCTAGCTACCTATCAAACTCTTGGAAAAAAGGCAATAATAAAGCTGGTGTGTCAGCTAAAAACTAGAGTCACTTACTCCTGGCAGCACCCAGTGAATTTTGTTAGTTCTCAAAAGCTAAACAGAGCTGGACCTTGTCAAGACTTGGATGGAAAACTTTCAAATTAAGCAAGAATTGCAGGCTACTTTGAGAAATTGCATCTATCCATCTATCCCTCTTTCTATTTGACTATTTACCTATCAAACTTGTGAAATGAGGCAATGACAAGACTTCCTTCCTTCCTTCCTTCCTTCCTTCCTTCCTTCCTTCCTTCCTTCCTTCCTTCCTTCCTTCCTTCCTTCCTTCCTTCCCATTCCATTCCATTCCATTTTTGATAGTTTACGAAAGTGATGATCAGGGACATTTGAATGGCATAATCTTCAGGCAAGGATACTAAACAATATGATATTCCAGCAAATTTGGTAGAGATTGGGAAAACAATGCCTAATCTTATAAAATATATTATACAATATTTAATGGTCTCCCCTGAGATTCCAGGTACAGTATAACAATATAGATTTTTTTCTTTGCCTTTACAAAAATAGTTTCTATATTAAAGTGTGCAGTACTGGATTTGAAGAAAAAAGAATGTTTCAGATTCAGCATGACCACCCTTGCTTAATGGTTGGTTGCTCCTTAAGGAAACTTAAGGAAACATTTATTTATTTATTTATTTAGTTGCATTTGTATACCGCCCTTTCCCTGAGGACTCAGGGCGGTTTACAGGGAATTAAAAATCAAAACATACAAAAGTTAAAACCAGTTAAAAAGCATTAAATTCACCATTAAGAAACATCTTAAGTGCCTGCTTCAGATCTGAATATAGTAACTTCTATTCATATGTCTTTTAAATGATAAAATTTACTATCATGAGTAGTAAGATTACCTGCCATTATTAAGGGATTAGATAAACTGATGAACAATATCTACTACTAAGTGCTTCTTGTCCTGATGGCTTCAGAGATAACGTACATATCTGAACACAACTAACTATGGAACACAAGCTAGAGTTGCTGGGGCAATACACCTGAATTTTCTTCTAGAAAATGAGGAACTACATGAGCCTGGAATAGGTGGGAACAAAACTTGGTTTCCATTTTGCAATTTTCAAAATTTGGGCTGAGTTTTTAGAATAAAGTAGAGAAGAGTACTCTAATGGCAGAAAGTGAAGAAGAACTAAAGAGCCTCTTGTTGCGGGTGAAGAAGGAGAGTGCAAAACTTGGGTTGAAACTAAACATTAAGAAAACCAAGATCATGGCATCTGGCCCTCTCAATTCCTGGCAAATCGATGGGGAAGAAATGGAGGTAGTGACAGATTTTATTTTCCTGGGCTCCAAGATCACTGCAGATGGGGACTGTAGCCAAGAAATTAAAAGACGCTTGCTCCTTGGGAGGAAAGCCATGGCAAATCTAGACAGCACACTAAAAAGCAGAGACATCACCCTGTCAACAAAAGTGCGTACAGTCAAGGCTATGGTCTTCCCAGTTGCAATGTATGGCAGTGAAAGCTGGACCATAAGAAAGGCTGAGCGCCAAAGAATTGAAGCCTTTGAACTCTGGTGCTCGAGAAAACTCCTGCGAGTTCCTTGGACTGCAAGGCGATCAAACTGGTCAGTCCTAGAGGAGATCAACCCTGACTGCTCTTTAGAAGGCCAGATCCTGAAGCTAAAACTCAAATACTTTGGCCACCTAATGAGAAGGAAGGACTCACTGGAGAAGAGCCTAATGCTGGGAAAGATTGAGGGCAATAGAAGAAGGGGACGACAGAGAATGAGGTGGCTGGATGGAGTCACTGAAGCAGTAGGCGTGAGCCTAGATGGACTCCAGAAGATGGTAGAGGACAGGAAGGCCTGGAGGAACATTGTCCATAGGGTCGCGATGGGTCGGACACGACTTCGCAACTAACAACAACAGAGAAGAGTAAAGTAGAGTAGAGTGTAGAATGGCACATAGAATAGCCTGTAGAATAGTGTGTAGAACAGAACAGAACAGAACAGAACAGAACAGAACAGAACAGAACAGAACAGAACAGAACAGAATAGAATAGAATAGAATAGAATAGAATAGAATAGAATAGAATAGAATAGAATAGAATCTTTATTTGGCCAAGTGTGATGAGACACACAAAGAATTTTGTCTCCGGTGCAAAAGCTCTCAGTTTAAAAGGGATGCACTGAGACTTGCAGATATTTAAAACATCTAATTCATCCCTTAAACCTTAAACCACCTGAAATCCCACTTCAAATGACATCAGCTCACAGATCAACTGGAAATATTCAGCTATTTCATGGGATTTAACATGATCCAGCATTGATCTTTCTCTAATAACATAATATAAAATCCTCTTGAAAAGAGATTAGAATTTCAGAATTCTGGAGATTAAAATGACTTAAAGAAAAAAGAAAATGGAAAGAAACTTGGTAAATCTAGTAGGGAAAAGAAGTCTGAGATCCCCCTAAGTGAGACAATTTCTGTTGTTCTCATTCCTCTTCCATTTTGGAACTATATATTAAAGAAACTTTTTTGATACAAGGTCTTTTGGCCCAATGCTCAGTTAAAATGGGAATAAAAGTTTAAAGTGGGATGACATTCTGTGTGCATTGATGACTATATATTCCACCTTTTCTAGAATTTCACATTTCTAACCCTCCCACCCCTAGTACCAACCCTGTAAAGTAGAGTGACTAAAAAGAACAATTGTCCCAAAGTTACCAATAAATGTTGATTACTGATGAGGAATTAGAACCTAGATCTCTTCAATGCCAATCCAACATCATACAGTATGATACATTATATTGTCTTTATTGCCTTTCTTTAAAAATGTCTGAAATTCTTGAAAATGAGAGAAAAAAATATAGGTGTCAAACAAATGGATAAACTCTGCTAACTCAATGATGAAAATCTCTCTAATCTTTTCTAGGTCACCTATAACTTCTTTTCTCCAGCAGTAAGAGAAAAATATCGACTTGCTTTCTTATACCAGATGACTCCTAGTGAAACTTATCAGTTGAATGGACTGGTCCAGCTTCTGTTATATTTTCAGTGGAAATGGGTTGGGATAATTGCCCTAGGAGATGAGAAAGGGGAAATATTTGTGCAGACCTTAACACATCTGCTTTTTGAGAGAGAGATCTGTATAGCCTTCACAGAGAGAACACCTAAACATGAGTATTTTTTTCACCTGGATAAACTGGTCAATCAATTAAAGAATATAGTTCTATCTCTTCATAAGTCAAATGCCAGTGTAGTTATTGCAAAGGCAGATACACATGCCATGTTGGATATTCATTGGTTGGAGTTCGTGGTTGACAATTTTGAATTACATCCTATTGACAAAGTGTGGGTTGTGACTGCTCCTTGGGATTTCTCATCTGAAGCATTTCACAGACAGATAACTATACAGATCTTCCATGGAGCCTTATCATTTGCAATTCATTTCAAGGAGGTGAAGGATTTCCAAAATTTCCTTCACAATTTGAAACCAGGTTCTAAAGCTGATGGCTTTGTCAAGCTTTTCTGGGAACAAGCATTTGACTGTGTATTTGAAAATGCAGGTGCAGGGAAAAATCAACTGACATCCTGCACTGGAAATGAGCAGCTGGAGAACATTCCTGGACCTCTTTTTGAAATGCAGATGACTAGTCAAAGCTACAGCATCTACAATGCAATCTATGCTGTGGCTCATGCTTTCCATGCTATGGATTCATCCAGAACTAAACACAGATTGGTGATTGATGAACATTGTGTTGAGTCTTCAAAATTACACCATTTTCAGGTAATGTCCTTCACATTAAGCAAGCCTACCTTTTTAATGAGTAGATAGCAATTTAGGATGTAGAATATGTGTTATTCCTACCAAATAGGACTGTGGTTCAGTCATTAAACTCTAAAGAATTTGATTACTCACCAAGTCATTATACAAAAAGCAGTTGAATATAAAGGTAAAGGTAAAGGTTCCCCCGCACATGCGTGCTAGTCGTTTCTGACTCTAGGGGCCGGTGCTCATCTCCGTTTCAAAGCCAAAGAGCCAGCGCTTGTCCGAGGACATCTCCATGGTCATGTGGCCGGCATGACTAGACACCAAAGGTGCACGGAACGCTGTTACCTTCCCACCGTAGTGGTCCCTATTTTTCTACTTGCATTTTTACGTGCTTTCGAACTGCTAAGTTGGCAGAAGCTGGGACGAGTAACAGGCACTCACTCTGTTATGCGGCACTTGGGATTCGACCCGCCAAACTGCCGACCTTCTGATCGACAAGCTCAGCGTCCTAACCCACTGAGCCACCACGTCCCTCTAGTTGAATATACATCTGTTCATTTGAGTATGGACAAACTACCCAAACTGAAAGGGAGTGAACAACACTGATATTTTTTCCCCATCTACTGTTTCTCTGCAACATCTTTTCCTTCAAAGCTAGTTTCATTCATGAGCTTATAGTGGGATGAAAAGCAATTAAAGCTAAAATAATTAATTTGCATTCCTAGCATAGGCACCTACAACAATCTGCAAATGCCATCAAATGACAATATATGGGTCCCAATTCATCACACTTCTTAACCTGTGTCACATACTTCTCAATTTGTGTCATGACTTGGCGAGTAATAGACAATTTGGCACAGATAGGCCACTAAGTCATTCCAACGGAACAGAGATGAATTATTTAATGATTTTACCCCTTTTCAGAGGCCTTGTCAGCAGTTAGATCTTGAAGAAGAGATTCAGACTCTCAAAGAACCTAGTTTTACTCCTTAATAATTTATTTTATTTATTTATTTTAATTCCATTTATATCCCGCCCTTCTCCAAAGACTCAGGGCGGCTTACAAGCTTAGCAGTAGCCTTCATTCTATGTATATGCCTGCTTATTAGGGCTTTCACACACACCCCAAGCGGCATTATTACAAAGTCAGCTTAATTGCCCCCAACAATCTGGGTCCTCATTTTACCTACCTCGGAAGGATGGAAGGCTGAGTCAACCTTGAGCCTGGTGGGATGCAAACCTGCACTAATTGCAGGCAGCTGGTGTTACTTAAGGAGGCATTAGCCCACTGCTCCACCAAGGCCTGGCTGATGCAAAATAAACAGAGTGAATCCACTGTTTGATCATGGATGAGAAATAAACTTGTGTATGAAACCTGAAACATAAGTAGGCACTCTACCACTAGCTTGCTGCTTAACAGTTTTCAGACTCAGAGGACAGAACTAGTTCTAGAGTTGATTTTCAGTGGGTACATCTATTGCAAACTGTTGAGATGTTTCATGAGTGAATGGTACTGTAGATATAGTTCAGAAATAAACAGGTAAATACAATTTTGTGATACCTACCCTTGGTTTTCTTCACCTAAAGATCCACCCTTTTCTGAAGGAAATCTCATTTAACAACTCTGCTGGAGACACCTTGTTTTTTAATGAGAATGGTGAATTAGTAGGTGGATTTGATATTATCAACTGGATAACTTTTCCAAATCAATCTTTCTATAAAGTGAAAGTCGGGAAAATGGATCCTCAAGCTCCATGGGACAAACAGTTGTCTATTAATGAGAAGATTATTACCTGGCATTATACATTTGGAGAGGTAGGACTAAACACCAAGACATAAAGTTTGCATCTTCACTAAACCTCATGCATGTTTGAGTTGCATTCATCCTCATTAAGGGTAACGGTCAGCTATGGGAATTGTAAGGAACACATTTCCCCATTTCATAAATCCTTGCAGCTGTCTTCTGATTGATTAGGTCAAATAAGAAAATATCATTACAGAACTAAATGATGGAAATAAGACACCATGAGTTGCATGAAGCACCAAGGAGGGGCAGAAACAAGTATAATAATAATAATAATAATTTTATTTATATACCGCCCTTCTCCCGAAGGACTCAGGGCGGTGAACAGGGCAGAGATATAAAAAAAATACAAAAATACAAAAGTTAAAAAATATTAAACATATGCCCAAGCTAAAAACAGTAAATACATATATTAAAAATGACAATAAAAAACCCCAACCCATCCCCCATCAGGCCAAGCCGGCTTGTTCAAATAAATGTGTCTTCAGCTCGCGACGGAAGGAGCGAAGGTCGGGCGCCATCCGGAGCTCAACCGGCAACCGATTCCATCGTTCCGGGGCACCCACAGAGAAGGACCTCCCCCTGGGGGCCACCAACCGACATTCTCTGATCGGTGGCACCCTGAGGAGGCCCTCTCTGTGGGAGCGTACAGGGCGGAGGGAAGTTGATGCTGGCAGCAGGTGCTCCCTAAGGTACTCCGGCCCCATGCCATGTAGGGCCTTAAACACCATTACCAGTACCTTGAATCTCAAGTACCAAGTATCTTGGTAAATAAAAAGTAAATAAAAGTAAATGTGGAGCAAACAAGTTGAGATCCCCCAAACTTAGCCTCAGTTTCAAGACCAGAGAGGACACAGCAATATTCAATCAAGTTCAATCCTTTATTTGCTTACATATAACAGACAGAATCTTGGCAAACTAAAGCTATTTCTAACCTACTAGATATATCATAAGAGATTCTAGGGTGTGTTTACTTACAACCTACCTCCAAAAGCTGTGAATGCTCCAACGCTGGAAGTTTTTAAGAAGAAACTGGACAGCCATTTGTCTGAAATGGTATAGGGTTTCCTGCCTGAGCAGGGGGTTAGACTAGATGACCTCCACGGTCACTTCCAACTTTATTATTGTTATTGTAGTTGTTATTATTATTTACTTTAACTTCCCCTATTCAACTCAGGACTTAATCCAGGACTCTCTCTAAGAAAACTCTGTGTTGCCAAAACTCTCCCAGCTCTCACTACTTCTTCAGGTGCACATTCCATCACATCAGTTTCCTCATGAGTCTATTTCCTATAAGATGGGTTATAACACTATCTTTGAACAAAATGCTTGTGAATAAATCATGTGAAAATGTAAAAGTATGATATTAGATGAAGAGTTTGAACTATAATCTGAGACAGCCAGATTCAAATCCACTCTCAGCCATGGGTGACATGGAGAAAGATACTATCTTTCAGTTCATCCTACCTTGCAGTGTTGTTGCTATAGGGGAAAAAAGATGATTATATATACCACTTTAAAGGCAGAATATAAATGTAAGAAATAACAAAAAGCGTTTCAAAACATGTAGTCCTTGGGGTTACAGAAAGATGTCAAAAAGATGTTAATTATAAATTCAGAGGTATTAGCTGTAGATATCTCAAAACCAATGGTGGTTAGAAAAAAAAGAGAGCAAGAAAGTCCATAATGTCTATGGTGGTTCTCAATCATCCAGGTCATGGTTATCCCAAAGAAGCTTCTTGGATGAGAAGCAAAACATTTTCAAAGAAAAAAAACCCCAATAAAGTCCTGTTGTCTTTTGGAGGGAAAAACATTTTTGGGACAAGAAAGTCCATACATTTGTCAATAAGTGAGTTTTCAGATATTGCTGAAAACCCTGGGAATTTATGCTGATATCTGTTTATCAAGGTAAAGAAGGCTAGAATGAAGTACTGTATTCAACCAGTGTTGCTTCTATCCATAGCATCTGATAGAATTCAAAACCAATACCTACAGTCTGGGAGCTAAGGTTCTCATCCTCCATGAGTTAACAATATTTTAGGCACAAAATCACCCTAAAGTCCATGTTGCCACGATTTGAGTACAACACCATGTTGAAGCTTAACTAAAAACAAATGTAGATAAATGGATTTTTCTTTCCCATGGGCAGGTTGTGCCCTTGTCTCTGTGTAACCACCACTGTCTGCCAGGCTATAGCAGACAAAGCAAAGAAGGGGAACCATTTTGTTGCTATGGTTGTGCTGAATGCCCATCAGGAAAGATTTCCAACCAGACAGGTAGGGAACACCATACTATAAACTACAAATAAAACATATTATATCTCATAAATTTAGTTTTATTGTACAGCACAATGGAACAGGATGATACACCAATACTTCCCCTGTTATGCTATACTTTTGATGTGAGTTATAAGAATGTATGGTGAAAAAATGCTTCATAAATAATCAAGGTTCATTCTGTTTCTATACCTGAAAAATTATTGCTGAATCTGGAGCTGGATGTGATCTCTCTTCCCAATTGGCCCCCATATTCAAGAATACAATTAAACTGCTGAAATGTGAGAACGCCCCTAATTCAGATCTTATTATCATACATGTGAAGTAATAAAACATAATTTGGAATGGGGGGGGTTTCACTTTTCACAGCAATAGATTGTTAGCTTCGCTTGCTGTTCCATTATACCATCTAACTTTGCCCAAATAGTTCATTAAGTCTGATCAACAAAATATAGGCTAAACATCTACAGGATAAATTAAGTGACTGGCTTGTATCTGAAGACACTTGGAGGGATGAACATGCTGGATTTAGAGCAGGCCAATCAATGTTAGACCATGCTATGGTGCTACAACACCCACTTTAAGTCTGCTTTTGATACCAGATTTAGATCTAAACTGCAGTGTAAATTGAATACATTACAATAGACAAAAGTTGGTTTCTGCTGCTCATTAATATTCATGAAAATATAAGATTGAATACTAGGTGCAATAATCAAGGATATATCACTCAAAATAGCAGTAAGGAGAGGAGTTAGACAGAGATATATATTGGTTCCAAATTTATTTATTATATAATTTCATTGGTTCTTAACTCTGCTTCTCATCCCTCCAAACTATGTAATTCTGAACAGTGTACAAAAGACAAAAATCATGAAATAATTGGAACAGAATAGCATAAGACATTAATGCATATCAAGCAATAAAATGATAAAGAAAAATGAAAACTTCTATAACTCTCACATTGAGATTCCAAAACTTGGGGGGAAAGACATATCTTATCCACTTTCCTAAAGACCTGTAGGATTGGAGTCAACCGTTCGTCCACGTGGTGCAAATTTCATATTGACTGTCATTAAAATGACCTGATGTCACTGTTGCAAATTATATAATTTGCTTCCTCAGTGTGTGACATCATCACTGTTTATCCAAATACACTGAATCATCATCTAAACAGAGTTGGAGTAATGCACCAGGCTACCTTCATTTTGTGGATCAGTGTGCCCTGTAATCAGAGGCAATAGTCAATGGAATACTGGGAGGATGAAACAACTGGTAGCTAGAATGTTAAATGTTTTCACATTTTATTAATGATAGCTCCTATCTCAACTGCCCTAGAATTCAGATTCTGGTAAATAGAATTCATTTTTCCAATGCAATGGAGATGTTTAAAATTATAGCACAAGGCATAAAGGGTTGGAAATGTTTTTCAATGAAAACTGGATTAGTGTTTTGTGTTATGTTGTTTTTAATATATCAATTAGTTACTTAACTAATTAATTGCCAACTGCAACCAATTTATAAAAAAAAACAGTTTGGGAATTTCAGGAAAAGCTCATCAGAAGAATTCCACTTGCAAGGACCCTAGGTTCTGTCCTAAATTAAAAGAATATTTTGGAATTTCCCTAATTATTAATTACATTGTATTATAACTAATAACATTGTATAACAGTATGAGAAAATCTAGATCAAATCTACAAGGATGATAGCATCATTTTATGTCCTCTCTGTTTCTCTCCCTTTCTACAAGATATGAATGACTGCTTCAAATGCCCTGAAGATCAATATCCTAACAAAGAAAAAAATCAGTGCCTTTCCAAGGAAGTAAATTACCTGAGTTATCTTGATCCTCTAGGCATAGGTTTGTCTGTTGTGGCTCTTGCTCTTTCTACAACCACAGTCTTGGTGCTTTGGATATTTATTAAGCACCGGAAGACTCCCATTGTCAAAGCTAACAACCAAACTCTCACTTATGTTCTCCTTATTTCACTCCTTCTCTGCTCTCTGTGTTCTCTGTTGTTCATCGGCTGCCCCCAGTTACTGACTTGCCTTTTCCGACAAACTACATTTGGTATCATCTTCTCAGTGGCTGTTTCTTCTGTCCTGGCCAAAACAATCATAGTGGTTCTTGCTTTCATGGCTACTAAACCAGGAGCTGGAATAAGGAAATGGGTAGGGAAAAGATTTGCATTTGCTATAGTTTTGTGTGGCTCGCTTATTCAAACATGTATTTGTGTGATATGGCTGGGTACTGATCCTCCATTTCTAAATTTAGATATGACAACTCTGCCTGAAGAAATTGTAGTGGAATGTAATGAAGGATCAGGTAACATGTTTTACTATATTCTGGGCTACATGGGTTTTCTGGCTCTCATCAGCTTCATGGTAGCTTTCTTTGCTCGAAAGTTGCCAGACACATTTAATGAAGCCAAATTTATAACCTTCAGCATGTTGGTCTTCTGCAGTGTCTGGTTGTCATTTGTCCCTACTTATCTAAGTACCAAAGGGAAATACATGGTGGCTGTGGAGATCTTCTCCATTTTGGCTTCCAGCACTGGGTTATTGGGTTGCATCTTTGCTCCAAAATGTTATATCATCATTTTGAGGCCTGATCTAAATAGAAAAGGACAATTAATAAGAACCAACAAGACCGAAAATAACTTTTGAAGTCTGTGCTTGTATAGAATGATGCAGCAATACAATCTGAGAAATAAATCTGAGTAATAAATACTTTGTATCTATTCTTATGCATTTCTCCATCTATTTCCCATTCTCTCCCTCACTCTTGAAGTACAAATTCTCATTTTAAATTATTTTGATTAATACTGTAGTACTCTGAGTGCTGCCCTTTAAGAATAAAAATAGCAACATTTATGCTTGATTTGTTTTGTGTTTAAGCAAAGATTATCACATTTCTAGAAAAGGCACAGCAAAGGATTTATTGTTCCTTCTGGCCAACTATCATCTTTCATAATATTATGATATTTCTTTCTTTTTTTAATTTGTAAGAACACAGAGTTGCTCTAAAATTGGGCAATCCTAAAATTATATTTGTAAAATATAAATAATCAAATAACTATAATTTTTCTTAATTAGGGTGACATGATGCTGGTTGGTTAGAGATGACACAATGTTGCTTGACTATGGGTGACATGATAGCAGTGTTCCAGTATTTTAGAGGCTGCCACAAAGAATAGGGGGCGGGGGTGTCACCTTATTTTCCAAAGCACTAGAAGGCAAGACACAAAACTATGAATGGAAATTAATCAAGGAGAGAAGCAACCTGGAAATAAGGAGAAATTTCCTAACAGTGAGAACAATTAACCAGTGGAAAGATTGCCTTCAGAGATTGTGGGTGATCCAGAATTTGAGGTTTTAAAGAAGAGACTGGACAGCCACTTGCCTGAAATGGTATAGGGTCTCCTGTTTGAGAAGTGGGTTGGACTAGAAGACCTCCATGGTCCCTTCCAGCTCTATTCTGATTCTGAATGTTGCATATGGTTCTCGAAGCCACCCCAAAATTCAGTTGGTAATCCATAGAGACTTTGAAAATAGTGGGATTTTTTTAACACATTGTAAGTTTTAAATAACGGTACTTGTAATCCATCTCACATGTAATTTGTATTTGCATAAGTAGCCTGTCTTCCTTATTTTCCCCACCCTACTAATGTTTCTTCCCAATTTAAATCCTAGATCAGTCTAACCCCTCTATCCATCTGGTGCAGCGAATTCTGCTTTTTAATAAAACATTATAATAAATGATAATAAAACTACCAGACTTCTCTGATTTTTCACCACCATAGACTAACAGCTCTTTCCACAATGTCTGGAAATTAGAATTCTAAATAAGCCTTTTAGCAACTGATAACTGATTACAGAGGAGATACGTGATTTCATTTATTTAATTCTAACTGGCATTAAATATTTGGCTACCTATCCAAGAAGATGCAAGGAGTTGTATATGTGAAATAGTAAAACATAGTTCCATCATGACATTTACACTTTTATAATTTTGGCTGGCTATCCTGAAGTGCCATATATAATTCTGCTTTTTCAGTTCTACTGTCCATAGAAATTATGGTGATACTTGCATCATGAATCCACAGCTGTGCAGAGTCCCTCAGCAATAATGATTTTGTCTATAATTATCAGGAGCATTGTAATTTGTTAGCGTAGTGAAATCTCTTGTGATTTTCCAGAAGTCACTGACAGAGAAAGAGAAGAAAAAAAGAAATCATCAAAAACACTCAAATAAATTCTACTGTACTCTTAAAATCAAGATTAGCAATGGGAAACAGGTAGAGAGGTCTGTCAGCTGGAGCCTTGATGGTTTCCATATTTTATACTTAAACCAACTTTTCACTGAAGTATATCTTGCTGGGAGCTAAAAGGATTCAATACCATGGAGAAATCTTACAATATAGGAATATAGGGAACATGCAATTGGGGCACTGGCTGTGCAGGTTGTGCAATTGGGACTTGGCCTGCAGGAGGCACTGGTTGTGCAGGCTGTGCCATCCAGACATAGCCAGCAGGGGGCACCAGTGGCGCCTGTGCCAGGGCCTGCGGCAGTTGCATTGAAGCTGCTACAGGTACTGGTGCTGTGGGTGGCTGTACTTGAGCTGCAATGCCACCCTGGCCAGCAGAAGGTGCTGGCGCTTGAGCTGCTACAGTAAGTTGGCCTGCAGTCAGCACTGGCCTTTGTATTTGAGGAACCAGTGGAGGCTGCACTTGGGGTGAAGGCCGCTGTGCTCCATCTGAGACAGGAACTTTAATGGTAGCAGTATGAATAGGCATTCTAGCTGAAGCTCCCAATGAATGAGGAGGTGTGGCAGCTTGGAGCGATGCCTGCTGAAGGGACATCTGTGAAAATGCATTCTGCATTCTTTGAAATGCATCTTGTAAAATAGATTCACCATCAGATGGTGCTATAACATTAGATTCAGGCACCATTGTATCCTCACGTGTCATTTGACACAGAAGGCAGTCAGGCTCCCATTCGTCTGACACAAGATTCCACTGTGGGCATGCCTCTGTCTTTGAGGAAGAAGGCAAAATGGCGATCCCTTGTGGGTGTGGCTTTGCTTGTGAAGAGGGAGGCAAAATGGCCGATTCTGAAAACTGAATGCCAGCAGAGACTCTCCCATGCTTTTTATACCATGCTGCACACAACTTTGCGTTTTGCAGCTCCTGCTCAAAAACTTCAATTTGTTCATAATAACTTTGCAAAGCCTTCTCCTGCACAGTTTGCTCAGGGCTTGGAGGATAATAGCTCACCTCCTTCCCTAGTGAAGCCTTAGGTCTAGCACCAAATCTCTCATAATCAGCCTGATCCCCATGAGCAGAGGTTACTGCTGGGGCATCAGCTTGAGAGTCTGTAAAAACAGAAAATGGTGAAACTGACCTTGGCTCAGAGGCTGCTTCTCCAAGACGTGTAGCCGATGCCAACGGAGTCTGTAAACTTGAAGGGATATCTCTCTGTGAAATGGCTTCCTCCTCCTCAGCAGACAGATAACCGGCCTTCTTCTTTCTCCTTTTTCTCGGCATATTTGCAGCAATTAATCACAGCCTCCTCAGTGCCGGACTAACTGCCTGGCTAATTGCCTATCAATAAATCTTGAAAATAAAAATAAACCATCCTCGGGGACCAAATGTCGTGGAACAATTAACAGTCCGACCAGAGGAGGATGGACCGTGGTTCATTTGCATGGTCAATATCAAAGAAAAGAAATCCAAGGCATATTCTATAGTAAAACTTTTAATGAGAAAACAAAAGACCTAAACAGACTACATTCTCTCATCAGGCAGAAGAACAAAGATAGGAGTAACTGTGGGAAACTTTTTCTAGGCATGTGCACAAAACAGTTTAAAACCAAAACATGGCTGGACATAGCTGGATTCACTATGGTTACATGATAAAATAATAACACAGGTGCAGAGCAGAAAGAGATGTACAATTAAAAATGAGCAAAGCTGGCAAAACTAAAAAAACACACAGTGACAGTCTAGAGATTGCAATAGGATGATAGGATGATATTATTTATCTTCTTTTTTCCAGTAGCTGTACTTGTTTTTTTCTTTGTTATACTGTTTAATAACTTTGTGTATATGTGTACTTCACCCTTCCCCAATGGCTATAATAATAGAAAATATTGATCTATATTATTCACAATAATGTAATTTGCTCTCATTCTAAAAACTGCTGATATTTCTATAGCAAAAGCCTAATTAATTTTAAAGTTCTTGTGTTGTACCATCTTTCTCTAATAGTAATATATTTGCACAATCAATAGTCTTTAATTCAAGTTAATGTCATTATAGTAAGTCACAATCAAATATGTCTCAATATAGTAATCAAAGCCAATTTTATTTCATGAATTAGAATTTAGTGTCCAAAATTAATTCTGAAACCATCAGTGTTAGTAAAAGGTGCAAGATTCCATGAAATGAAAAGGTTTTTTGAAGTACTCAAGATAGCATACAGTAAATTTCAATTGTGAGGTTAAAATTTAAAAAAATGTTAAAATATAGGAGGAAAGCTGAATTAAATGACATATGTATATATTTCGGAGCAAATGAAAGCAAAGATAATTCTATGAAATAAAGTCATTAATGATTTGATGAGGCATACATTTTTTGATACTTAGTAACTTTTTTAGTTTTAATTCATTCAAGTAAATTCAAAGTAGAAAAAATTGAGTTTCTGTCAATACTGTAACTGTAACGAGAATTAATAATACTTTTATCCCTTTTAGGGATTGTTTCCTTACTAGATAAAATTTGGTATGCAATAAATATGACTCTGTAAAATATTGAACATTGATTAAATACCCCAGAAAAAAGTAAAAGATCATACTTTAATCTTTTGTGTGCTCTCTTTGTGTCTCCTTAGAAACTATGATTACATCCTTGCATGCAGGCATTATATTGTATATTACAAGTGATGAATTATTACATGAAATTAATTCTTGACTTTGCAGTGCACTGCCTAAATTTTATCAGCATGTTCTAGCCATGGTCTTTGCTATCCATGAGATAAATAAGAATCCATGTTTCTTGGACAATATCACTCTTGGTTTCCACATCTATGACAGCTACTATACGGCCCAGATGGCTTATTGGACCACTTTAGATCTGCTTTTCAAATCACAGAGATTTACCCCCAATTACAAATGTCACTTGTCTGAAAAAGTAATTGGAGTTATTGGTGGACTTAGCTATTCTATCTCCTTGAGAATGGGTGACATCTTGGATATTTACAAGATTCCACAGGTAGTCTCAGCTCTTTGGAATTTAAACTCATTCTATTCATGCATACTTTTTCTGAGAAATAAATACATATATATGCAAATATATGTGTCCCAGGATAATGTTGCAGGATCCAGTCTGGGTTGGTCACTGGAATCAGAGATTTAGTCTTCCAAGCTTTCAGACTCATGGTGGAGCCCATCCTCAGGGAACTTCTCTCTACCAAATGTACTCTCTACATTTTAGTAGAGAGAAGCTCCCTGAGGATGGGCTTCAGCCTGATTCTAAAAGCTCAGAAGACTAAACCTCTGGTCCCAGTGACCAACCCAGGTTGGATTCTGTAAATCCATTTTCCCTGTGTTTGTTCCAAAAGCATTTTTTAAAGAGAGAGGAAAAGAGGTGGTTTATGATGTATACTATTAAATCTATTAATTATCCTATCTATTAAGAAAAAAATTATGAGGTCCACAGATCAAAGGTAGTGTGAACCAAAACTGTATCTGTGCTTACCAACCCATAATCAGACAGACATTCAGGAACTGAATTAATCAGATCTTAGAATTAATTAATCAGATCATTAAAATCTCTAAGCACATCTTTGGGTGGAAACGAAGAGTACATTCTCTTCAAAACATCATATACATTTTTAAAGTGATGCAAATATATATCAGAGCAACAGTAACAGACAACTCTAGCTTGTTAGATGCTCCCTTGTGTTTGTACTTCACTGTCCACTCCATATACTAGGATGACCACATTGTTGGGATAACCATATTTTCAATTTGTTTTCTGATAAATATATGGGACAGTTTGACTTAGAAAACAAAAATAGAACTGAATGACCATTAGATTGCCTTTTGTCTGGAAAGGATTCCTGCTCAGAAGCAGACTTTGAATTCAATAGCTGAAGCAGTCCCATCCAATTCATTAATTGAGTGATTTCACAACATTGATTTACATTCAACAGCAAACCAGGAAGAAGATTTTTTTCCCCTTTCAACAGCATTAAAACCCAACCTATTTTTGCAATAATTTTATTTTATCCAAAAGGTCAAACTACAAAATCCAAAAGAAAAAAAATAAATAGAGACAAAACAAAACTAAACAAAAACATTGAGAAAAAATATGATTTTTTTTTAAAAAAGGACAAAAACACAGATTATCCTTCCTAGATAAACACTGACAATCTATTACAATAGATCGCCCCACCTTGCAAAGCAGGTCCAAAATTTATAAGCTTGTAAATCTATTTGCAACCCAATTGACCTGTCATACATTGCATATATGAAAGAAAAAAATAGTTAATGGGTTAAAAACAGCAAAATTAAAGTTCAAAGCACTCTGTTAATGGTTTGTTATTGTAATTTACTCATAAAAAGTCTACACAGTTTCTTATTTACCACAAATCACCCTGATCATTATTTCTGAGTCCAGAGTCAAGTAACCTCATTTGGTTCTTAATAATGAAACCTTTCCATGGGTTTTTAATTGGCGTCTAGTCATGCCGGCCACATGACCACGGAGACGTCCTCGGACAAGCGCTGGCTCTTTGACTTTGAAACAGAGATGAGCACCCGCCCCTAGAGTTGGAAACAACTAGCATGCACGTGCGGGGAAACCTTTACCTTTATTAATCAATAATCAATCAATCAATCATCAGTAACTATTTCAAATAAACTACAGTTTATTTGCTCTCAGACATATGAACCTAATATTCTTTTTAAAGTATTTGATGTGCTGGACAAACAATATGGGAGGAGATAGACTTCAATGACATCTTGGTTAAGTAAAAGGTAAAGGTAAAGGTTCCCCCGCACATGTGTGCTAGTCGTTTCCGACTCTAGGGGCCGGTGCTCATCTCCGTTTCATAGCCGAAGAGCCAGCGTTTGTCCGAGGACGTCTCCGTGGTCATGTGGCCGGCATGACTAGACACCAAAGGTGCACGGAACGCTGTTACCTTCCCACCGTAGTGGTCCCTATTTTTCTACTTGCATTTTTACGTGCTTTCGAACTGCTAGGTGGGCAGAAGCTGGGACACGAGTAACAGGCGCTCACTCTGTTATGTGGCACTCGGGATTCGACCCGCCAAACTGCCGACCTTCTGATCGACAAGCTCAGCATCCTAACCCACTGAGCCACCGCGTCCCTTCTTGGTTAAGTAGCTTGAGGCAAAGTCAAAGCTAGAATTCCATGGTCCTGCTTAGTTCCCAAACAGGTAATCCTTGATTTATAACCACATTTGAGCCCCAAATTTCTATTGCAAAGCAAGAGAGTTGTTAAATGAGTTTTGTCCCGTTTTACGACTTCTCTTACCACAATTGTTAAGTGAGTCCATTGACTTTGCTTGTCAGAAGGTTGCAAAAGGTGATCACATTACACTGGGACACTGCAACTGTCACAAACATGAGCCAGTCACCAAGTGTCTGAATTTTGATCACATCACCATAGGGATCCCACAACGCTCATAAGTGTGAAAAATGGTAATAATTCACTGCCTTCGTAACTTTAAACTGTCATTAAATGAATGAATATATATGGGGTCAAGCTGTCTTTGAGTCAAATTTGTCCCCACTGATTGATTCTATCCATTTTCTAGTTAGTACCATAGAAATGGATTTTCACTGCAACCTCTGAGCTGGTGATTTGGTTTTTGTCTTTTGTTACTTTGCAATGGTAGGGGGAAAATTGAACCTGGTGATTTCTACTATTATTTAATTGATTTTTTATAACTTCTATTCCCATTTTGGAGTCATCTGTGTATTTAACAGTGTTCAAATCCCAATAGAATTTATGCAACTGATTCCTCAACAGTTCTATTACCTTCCATGCAACTATGGAAATCACTATAATATTCTGTGCTAAAACCTCCAGAGGCTTTCCAGAAGAATCAATTAAATCTGAATATTTTATATACACCCTGGTATTCTGTCAATAGACAAGAGAATGCTTATTATGGCAGCTTCTCTCTTATAATGCACAAATCAGATTCAAATATTGATGTTCAGTTAGCCCTCAAAGCCAACTTTTGTAAATTGAGGGAGAGAAAGAACATAGAACATACAATATCAGAGTTACAAGGGACATTGGAGATTTTCTAGTCCAACTCCCTGCTCAAGCAGGAGACCCTATACCATTTCAGACAGCTGGCTGTCCAGTCTCTTCTTAAAAGCCTCCAGTGATGGAGCATCCACAACTTCTGAAGGCAAGATGTTCTGATAGAGACTATGCAAGATCCTCTGGGAAATAAAGCTGTCAGTCATCTGATCACTCAAATTGAAATCTGGTCAACAGTCACAATAATGTAGTAGAGAGAAATGGAAAGGTTAATGTGTAGAGGGAACATGGTCCTCAGAATGGGAATGATGCTGGCTCTGTTTTTTCTATTCTTTCTCCCCAATGGAGTGAACATGTTGCATGCCTTTTCATGCCCTGGACAAGATCCTCTCTACGTCCCCCATGAATGGTATGAACCAGGTGATTTCTTCATTGGTGGGATGGTGTCTCATATCCATTACGTCTTCTTCAACATTTTCTTTAACAAACACCCTTCTCAGGAGCCACTTAACATCCCAATGTAAGAGGTTTTCATAACCCCCACGGTAGACACTAGTTTATAAAAATACATATTATTTTACTGTGGCTTTTTCATGCTTATTTGAATGTTTACAAAGTATTTAATTCTGAAAGGATGGATGGATGGATGGATGGATGGATGGATGGATGGATGGATGGATCAATATAAACAATAGCCATTTGTTGAGAATAAAGTGAAATGTTCAGGCTTCACTGTGAGGAGAATCTTCTCATATTATCAACAGAATACTTGAAAATTCAGCTGTGGTCTACTTTAGGACATAGAGGAATATTATTCAAAAAGGACACAATGACACAAAATCTGCTTAGATCTCTATGTCTCCTTCCTGACTTCCAGTTCTAATGCATAGTTTTTTAGTCTTCCATTTGTAGAAGGGGAAAATGGAAGAACAGACTTTATTATGCCTCCTTATTTATAAAGAGATATAACACACATATTATTTTGAACTTTGTAAGGAATACATGATCTGAAAGTAGGAAAAAAATGAGATATAGACTATATTAGAAAACCATCATTAAAAAGATGCTTAATGATCAAGACCACATATACTGGGTTTAAATTTCTTCATATTACACCTTTCACTAAAGATCAGAAGTGCAGAGTTCAAATGTTGTCCTCAGTAATCAAAGTTTTGTTTGCTCTATTTTTTCCTATACTGATTCTTTTATTAGTCCTTATATTTATATATAAGAGATACTGTTATAGGTTTCTATGCACATGTATAGATTTGATCCTGTTTAGATTATTTCTTAGTAATGGCTTTAGACATTTTGCCAGTTATGAATAAAATTATTTGGACAACCCAGCTTGGATGACTGATCCTCAGTACAATCAAAACAATCAAGAAGAACCAAGCTGTCAAAAGGAAGAAAGTGGAATTAAAACTCTGTTTTGACAACTTCATGCTGCTGAGAACAGCTCTCAGAAATCAAAGATTACTTTGGTTAAAAAGTTATCCAAACGTGTTTCATTATATGGCATGAAAGCCTGAAGCTACAATCCATTCCATGATTATCACATTTTCATTAAGGATGCTAATTTGATTCTTTACTGAAATTTTATATACTAAGGAACATACAATTATCCATTCAAAGCTACATCAGTATGTCCTAAACATATTGATTTTGTGTGCTGTTTAAAACTATCATCTAATCAAAACGTCCTCCATTTCTAGAGTGGTGACCAAGTTCTATCAGCATATCCTAGCCTTGGTCTTTGCTATTGATGAGATCAATAACAATCCCAAGATTTTACCCAATGTTACTCTTGGGTTCCACATCTTTGACAGCTACTGTGATTCAAAGATGATTTACCGCACCATTTTGGACCTGCTCTTCACTTCATTCCAAGAGTTCATTCCAAACTACAAATGTGGTGGACAAAAAAATGTAATAGGTGTTATTGGGGGATTTGGCTCTGATACAACCTCCCGCATGGCAGATATCTTGTATCTTTATAAGATTCCACAGGTAATAAATGAGGATATCTCCATTTTTATTAATTTGTCCCCTTCATTAAAAGTATAGCAGTATAATGGTCCTTTAGTTTAGAGTGATGTGATAAGGTGTAAACAAAAAGAGCTGAACTTATTTCAGTATTTACATTATCATATTCATAAATGCACACACTAGTTTCAGATGGTGTCATACCATGATTTAACTTAGGTATGACTAATTGAAATATTAGGAGCCAGTTTGTTGTAGCAGTTAAAGACCAGGCTGGAAACCTAGTGATAGGATTTCTAATCCTGTTTTGAAATGAAACCAGCTGGATGACTTTGGGCCAGTCACTCTAGGAAGAAAACAAGAGCAAACTACTGGATGAGCAGCAAAATGACTCAAGCTAGTTGAGTCTAGTTGCCATGATTCAACCTACAGACACCTTTGTCTGGCTGACTGAGAGTCTTCAACATATTTGTACTGGCATTTCTGAATAAGAAAAGAAGTGCTTAAATCAATCAATGAAGCAATGATTTGTGATAAATAACAAAGTAGAATCCCTGATTGAACTCTGAAATTTTCACTTTGTTTTTCTTTTGAGAAGATTTCATATGGCTCATTTGAACCAGCATCCAATGATCAGATCCATTCTGCTCCTTTTCTACGCATGGCTCCCAGTGAATTACTTCAGTATCAAGGACTTGTCCAATTGCTTCTGTATTTCCAATGGTGGTGGATTGGACTCATGGCTACAGATGATGAGAATGGAACCTATTTCTTACGAACTGTTGAACAAATACTTTTACAAAAAGGAATCTGTCCAGCATTCTCAGAAAGGTTGACAAAGCATATCTATTTTTTTTATGAAATAGATACAATGATCTTTAACAGAATTGACATTTTAAAGAATTTTATGTTCAGTACAGCTAAAGTTGTCATTGTTCATGGAGAAACTGCATCCATTACTTGGTTGACAATTGCTATACAAACAAGTCAGACCATGTTTCCATGGGAAAAAGGGAAATACAGTCCAAAAAGGGTATGGGTTACTACAGCCCAAATTGATTTCACCTTATTTCACTTTCAAAAGTTTGCTGGTGCTAAACCCCAAATCTTCCATGGAGCTCTTTCTTTCAATATTCACTCAAAGCAAATTAAAGGTTTTCAACAATTTCTTGAGACTGTAAATCCTTTTTGGGAAGAAAAAGATGGTTTTATCCATGAATTCTGGCAACAAGCATTCAACTGTTTCCTTTTCAAAATGAATCTCTTAAATCTCGCCTTTGAACCATGTACTGGAAAGGAAACTTTAAAGGATCTTCCTGCACCATTCTTTGAAATGAGCATGCTAGGTCATGCTTATAGTATCTATAATGCTGTCTATGCATTGGCTTATACCTTACATGCAATGGACTCAACCAAAATCAATAACCGACCAGCAGATCATGGAGGCAGACTGTTACCTCGCAATATGAAACCTTGGCAGGTAATATTATTTGAATGACCAAAGGCAGCATTTAAAAATATTGACAAGATCCAGCTGACCTTTTCCGTTCTTGGATGTTAGGTAGGGCCATATCCACTTGGTGCTTTAATTGGGAGATCACCAGAAGATCCAAAACTTATATGGTAGATTCTAAAACACAAAAGACCTCCATAGTGTTTCCAGAAGCCTGCATGGACTTGTACAGTAAATAACAGAGTTGGAAGGGACTTTGGAAATCTAGTCCAACCCCCTGCTCAAGCAGGAAACCCTGTAACATTTCAGACAAATGGTTGTCCAATCTCTTCTTTAAAATATTCAGTCCTGGAGCACCCACGACTTGTGAAAGCAAGTCATGCCAGTGATTAATTGTTCTAACTGTCACAAAATTTCTCCTTATTTCTAGGATTAGTTTCCACCTATTGCTTCTTGTCCAGCTGTCAGGTGCTTTGGAGAGTACATAGGTTGACCCCCCTCTTCTTTCTGGCAGTACCTTAGATATTGGAATACTGCTATCATGTCACCCCTAGTCCTTTTCAATGTGTGTTGACCTCAACTTGAGCAAGTCTTTTTTACAGAATAACAGAGTTGGAAGGGATCATGTTGATCATCTAGTCCGGGGGTGTCAAACTGCCAGCCCACGGGCCATACGCATCATCTGGAAGCTGCGCCCACCCCATTGCCGGCAATGGCAAAACTGTCCCGATACATTGCGCGACATCACGTGACGTCACAAGTTTCACATGTCTGATCCAGTCCAACCCCCTACTCAAGCAGGAGACTCTATACGATTTCTGACAAGTGGCTGTCCAGTCTCTTCTTGAAAGCTTCCAGTGATGAAGCACCCACAACTTCTGAGGGCAAGTTCTTCCATTGGTTAATTATTCCCACTGTCAGAAAATTTCTCCGTATTTCTAGGTTGAATCTCTCCTTGATCAGTTTCCATCCATTGTTCCTTGTCTGGCCTTCAGCACTTTTAAAAATAGGTTGATCCCCTCCTCTCTATGACAGCTCCTCAAATCTTGGACACTGCTATCATGTCACCCCTCATCCTTCTCTTCACTAGACTAACCATGCCCAATTCTTGCAACTGTTCTTCATATGTTTTAGCCTCCAGGCCCCTAATCATCTTTGTTCCTCTTCTCTATGCTCTTTCTAGAGTCTCAACATCTTTTTATAGTGTGGTGACCAAAACTGGATGCAATATTCTAGGTGTGGTCTTACTAAGGCTTTATAGAGTGGTATTAGTACCTTACATGATCTTGATTCAATTCCTCTCTTGATGCAATTTAGGATTGCATTCGCTTTTTTGGCTGCCACCACACACTACTGACTCATATTTGATTGATTGTCCACTAGGACTCCAAGATCCCTTTCACAATTACTGCTATTAAACCAGGTTTCACCTAATCTGTATGTGTACTTTTGGTTTTTCTTGCCTAAGACTTTATTTTTCTCTACACTGAATTTTATTTTGTTGGATGGGGCCCATTATTCAAGTCTGTCAAGATCTTTTTGGATCCTGAGCTTGTCTTCTGGGATGTTGGCTATTCCAGCCAGATTAGTGTCATCTGCAAATTTGATGAGTTCCCCCTATATTCCCTCATTTCAGTCATTTATGAAGATATTGACAAGTACTGGACCTAAGACAGAACCTTGTGGTACCCCACTGCTTACTTCCCTCCATGTAGATGTAGTACCATTAAGGATGACTCATTGTGTATGGTTTGTCAGCCAGTTACAAATCCATCTGGAGGGGATGCTGTCTATTCCACCTTTTTCTAGATTACCAAGAAGTAAGTTGTGGTCTATTTTGTCGAATGCCTTGTTGAAATCTAAGTATATCATGTCCACAGCATTTCACTGGTCTACTAATTTAGTTACTTTGCCAAAGAATGAAATAAAACTGGTTTAGCATGATCTGTTTTTAACAAACCCATACTGATTTCTAATTATAACTTTATTTATTTCTAGATGTTTGCAGATCTGCTTTTTGATTATTGATGTTAGGCTGATTGGTCTGTAGTTTCTTGGGTTTGTTTTTTTTTCCCCTTTTTTGAAGATGGGAACCACCTCAGTTTTTTTCCAGACCTCTGATAGTTTCCCAATGCTCCAGGATTTTTGAAAGATATGGTACAGTGGTTCTGAGATGACGTCTGCCAGTCCATTCAGAACTTTAGGATGCAATCCATCAGGTCCCAGTTATGTATATTCATCAAGATCAGATAGGTATTCTTTAACCATTTCCTTGCTTATTTTAATTTTTATTTCTAGTCTTTCTTTTTCAGTTAGGTTTTTGGTAGGTTGGGCTATAGTTTCTTTTTATGTAAAGACTGAGGAAAAAAAATGACTTAAGCAGCTTTGCTTTCTCTCTATTGCCTGCTACTTCCTTGCCATCCTCTCTCTTAAGTGGACCTACTATTTCCTTGACTTTTTTCTTGTTATTTATATGTTGAGAGAAACTTTTTTTATTACCTTTGACTTTTGTTGCAAGTCTTTTTTTCATTTTGACCCTTTGCTTTCCTGACTTCATCTTTGCAGATTTGGGCTATCTGTTGATAGTCTTAGTTATGTGTCCCTTTTTCTTTTGTAACTGTTCTTTTCGTCTTTCAGTTTATCAGAGAGATTTTTGTGCAACCATGCTCATTTCTTCTTGGATTTCTTGTTTTTTTTTTCAGTAGTATTGTGCTGGACTGGGCTTTTATGATCATATTTTTCAGAGTTTCCCAAGCTTCTTGACTTGTTTTCCCGTTTAGGATATTCATCTTTCCCAAGCTCTCTCTGAGTTTGTTAAAGTCAGCTCTTTTAAAAACTAAAACTCTGGTATGATTATGTTCTTTGCTTGTGTTTGCATTATATTGAATTCCAATATGACATGGTGACTGTCATCCAAGGTTAAACAAATCAAGCACTGATCAGGCTGTCATTGATTATTATTAGAAACCAAAAAGCATTTTATATTAAGAATACAGGTATATCTATTCTTTTAACACATCAAATGGTTTTACTGCATAATCTAAAGAACTGAGTTTTTATTGGGAAGATTTTAATTAGGGCAAAGAAATGGTTAATAATTCTGTTGTGAACTATAACTCCATAAGTCACTATCCACCCACACCTTCATAGAGGAAGATGGGGAATTCTTTTCATTTTTTTTTCAATCCAGTATGCTGGGAACAAAATGATGTAGTGAAGAATAAAGATTCTATCTAACTTGCCCAGCAGTAGAATCACTCTCTGAAAACACAACTGAACTTAATGAAATTTCACATGGAGGGGATAAAACAGCAAAATAAAAAAAGATTTTTGAAAATTGGCCCAATCTAGCCCCCCCCCCAAAAAAAAATCAGGAAAAAAACCTATTGACTCAGAATGTTGTCAACAGTTCTATTTTATGCTCCACAAAAATCCTTCTTTTAGCTCACATAACCAAAAGTCGGGCTACTATTAAAGGGATAATAAGAATTTCAGAAAGTCTGTTTTACAGACATTTGCTAATTTGTTTTTAAGTGAATTATACATTATTCCATGAAAACTTGTAAACACAGGGCCTAACAAAGACCCAATGGAAGCTAATCAAAGACACAGAGACACATGTGTATGAAGCTCATGTACCTGCTGCTCAAAGGACCTTTATTAAACAACAAGTAAGAGGAAGTCTGTTGATATCAGCTGGCAGTTTAGTCCATGAAAAAATGGACAAATTCCATTCCATGGCTTAAGTCATACATACCAATAACTCATAGGTATGTGTCAGTGATATGTTTCTGATCTCCCAAAGTTGTTCTTCATTTCTAGGGAAGTCTACCATATTTTCCCCAGATAATTTGTCCATTTGACAAATTTCAGTCTCTTTCTGGAATGCCTGGAATTGGGATATTTCTAGAATGTTTACATCACGCTGGTCCATGTGTGAATAAATTTGTTTCTCAGTGCAACATTTAGAAAAGATTCATCTCCTTTCTTTCAGATTCTTATTTGTAGATATTTATGATCACATATAAGTGTGTATGTATATTTAAATAAAGGGAGGGTGTGGATATTATTTAAATGAAGGAAATATGTCATGCACGTACCTTCTCATCTGAATTTTGCTAATTAGAGTAAGTCCTAAAGCCCTTCCTGAATTTGATACTTAAACATTTAAAGAAAAGAATGATGACATTGGTAATGTTATCCATTCAGTCATGTCTGACTCTTGGAGATTCTATGGGCCAGGTCTCCCCACATTTTCTGATCTTGCACTATTTTGTTGCTCTGGCTATTGTCAGCTTTAATGGAGTCCAGCCATCATGTTCTTTGTCACCCTGGTTTCCTTTTACCACTAACTCTTCCAAACATAATTGCTTTCTCCAGTGAATTCCCCCTCAGGACATGGCCAAAATAAGTGAGGTGCAGTTTAGTGATTAAAAAAAAGAATAGAATCAAAGTAAACACTTACTATTTTAATCATTGACTTATTGTGTGATTTGCCTATCAAACAGGAGGCATTTGGTGGAAAAAAGAGAAAAGACATTGTAATCCTTTATAACCCATTACATTATTTTTCCTTCTTCTACAGCTTGATTCATTCCTTAGGAGGATTTCATTCAACAATAGTGCTGGAGATGAAATCATGTTTAATGAACATGGAGAATTGGCAGGTGGATTTGATATTACAAACTTGGTCACTTTTTCTAATAATTCCTATATCAAGGTCCACATTGGAAGGTTGGATCCTCACAAAGGGCTTACTATTGATAAGGACAAAATTGAATGGGAGAGAGAATTCACTAAGGTGGGAAATTATCTGTACTGCTTTTGAAAGAACAATATTCATTGTAATGATGCTAGTAGATCTGGACACTGATTGCTGGCCCAGAGAAGACCATTTTTTACCCCATAGAAAGCTCTTCCTGTAAAGAAACTATAGAACCAGTTGAACTGGAAACATACATTGGCTGAGTACACAGAAGACCGTCAATTCCAAGCCCAGGTTAACAAACATAATTCCTCCATTTGTACAGCATGTTGTACCCATACACATGAACCAATGTAATGATTTAATGCAATAGCCTATTTCATGAAACATGCTCTTATAAGATCATGTTCTAGAGAAGCCTCAAGCACAATTTTATTTTGATTTAATGAATAGAATAGAATAGAATAGAATAGAATAGAATAGAATAGAATAGAATAGAATAGAATAGAATAGAATAGAATAGAATGGAATGGAATGGAATGGAATGGAATGGAATGGAATGGAATGGAATGGAGTGGAGTGGAGTGGAGTGGAGTGGAGTGGAGTGGAGTGGAGTGGAATGGAATGGAATGGAATGGAATGGAATGGAATGGAATGGAGTGGGATGAAATAGCTGTATTAGCCAAGTGTCATTGGACACACAAGGAATTTGTCTCCGAATTTATCATATTGTGTAAACTCACTGTGTAACAATAATTGGAAAAACAATTAGTTATCCAAGTGTGCTTTACAAATCTGGAAAAATTATTAAATCACTGGGTTATTTTATTTTGTGCTATTTTAGTTGAAACAGCCATCACTCCAAGTATAAAAATCTTCATTGAAGAGATACAATTTCCTGTTCTGGAAACACATAATAGATAGTTCCTGCAAATACATCTAGTGAAATATCAAACGTGAGATGGATCCTTCAAAGATTTCCTTAATACAAGAACAATTTCTATATTTTTGGATAGGTACCACCTCTTTCCCTGTGTAATGAAAAGTGCCACCCTGGCTACAGTAAGAAAAAGAAGGAGGGGGAGAAATTTTGCTGCTATGATTGTGCTCCATGTCCAGATGGAATGTTCTCAAACCAGGAGGGTAGGACACATTGTGCAAAGCTATAAGTGGTGTTTTAGGGGGAAAAATGCAAGAAGACATTCTCCAACTTCAGTATGAACATTAAGTACTTTTAAAAAGTTAAATGATGTAGAATGTAACTTTCCCTATATAAATATTTATTTATTTAGAGAACACATTTATTGATCTTCCAACATTTCTCCACAGGCACTTGACTGTATGAATCATTCTTTTCAGGATAAATGAATATCACAAATAATACTTCATAATAACTTTTAGTAACAGCTAATCTTCAACTTTGGAAGATAATTGAGTAAAATCCAGGCACTGAATTTAACAGCTTAGGATCAAGAATGAATAAATAAGGAAAGGGAGTAATTAATACAATTTTATAGCTAACAGGAGACAGAATTGAAGATTCATCCTGTAAGGTTGTAGATTTGTTCTGGAAGAATGTGATTGATTGTATGATTAATTGAAAATTGCCTTTGTGGGCGCCAAGTAAAGGAACTATTTGTCCATTTCAAGGCATGTTACGTGATCATTTAAAAAGTAGTAATTGCCAAAAGCTACTAGAGAAATATCTGAAGAAACTTCCTGGCTAATTTAAAGGATTTGTTCCTAAAGCATGAGATAGAAAGAAGGACTTGCAGCCTGTTGAAAAGAAAAGGGATCAAAGGCAAATTGCACTCTTTTTTTGTATGTTTTATTAATTTTTTAACATAATCACCTTAATATGCATTGTCTGGGTTTACATTTAACAAACATTCACTAACAATTAAATTCTATAATCTATAATCTACATGACAACTTTACTTGATTTCCTCTTTTCTCCATAATGTTCTCTTTTACCAACCTTAAGTTAATACAATTTTATTGTTTTAATAAATGATAATTAAATATAAATTTTTCTAATATTTCTACAACTAATAATAACATCAATATAATATTCCTTTTCTATCTATTCATTCTGGTTGTCTCATCATATATCCTGTTTACAGTTCTTGTTTACATTTGTTTTTCCCACAATGTTCTAAATATTTTTACTGATTAAGATTTTCCCAGAGTTAATTACATTTAATATATTTAAATCTACTTTTCTCATGTAAACCAACCCAATACTTTCACCTTTCTTAAGGAATAAATGAGACTAAAAAGAAAAAGAAAAAGAAAAAGAATAAAATAAAAAGATAGTATGCTACTTAAAATCCCTATTTCCTATAAGCTAATGCATATTTATTTCCAAAAAAATTCATTCTTTTTTACCATAATTGTAAATGTATTTCACCTTGAGATATTCCATTTAATAAATCTAATCCTCTAGTCTTTTAACTCTTAGTCAAAACATTTTTACCGTAATCCATTTATAATTTTCTTAAAGTCAATCACCTTTAGATATCTAAAACATTTCCTTTAGATAAGCCATTCCAACTCTTTTATATTACTCATATCCAAAAATGAAAGAAAAAGGAGAAAGAAAAAGAAAGTACTATGTTACTTGCCCCTTCATGGATTACTGCCTTGTCGTGGCGAAGGGGCTTGCGTAATTCAATGAAGCTATGAGCTATGCCGTGCAGGGCCACCCAAGACGGACAGGTCATAGCAGAGAGTTCTGACAAAACGTGATCCACTGGAGAAGGAAATGGCAAACCACTCCAGTATCTTTGCCATGAAAACCCTATGGACAGTACCAAAAGGCAAAACGATATGACGCTGGAAGATGAGCCCCTCAGGTCGGAAGGTGTCCAATATGCTACTGGGGAAGAGCAGAGGGCTAGTACTAGTAGCGCCAGAAAGAATGAAGCGACTGGGCCAAAGCCGAAAGGACGCTCAGCTGTGGATATGTCTGGTGGTGAAAGGAAAGTCCGATGCTGTAAAGATTTTTTCTCCATAGGAACCTGGAATGTAAGATCCATGAATCAAGGAAAACTGGACATGGTCAAACAAGAGATGACAAGACTGAACATTGACATCTTAGGTATCAGCGAACTAAAATGGACAGGAATGGGTGAATTTAATTCAGATGACCATCAGGTATACTACTGTGGGCAAGAATCCTTCAGAAGAAATGGAGTAGCCTTCATAGTCAATAAAAGAGTAGGAAAAGCAATACTGGGATACAATCCTCAAAATGACAGACTGATCTCAGTTCGAATCCAAGGCAAACCATTCAATATCACAGTAGTCCAGGTCTATGCCCCAACCACCAGTGCTGAAGAGGATGAAATTGACCAGTTCTATGAAGCACTACAGCACCTTATAGAACTAACACCAAAAAATGATGTTCTTATCATCATGGGGGATTGGAATGCTAAAGTAGGAAGCCAAAAGATAACTGGAATAACAGGCAAGTTTGGCCTTGGAGTGCAAAATGAAGCAGGGCACAGGCTGATAGAATTCTGTCAAGAGAATACAATGGTCATAGCAAACACTCTTTTCCAACAACCCAAGAGACGGCTCTACACATGGACATCACCAGATGGTCAACACAGAAATCAGATTGACTATATGCTCTGCAGCCAAAGATGGAGAAGCTCTATACAGTCAGTAAAAACAAGACCAGGAGCTGACTGTGGCTCAGACCATGAGCTTCTCCTTGCAAAGTTTAGGCTTAAACTGAAGAAAGTAGGGAAAAGCACTAGGCCACTCAGGTATGAATTAAATCATATCCCTGTTGAATATACAGTAGAGGTGACAAATAGATTTAAGGAATTAGATCTGATAGACAGAGTGCCTGAAGAACTATGGACAGAGGTTCGCGACATTGTACAACAGGTAGCAACCAAAACCATCCCAAAGAAAAAGAAATGCAAGAAAGCAAAATGGCTGTCTGAGGAAGCTTTGCAAATAGCTGAGGAAAGGAGGGAAGCGAAAGGCAAGGGAGAAAAAGAAAGATACACCCAATTGAATGCAGAATTCCAGAGAATAGCTAGAAGAGATAAGAATGCCTTCTTAAATGAACAGTGCAAAGAAATAGAAGAAAATAATAGAATAGGGAGGACCAGAGATCTTTTCAAGAAAATTGGAGAAATGAAGGGAACGTTTAATGCAAAAATGGGCATGATAAAGGACCAAAATGGCAGGGACCTAACAGAGGCAGAAGAGATTAAGAAGAGGTGGCAAAATTACACAGAAGAACTATACAAGAATGAGCTTAACGTCCCTGATAATCACAATGAGGTGGTCACTGACCTCGAGCCAGACATCCTAGAATGTGAAGTGAAGTGGGCCTTAGAAAAGCTGAGCAACAACAAAGCTAGTGGAAGTGACAGTATTCCAGCTGAGCTATTCAAAATCTTAAAAGACAATGCAGTAAAAGTGCTACACTCAATTTGCCAGCAAATTTGGAAAACTCAACAATGGCCACAGGATTGGAAAAGATCAGTTTACATTCCAATTCCAAAGAAAGGCAGTGCCAAAGAATGTTCAAACTATCGCACCATTGCACTCATTTCTCATGCTAGTAAAGTCATGCTTAAAATCCTACAAGCTAGACTTCAGCAGTATGTGGATCGAGAACTACCAGAAGTGCAGGCAGGATTTCGAAGAGGCAGAGGAACTAGAGATCAAATTGCCAACATACGCTGGATCATGGAGAAAGCTAGGGAGTTCCAGAAAAACATCTACTTCTGCTTCATTGACTATGCTAAAGCCTTTGATTGTGTGGATCATAACAAACTGTGGCAAGTTCTTAAAGAGATGGGAGTACCAGACCATCTTATTTGTCTCTTGAGAAACCTATATGCGGGCCAAGAAGCAACAGTGAGAACTGGACACGGAACCACTGATTGGTTCAAAATTGGGAAAGGAGTCCGGCAAGGCTGTATACTGTCGCCCTGCCTATTTAACTTATATGCAGAGCACATCATGAGAAAGGCAGGGCTAGATGAATCAAAAGTTGGAATTAAGATTGCCGGAAGAAATATCAACAACCTAAGATACGCAGATGATACCACTCTAATGGCAGAAAGTGAAGAAGAACTAAAGAGCCTCTTGTTGCAGGTGAAGAAGGAGAGTGCAAAACTTGGGTTGAAACTTAACATTAAGAAAACCAAGATCATGGCATCTGGCCCTCTCAATTCCTGGCAAATAGATGGGGAAGAAATGGAGGTAGTGACAGATTTTATTTTCCTGGGCTCCAAGATCACTGCAGATGGGGACTGTAGCCAAGAAATTAAAAGACGCTTGCTCCTGGGGAGGAAAGCCATGGCAAATCTAGACAGCACACTAAAAAGCAGAGACATCACCCTGTCAACAAAAGTGCGTATAGTCAAGGCTATGGTCTTCCCAGTTGCAACGTATGGCAGTGAAAGTTGGACCATAAGAAAGGCTGAGCGCCAAAGAATTGAGGCCTTTGAACTGTGGTGCTGGAGAAGACTCCTGCGAGTCCCTTGGACCGCAAGGCGATCAAACCGGTCAGTCCTAGAGGAGATCAATCCTGACTGCTCTTTAGAAGGCCAGATCCTGAAGCTAAAACTCAAGTACTTTGGCCACCTAATGAGAAGGAAGGACTCACTGGAGAAGAGCCTAATGCTGGGAAAGATCGAGGGCAATAGAAGAAGGGGACGACAGAGAATGAGGTGGCTGGATGGAGTCACTGAAGCAGTAGGCGTGAGCTTAAATGGACTCCAGAAGATGGTAGAGGACAGGAAGGCCTGGAGGAATGTTGTCCATAGGGTCGCGATGGGTCGGACACGACTTCACAGCTAACAACAATGTTACTTGAGGAGCTCTTCCCTCTTAAAGTCAAATTCACATCCAAAATTTTTCTGTTTCTTTAACCATTCTCAAATAGGCGTTTCTTTTTTTAATATTCTCTCTGATAGGCCCCCTCATCTATTTTCTTAATTTTCACTTTAGCCTTTTTATTTTGCCCAATTTCTTTCTTAATTAATATGTTTTGCTGAGTCAACAAATCTTTCCATATTCTTATAGGTGTTACTGTAGATATAAAAAGTAAGTCAAGTACAGTACTGTATCTTTGTTAGAGGCATTTGCCCACTCATTTTTGTTGAAAATCTTTTTCCTTCTTTTTCTCTGCTTCTCTTGTCATTTTTTTGTCCCTCCAGTTCTAGTGTTTTCCCTGGCATCTCTGCAGTCCATTTTAACCAGTCTTTTTTCTTATCCTCAAGTTTATTTTGTGGTGTTGAAATATAGGTTGTCTTTTCCAAATCCAGTATTTCTTGTAATTTTTTTCCCACTTGGATTAAATCATATTTCTTTGTTTTGTAGGCTTCCGTCTTTAAGTCTCTATCCTCAGATTTGTATTCAGTTATCCATTTTATCTGTTCCTTCTCTGTTGTATTTTCCTGGATTTTTTTTTGTTGTAAAGTTGAATTGGAGATGAGTTGGTTTATATTTATATAACATAAATTGCAATCTTACACACATACTCCAATCAGTAAATAAATAAAAGCTTTACCTACAAATAATAGGGCAACATTCAGAGCCATTTAATATAAGAATATTTTCCTGCATCATATTAATTGCATAAATATACATCTGGGTCTCTGTGAACATGGTACACCATAGGATTTAAATTGTGATTCTTTCTGAGTAATTGTATGTTTGTTGATTTCAGATACAGCAAAATGTTTCAGTTGCCCAGAGGATCACTATCCAAACAAATTCCAGGATCAATGCCTTCCTAAAATTCCAAACTTTCTTGGTTTTGAAGATCCTTTGGCTATCACTGCAATTTTCTCAGCACTTTTACTTTCTCTTACCACAGTTCTGGTGCTAGGCATCTTCTTGAAGCACCATGATACAGCCATTGTGAAAGCCAACAATCAAAGTCTCACTTATCTTCTTCTCATCTCCCTCCTTTTGTGTTTCCTCTGTCCTTTGCTGTTTATTGGAAGGCCTAACCAAGCAACTTGCTTTCTTCGTCAGACCACTTTTGGTTTCATCTTTTCTGTCTCCCTTTCTAGCATTCTAGCCAAAACGATTTCTGTGGTCTTAGCTTTCATGGCTACCAAACCAGGATCCAGGATGAGGAAATGGGTGGGAAAAAGACTGGCCTATTCCATTGTGTTCACTTGCTCTATATTTCAAGCAGGAATCTGTGTTCTGTGGCTGGCATTTTACCCCCCATTCCCTGATGTTGATATGCGCTCAATGACTGAGGAAGTTATCATTTTATGTAATGAAGGCTCAGTTACTATGTTTTATTGCATTTTGAGCTACATGGGTTTTCTGGCTATTATCTGTTTCACTGTGGCCTTTCTAGCCAGGAAGTTGCCAGACAGTTTTAATGAAGCAAAGTTCATCACATTCAGCATGCTGGTGTTTTGCAGTGTTTGGTTGTCATTCATCCCAACCTATTTGTGCACCAAAGGAAAATACATGGTGGCTGTGGAGATCTTCTCCATCTTGGCCTCCAGCGCTGGGTTATTCAGTTGCATCTTTTTCCCTAAATGCTATATTATTGTGGTAAGACCTGAACTGAATAATCGAGAACAGCTTATTCAAAGAAAGATATAAATTTTAGAGAAATTTGTGGGCTTAGCCAAGGTACTGTAGACTATAACCTAGATGTCATAGTGCAGTTCCACACCCTTAACATCCAGGAAGACAAGTTAGTTATATGTGATTATGTGACTCATTAACCTCTGGTATTTCTCTTCTCTTGAATAAGTAATAAGTCGATGTGAGTATTGTAAATTAATTATGACTTAGAGTATGATAGAAAATTGTTTCTTAATTATCTCTTGCTTGGATATATAGATAAATAAAATATATTTTTGTGCATATTTCTGCATTATGGGGACATGCCTTCAGAAACAATGGGTGATTTTGAGAAGTAGTCTAGAAGACCTTACCTTGATGACATATCCATACCTGCTAGAAGACAGGCTGCTGTCACCATGATATAGTAAGGCCATCAGAAATGAACAAAACCTTTTCTTTTCTTCTTTTTTCCCTTTTTTGTACTTTATTTAATTGTCTTTTTACAATATTAATAAAATTCCAAATGCATACAAAAAAAGAAACATAGAAAACACAAAAATATCTACAATTATGCAAAGAAAAAGTTAGGCAGTAATAAATTAACAAGATTGCCAAATGGATCATTTTAAGAAATTTGATTACAACAAAGGAATGACATTCTATGGTTTTTGGAAAGGGAAAATTAGATAGCCAGGAACTATATTGGGGTATACTTCCTTCACAACATGTTAATATGATTATTATGCAACTTTATGCTTTAATAACTGATGGGAAAGTGGACAGTTCCAAATATTTTTTAAATGATGCAGGTGGTAAAATGAATATGCCAACTATTTGAGAGAGCACATTTGAATCATCTCCCTGACAACTGTCATATAATGTATATATATATATATATATATATATATACTATATATATATATATATATATATACTATATATATATATATATATATATATATATATATATATATATATATATATATATATATATATATATATATATATATATATATATATATATATATATATACTATATATACCAATAACTATAAATCATTCAACTTTCTTATAATAACAATTATTCTGCCACCTGTATTGCTTTGAAGTCATGAACTTAATTTCTGGATGATGAAATAGAGGAAAAATAAACACACCAAAAAATGTCTTCAATGGAATTTAATTTAATTTAATTATTTCATTTGGGAGGAGAATGACTACCTTGGTTCTGCTCAGACAGTTTTATGATCTTTGAGGAGCACCAACCAAAATGTCCTTTTTTAATGAGCATGGAGATATTGCAAACTGGGAGCACAATGCTTTCAGAACTCTATTCTTGGTATTTTGTTTAGAACTAGAACCTGAGGGTCCTCAATTTCTATTCTGCCAAATACATTTCTTCCAAGGGACTTTTCAAGAAACTATTTTCTCCTCTTAAATTATTTTAATGTTTTCATGAAACAATTGACTTTCTGTAGACCAATATGAGTAACCTGGTGGCTGACTGGAAATCCAAAAAGTCTATGACATATTGGAAGTTTCTTTTATTCACCTGGGATGAAGGAGACAGTGCATAGTAATCTATGGAGCTAAGAAGTGGATTCATCCAAACCAGATTATATTGAAGTATTCTTGGTTACATGTTTTGTCCCCAAATATATTTTATATAGTGAGAGCATCCATCATTAGCTTCCAAATAGTGGTGTCACCAGGTAATGAAATGTGTATTGTTTTGTTATGTGTGTTGCCTGCATTATATGCATGTAAATAGCAGCAGGACTCTGGTCATATCTTTGATTTTGAAGTCCGTGACCATCACAGTGGATAGCCTAAATGGGGTGTTGCGTGAGATCCAGTCATCTGGCATTTTTTGTAATTCATAATACATTCTAGCACAGTTGATGAGTATGGGAACTTTCTCTAAGAATGGAAAATTAGATCAGGAGACAATCACATCTCATGTACCAATCTAAAAAAGAAGAAGTAGTAGCTGTTCCCCTTAATACTACCTCTGAAAATCTGTAAAGGGTCACCAAAGCAGTCAGTATACATATAGTACCAAAATGATCAAGTAGTAGTGAAAAAGAGAAATAATCTGTGTTATCTACATAGATATATCTATATAATCTATTGAGCATTCACTACAGGAACTAACTACCATAATTGGGACCAACAACTCAGTTCTTTAGAGAAACCTCAACTGTTCTTATGAATTTACTTCATTTTTCCTTCCTTTACAGACCTGAAAAGGTCATAAACATTAGAATTGGTCATGAGATTACTTTTTCATCCCTGTTATAACTTAAAGAGTCACTAAATGAGGTAGTGGCTAAACAAGAGCTACTTCTATCATCATAAGCCACAGTCTCATTAAAAACAAAGATCAATTTAATTCCAAATATTTCCTTCTCTGTCATTCTACCTGTTGCATAGTGGGTTCTTGGAGACATTAACTACACCGATCTAATGCAACAGGTTTATTTGCAGAATAACAGAACTGAACTCAACCGACAGACTGACAGCTATTTATACGTGCTGCCACTAGGCGGTAACCAATCAAATTGAAAGCTGGTTTCCCCCTCAAATACAAACTTCAGTTTCCCTCCAAAACAGTTGGAGATACATTTAAATCAAATACATTAACTGTTAGTACATAACACCCCTTACCCCTGGACAAAGTCACCCCCAGTGCATTTTATGCACATGGGCATTGAAATATGCTGGTGGATTATGGGTTCTTTCAGAGCGCCGCAAAGCTGTTTGGGGCTCCCGATCAACTTGCCAGTTAGCCGTACCCGGTAGACCTGTGCCACTATGTCTGTCCACACCGGGTAGACCTGTATGCTGTGTTCACTCACGTCACTAGCGGGCAAACACGGTACACTGGTCTGTGGTGACTCTGGTTCTACTCGTAGAGTTTCTGTGGATCTGTGGGCGATTCAGGAATGGCAGCTTCCCTATAGATGTCTATAGTCCTCTAGCCTTCTGTTCTAGGACTCTGGCTTGCCTGCCACCACAATTGGTCAATGTGGCATTGGACCACACACTGTCAACCAGGGCCACCTCGTAGGAAAGTGGCCCTGACACCTTTGTCACAATAGCAACCACCCAAGGTGTCCCCTACCCATAGTTTCTTGCCCAAACAGGCTCACCCAGCTGTAAATTCCTCAGAGGCTTGGGTTGTGACATTTCTACAGCTGATCTGTCAGGATGGAGACGATCCAACTTTGTTGTGAGTCAACAACCCCATCTAAGCTCAGCTGGGCTGCAACCTGTAGTGGTATTTGCCGTTGTGCGCTGGCACAAAAGAAAGTCTGCCAGGCGATGATTCCAGTCTCCTGTCATTAGTCTTTTTAAAGCCTCTTTTGTGGATCTCACCATCTGTTCAGCTTGGCCATTGGAAGCTGGATGGAATGGAGCTGAAGTGGTGTGTCTAATCATATTAGCTTTAAGGAAGGACTGGAACTCTGCTGCCATGAATTGTGCCCCGTTGTCTGACACAATGACGTCTGGCAGGCTGTGTGCAGTTCCTGGATGGTCCTGGCAGTAGTCATAGATTGGACAGGCATTTTGAATAGCTGTCCACTACAATGAGGAATACCTGTCCCTGAAATGGTCCTGCAAAGTTGATGTGCACATGAGACCATGGAATTTCTGTGGTCTCCCAATGGTGCACTTGTGCTTGAGGCATTTCTGGCTGGGTTTCTTGGCAGACCTGACAACTCCTTACTTGACCCTCAATGTCCTTAACCAGACCTGGCCATCACAAGTAGCTTCTTGCAAGTGCCTTCGTTCTAATGATGCCTGGATGCCCCTCATGCAGAAATTCTAGTACTCTGGCGTGCAATGTGGGCAGAACAATCACCTTGCTTCCTCACAATATACAACCCTCGTGGGCTGACAGCTCATCCTTTCTGCAGGCATAGCTCTGGAACTCTGGACCTGGCCTGTTTTCTGGCCATCCCCTCAACGCACAGTTCAGAATGTGGCTGAGTGAATTGTCAGTGGCAGTTTCGGTGGCCACATCTCCTGCATGTAGGGGTGTCTCAGGAAGATCCTGGATTGCCAGGATGTGAGCTGATGGGGCTGGGGCTGGGGCTGGGGCTGGATCCGTTTGAGGCAGAGGCTGTCGGCTGAGTGCATCAGCATGGCCCATTTCCTTGCCTGGCTTATGGATTAGCCTGTATGAATAGGCAGCCATAAAAATTGACCATCACAGCATCCTTGGTGACAGGACCTGTGGAGTCTGCTTGTCAGCTGTGAAGCGGCCAAGCAACGGCTTGTGATCAGTGAAAATGTTGAAGGGTCACCTGTATAGGAAGTCATGGAATTTCTTAGTTCCTGCTACAATAGCGAGAGCTTCCTTGTCTATTTGAGCAGTTTCTCTCTGCTGATGATAATGTTCTAGAATAATATGCTATGGGGGCTTCATGACCATCTGCCATTTTATGGCTTAGAACTGCTCCGATGCCATATGGTGATGCATCATATTCTTTTTTTAACTTCAACCCCGCTTCATGGAACTATTGAAGCACTGATCTGAGGTGATCTGTTAGGACTGCCGCAGATTCACCTGTGATCAGGATGTCATCAAAATAGGGGCAGACACCTGGTATATTTTTAAATGTATGTTCCATAACGCTTTGGAACAATCCCAGGGCAACACTTACCCCAAACTGCAGGCAATGAACTCTGAATGCCCCTCTGTGAGTGACGATTGTCTGTGCCTCTGCTGTGGCATCATCAACTGGCAGCTGCTGGTAGGCTTGTGCAAGGTCTAGTTTGGCAAACAGATGACCTCCTTGAAGTGATGCGAGGATGTGGCTTACCACTGGAACTGAGTAAGCATGTTGCTGTAGTACCTTGTTGATTATGCACTTGTAGTCTGCACAGATATGGACGTCCCCATTAGACTTCACTGGGATCACTATGGGAGTCTCCCACAGGCTACTGTCCATGGGTTGGAGCACTCCCTGTTGCACTAATTTGTCCAGCTCCACATCAATCTTTGGTTTTAAAGCAAAGGGCACTCTGTGAGGTTTTATCGTAATTGGAGTGACAGCCAGATCAAGATTAAGGGAGATGGGCACCCCTTTGTATTGTCCTAGTTTAGGACTGAACACATCAGCATACTCTTGGCATACTGCTGCCAGGTCAGCTGTTTGAGTGTGATTTATGCCAGTTACTTGGATGCCCAGGGCTTTGAACCAATCCAATCCTATTAGACTTGTACGCTGTCCTTCAATGACCACAACATTGAGGGGACCATCAAACTCTTTGAATCTGACCCTTATGGAGGCTTTGCCTTTCACCGCAACGTGGCCATTTTGAAAGTCTGTCAGAACAAGGCTTGACAGTTTGAGTTGCACTCTCTTCTTGCTTTGTCTGCAGATACAACTGAAAGTCTTGTAAGAAATGATGGACTGAGCTGACCCAGTGTCTAGCTCCATGGAACAACAGTCCCCTTGTATTTTGACTTGGTCTCAGTTTTTCTTTAAGGGGGTGTTGGGCTCCCGTCCGCATAATGCTTCTCCTTCCAGAACAGTGGGGACATGGCAGGGTGGGGATGTGGTCCCACCAGGGCTCTGATGTCTGGGCTAACACCCTGTGACTTCAACTCTAATAGGCATCATTCCTTCAGCAAGATCCCATCCTCATCGCCACTGTTGCATAATGGGTTCTTGGAGACATTAACTAGACCGATCTAATGCAACAGGTGTATTTGCAGAATAACAGAACTAAACTCAACCAACAGACTGACAGCTATTTATATGCGCTGCCAAACATATAAACTGTTAGTACATAACACTACCCATCCAAAATTTTATTATGGTTCATTCCAGAATTTCAGCAAGGTTGCAATAATTTTGCAAGCAAAATAAGTTTCTTTCAATGTTTTATCAATCAGCATGTTTACTTAAATGGTTCTGCTACTGAAGGCATCACATCTTAATTTCCCTTTAGTTTTCATAAATACTGTAATTATTTTGCCAGATCAAAACTCTAGTGGCTTTTAAGGTGACACTGAACAAAACATTCAGCAATAAAGTCTTCAATGGAGATAAAGAACAGCTAAGTTTGGGCAGAATAGTTGTCAGGGACTTCGATCCTTTCAGTCCCTTTATGTAGTGAGTCTTTAAGAAACATTTTGGCCAAATGCTTTGCTAAAGCTCTTTAGGATAAAGAGAATACCAGAAATGGTGCTTCCCTATAGTTTGAAAAAGACAAGATTTGGTAGATTTCTTTCCCAATGGTTGATGAAGATTGTGGTCATACTGTTGTCCCACACAGCAATCAAAGCACAAACAATTAAATGCACTAAAAATGATGGCCTTCATATTCAGCATGAATGGTACCAGTCAGGTGACCTCCTCATTGGTGGAATAGTGTCACATTTTCATTATCTGTACCCTGAATTGTCTTTCACCCAGAACCCTTCTCAGGAATCATTTCCAATTTCACTGTAAGTATTTGTTTCCTGCCCTAACATATATTAGTTTGGGTTTTAATCTAATGGTTTTTCTTAATTAAAATTTCTAGTTATTTTGTAGTTCTATCATATCACTAAATGTGAATGTTTGTATCTCAGAGTTGAAGTGAGGGTCCTTAGTACTCTCTAAGCTCAGAGAGCACCAAGGACCCCTTAGTTCTATCATATCTGTATCTAGAGATAGATAGATAGATAGATAGATAGATAGATAGATAGATAGATAGATAGATAGATAGATAGATAGATAGATAGATAGATAGATAGATAGATAGATAGATAGATAGATAGATAGATAGATAGACGGACAGACAGACAGACAGACAGACAGAGATATTTACAGAATTTAGAGCTAGCAGAGGCTGAAAAGAGAATCTCAGTTTTTAAGAGAAAATTTTAACACAGAGGCCATCTCTTTTTTGTACCTTCTTCTAACTAGGCAAGTTCATATCTTTAAAAATTGATGGCATCTCCTCTTTTCCAGCTTGTCCAGATTTCTTAAGTAGAACTTAGGTAGTTGATCAATTTCATTCTCTTGCTCTCCATTTGTTTCTAATTAATTAAATTTTTCTTTACCAGTGGCATCTAAAATTAAATTCCATATGACAAATGGAGAATAAAATACCGCTAAAGGAGAATATTTGTAGCTCAGGTTTGAAAGAGGGGTCCTTGATGCTCTCTGAGCTTGGTTGTTTTCTTGCAGATGTTTCATTACCCAAACTAGGTAATATCATCAGTGCTAATCTTTGTCCAGGATTAACACTGATGATGTTGCCTAGTTTGTGTAATGAAACATCTGCAAGAAAACAGCCAACCTCAAAGAGCACCAAGGAGAATAAAAATTCTACCACTTCATTAAAATGTACAAGTCTATAAGGATTCCAGGAAATGAGGTGCAGGTTCATTCGCCAAGCTTGTTTAGAGGTGGTATCCTCTAAAAGCCACTGAAGATGTTACTAAGCCTGGTAATGAAACGTTCGGAAACCAACCCACAAGCTCAGAGTATGAACCTTGACTTTCATCCTACACCCAAGCTACAGATATTCACCACTATTACATTCCAGGAAATGTAATCTTAAAGGGAAATCCCTTATTCCAATACAAATGCCTCAAATCTGTCTTTATTAGTTAGGATGGGCTTTTCCCATTGCATTCAGTGAGATAACACATGGTAGAATTATTTTGTGAAGGCAGGTCACTTTATTTTCAGCGTGGTGACAAAGTTCTACCAACACGTCTTGGCCTTAGTGTTTGCCATTAATGAGATCAATGCAAGTCAACAGATCTTGCCAAATGTTACTCTTGGATTCCACATCTATGACAGCTACTCTGAATCAAAGATGACCTATCAAAGTTGTCTGAATCTGCTCTTCAAATTGCATAAAATTGTCCCCAATTACGTAAGTCATGCTAAAAAAAAAGTCATAGGCATCATTGGAGGACTGAGTTCTGATACGTCTTCATGCATGGCAGACATTTTTCACCTTTATAAGATTCCACAGGTAAGATCTAAAGTATCAGTTGAAGTATGAATTATAGATTATTCCCTCTGTTTTCTGCTTCTTATAATCATCCCAATGATTTAGAAAAAGATGCATGAATAAAAAATACAAAAGCCAGAATAAAATGTGGAATTCCAGTATTATTACACTTATGCAAACATTACCTACAGGATAAGGATATAGGAACTGTGGTTGTAATATAGACTTTTTATTTTTGTAAAAAGTCATAATTAACTTGGTTCCAATGGACATCATCTATAGAAGATTAAATCTGAATGCTACTTTCAATAATAAATCATCTGAGTTATGACTAAATTGAAAAGATAATTTACTCATGATATATATGAGGAGAAAAAATTACATTGTTTATGCTCTTAGATCAAACATTTACATAGATTTAGAAGAAAAAAGTCAGTGGGACAAATAAAATGAAAACAGTTTCTTAATAAAGATGAATGCAAAAAGTTGCAATAAAGTTTTTGTTTTTTGTTTGATCTTGTGTGTGTGTGCCTTCAAGTCAGCCTTGACTGACTTGACTGACTGCCTTGAGAATCAAGTTTTCTTGGCAAGATTTCAAAAATGGGTTGCCATTGCCTTCTTCCTAGGGCAGAGAGAGAATGAGTGGCCTGAAGTCACCCAGCTGACTCTGTCTCAAGCTGAACTAGAATTCACAAACTCCTGATTTCTAATCTAATGTGTTAACCACTACATCAACCAGCTGTTTCAAGGAATGGTATCTGTTTTAAATGGGATTTTACTGATTCTAGACATTACCATTAGAGTAAAACCCACCAAACAGAAGTCCTAAAACAGATGACAATTATATAAATTATATAAACTATTCAAACACATTTCAATCATATAAACTAAGTTTAGGATATTTTTGGAAGAAGAAATAAAACTGGAATTAAATACATTATAAAGAAAGTATATAAATGAGGGTCCTTGGTGCTCTCTGAACTTGTTTTTTTTCTTGCAGACTACAACTATTCCTCTTTAAAGTATATAAAATAAATCTAATGGTTCCTGCTGTGTTTCTTTTTCATTCTCATGTTTTGTTCCTTTCTTCCCCTAGATTTCTTATGGGTCATTTCAATCTAAAGTCACTGCAGACTCACCTTTCTCCTCCTTCTATCGCATGGTCCCAAATGAAGCCCTTCAGTATGAAGGTTTAGTCCAGCTCCTTCTGCATTTCAGGTGGAAATGGGCAGGACTCATCACCATAAATGATGAAGCTGGAGAACATTTCTCAAGAACTCTGGAGCAAAAGCTTTTGCAGAATAGAATCTGTTTAGAGTTTGCTGAGAGACTTGACCAAATCATGCATTTGGATGACCAGTTCGAAATAGTGGGACAAATACTGAATCATATTCACATATTTACAGAGAAAAAAGCCAATGCAGTAATTATACATGGTGAAACTACATCCTTTATATGGGTGGCTTCTATTGCAGTGGCCACAATTCTTCCAACTGATTCCGAAAATGAAGCAAAAATCTCTACAGGAAAAGTATGGATAACAACTGCCCAGATAGATTTCACATTGCATGTTGTGCATAAAGGACTTGATATCCAGATGTTCCATGGGGCTCTTTCCTTTGCAATTCACTCAAAACAGATTCTGAGCTTCCAGAAATTTCTTCAGAAGATCAAGCTTACTAATACAAAGGGAAATGGCTTCATCAAACATTTCTGGGAGCAAGCTTTTGATTGCTATGATCCTAATTCTAACCAAGCGAGAAACATTGGTGAGGCATGTACTGGGAATGAGAGGCTGGAGGATCTCACTGCATTTTATTTTGAAATGAGTATGACTGGCCACAGCTACAGCATTTACAATGCGGTCCATGCACTGGGACATGCCTTACATGCTGCTCATACATCTAGGTTGAAGTACAGAGTTAGGAGGGAAGAAACCAAGGATTCATTCCAGAATGTACACCCTTGGCAGGTAAAATGTGCTCTTTATAAAAGCTTATCTGTATCCATTGGTTCAATACAATGGTACAATATTGAATATCTCGTTACAACATTTATTTTATTACTGTAGTTTATTCAAAAATTGTAAGTAATCCTCGTGCTACTATGGCAATTGAAACCAGAAACTGTCACAAAGAATACAGCCATAAAACATGATACCATCAGCAACAGCAATTCTGGCAGTCCCAGTTACTATCACTAAAACAAGGATGAAGCATGTTGCAAAGCGAGGACCGCACCTGGTTGTAACTAATGCATTTCTGCTGGCTTCCCCATTGATCTGCTTGTTTGGAAGCCAGTAGGGAATGACAGAAATCGTGAGCATATGACCATAGCTCACTGTAACATTATGAGCCCTAAGCAGCCACATCACAATAACATCACCAGAGAGATGCTGAAATGGTTAGAACTCCAAGGACCCATCGTAGGTCCCCCTTATTCAGCACCTTTGTAACTCTGAATGATCATTGAACAAATGGTCATAACTCAAGGACTACTTGGACAGTGTTGAAAGCACTAAACATGTTATCCCATGGTTTACTTGTCTTAGGCTAGGCAGAATTGTTTGAAAGAGCTTATTGGGGGGGGGGAATCATCAGAATTCATATAAAATAATCTTCCTGGTTAGGAACCCGGCCCCATCCTAAACCAGGAAATTTCTTCATATGATTTGAATTTCTCATTCATTTGCCATTCTGAAGAGAGGAAGTTAGAAGTATGATCACATGAGTTTGGGATTAGAGGAATAAGAAAGAACTCTGCTTACCTCTGTTCATTTTTTGAGATTCACTGTATTCCTTATATATGATGATATTACTTTCCTTAAACAATTGAGATCTGATAGTTTTGTAGTAGAGAAATTATGTGAAATGCATCACAACTGATGCATTTGTGGGCAGCAATATTTTGTCACCCTTTTCTCATTACATTCATTGGAGAGAAAAATTAGAATATTTCTCTATTTGTTTTTAAATATTTGAATTCCAGTCTGAATCTTTTTCTTATTCAACAATAACCAAAGGATTGCATTCCTTTACATCTCAATACAACATGATATATTTCTCATATTGTTAGAAATAGGTTTAGTTTCCACAGATGCTAAAGCTGGTACTATCTTTTAAACCCTCCAATCACCATTTTGGAAGTTATTTTACATTATCATCTAACATTTCACTTTTCATTTCCATAACTAGTGCCTAAAAAGCTAGATACTACCCATTAGCAACTATTTTTCTTCAACTTTTCTCTTTTATTGGTAGAAAATGGGCATCTTAATCCATCCAGATAAATTATTGGAAATAGTAGTGCTTTAATAATACTCTTTTCATTTCTTTCTGTATTGTATTTCACTCTGTCTCTTATTAGCTACATTCATTCCTGCAGAGGATTTCATTCAACAACAGTGCTGGAGATGAAATTGCATTCAATCAACAGGGTGAATTAGTAGCTGGATTTGACATTATGAACTTGGTCACATTCCCAAATAAATCTTATGTAAAAGTCCAAGTTGGGGAACTGGATCCTCCATGGAAAACCTTCATGATTAAGAATGACCAAATCCAGTGGAACCAAAAATTCACTCAGGTGGATGTCAATAGCATGATCTTCAGTGATAGACTTCATGCATAATCTGTGCCACATGCTTAGAGTTCCCATGTGTCAAAAATCAGCATGTGATAGATACAGTTTTAAATAAGAGTACCTCTCTAAAGTCACACCATAAATTATGAACAGTTTTCTTACTTAGCATTTGTATCATATTGCAGGAAGCAAATGTGACTAAGTACTCAGAGTCATTGGGTAGTGGCAATGTGCAAACTGAATGAATGAATGAATCATTCATTCAATCAATCAATCAATGAATAGGCCATTCTTTGGGGTAGCCAAGGCTAAGATGTGATATCTCATTCCTGAATTCTGTCTGTGAAAGTTAAAGGAAGTTGAGCTAAAACCAACTTTTTATGGACATAAGTATTATACTCATAGACTTTAAGTGATTGCCTCAGACAGTGACTATTTGCAGTTACAACAATGATGGAAAAGTAACTTTGCAAGCAAAGTCTGCATTTATGACCTTCACAATGCCTCTCAGTCACATTTTTGCGATCAATACATAGATGTGTATTACCAATTGTGTGTCTGCTTACTCTCTTGCAATCCCTTTCTCTCTAGTGACTGTAAATACAAACATTAATTTTCTTCTTGCAAATTATTCCAATGCCAGAATGAACATTCACAATGGCAAGGGAATGATGGGAGGAAGGTTATAAGATTTGCTCTTTTACTTGACTTTCTCTTGAGTCCAGTTCCAGAAACCTTCCCCCTTGTTTGGGCTCAGCCATCTGTTATGATTCACATCCTTCTGATTCTGTAAAGCACAGGAAAACTGAAATAAAATCATAAGCACAGCCATACTCATGTGACGTTTCACTTAGTGAGTGCTTTGCTTAATGATCAAGTTACCAATCCTAATTCCAATCACTAAATTATGACTACCTGTATGCCTAAATTGCTCCCCCAATACCTGGTCCATCCACATGCTTATAAATGTTACATACTGGAAATTCATTTATCACAAAGCAAATTCTGTCTTCCTAATAATAGTTCCTTCCTATTTTTAAATAGGTGCCACCTCTTTCCTTATGCAATGGCCTTTGTCCACCTGGATACCGAAAGATAGGGAAGGAAGGGGAAAAATTTTGCTGCTATGATTGCGCTTTGTGTCCAGAAAGAATGATCTCAACTCAGAAGGGTAAGAAAAATAAGATAAAAATAAAACTGCAATCATATTATTATTTTATCATAACTGCACATTTTACAGTGCATTTTAGTATTTATTTTTACTTGTAACAACACAGTAATCCCTTATTTATTTATCTAAATACATATGTACACTAGCTTTTTTTATATGAGTATCCATGAGTAGGTGGGTGTTTCTGTGCATGCTGAAGCAAGAGATGGATATCCATCAAAAATCACATGATCCAGAACCAGATTAGCATGAAAAGGAGAATGAAGAATTTGAGATAGCACCATTATGGTGGAATCCTTGTGACCATGTAAATGGCACAGGAAAAGAAGGAATGTCAATATAGGTAGTCCTACCATTGCAATGATCATTGGGACTGGGATTCATATGACTAAGTAATGCAGTCATAAAGCACAATGTCACATAACTGCATCACTTATCAATGGTAATATCAGGGGATCTAGGACAATTTGTCACAGCCAACTCACAACGGCCAACTCATTATAGCCAACTCGCTGCAGGACAACTTGCCGCGGAAGAAGACTTACACTAATATTGAAGAAATGGAGGAGTAGAATCATTAAAGAAATGATGCAAAAGTAGGGACAAAATGAAATGTGAATGACAAATTAAAATATTTTTTTGTTATTTTAAATAATTAAACTGAATTGTTGAATTGTCCCATGGAGAGTTGTCCTGTGTTGAGTTGGCCATGATGAATTGACCTGTGATAAGTTGGCTGTGGTGAATTGGCACAGTGAGTTATCCCATTCTGATCTCAGTAGCCTCAGTTTTAGTTGTAACCCAGAGACCAAGTGGGTCATTAAGAAAGGACCAAATGTGACTAGAGTCTTAGACAAGCAAGCCGTCAAATAAGGGTTGCAGACTAATGGGCATTTCAAGCAGACCCTTTGGAGCATAAGCTCCAAAGTTATATGCTATAGAGCATTGGCCAGCAGGGGCTACTACAGCTCTTGGGTGAGCAAGGGATTATATGGATTATGAGACCAACACTTTTCCATACTATTTCAAATACATTCCAAAACACATGTGATGGTTTCCTGATAAAGTAGCTTCTAGTCCAAAGAATGATTAGGATTCTTTTCAAATAATTTTATCTTCTTCTATTTCCAGACATGGAAAATTGCAAGAGTTGCTCCAAGGATCATTTTCCAAATGAGGCTCATGTACAATGTATTCCTAAGACACTGAACTTTCTGACTTTTGAAGAATATTTGGGCATTACTTTTTCTGCCTTGGCTCTGTTTTTTTCTCTTATTACAAGTCTTGTACTTGCAATCTTCATTAAGCAAAGGGACACTCCCATTGTCAAAGCCAACAATCGCAGCCTCACATATATTCTCCTTATCTCTCTCCTCCTTTGTTTCCTTTGTTCACTTCTGTTCATTGGACAGCCCAATAAGACAACCTGTATCCTCCGACAAATGACATTAGGCATCATCTTCTCTGTTGCTATTTCTTCTATTTTGGCCAAAACCATCACAGTCATTGTAGCATTTCTAGCCTCAAAGCCAGGAAGTGTATTCCACAAATGGCTGGGGCAAAAGGTGGCCTATTCTATTATCTGTTTCTGCTCCTTCATTCAAGTAGGTATTTGTACCATCTGGCTGAGTACTATTCCCCCATTTCCAGATTTGGACATGGAGATACTCCTTGGAGAAATCATCATAGAATGTCATGAAGGCTCCATCACCATGTTTTACTGTGTCTTAGGCTACATGGGCCTCTTGGCTCTTCTCAGCTTCACCGTGGCTTTCCTAGTCAGGAAGTTACCAGACAGTTTCAATGAAGCCAAGTTCATTACTTTCAGCATGTTTGTTTTCTGCAGTGTTTGGGTGACCTTTATCCCTACCTACCTGAGCACCAAAGGGAAGTACATGGTGGCTGTGGAGATCTTCTCTATCCTATCTTCTGGTGCTGGTTTATTGGGATGCATTTTCATGCCCAAAATCTATATAATTATATGGAGACCTGAGCTCAACACTAGAGAGCATTTAATACATAAGAAATAGAAAAAGAACAAGACTGAACCTCAATTGTGCTTTTTCAAAAGACAACTGGACTGTTTTAACATTAGGAAGAAGAACAAACCATTTCATTTCTCATCCAAGAAACTTCACTGGTTGTGATGGTGGGAGACAATGGAAGGATAGGTACTGACAGTTGAGACTAGATGGCAGAGTAATAGAAGGATAGTTCTGATAAGATGGTGTGATATGGAAGGATTACATTTCTTTGCTGTCCTCCAGTTGTTAGCACTCTCTATGAGAGCTCTTGATGCCTCTTGGGAGTTTATCTGTGCCCTTGGAGTCACTCGAATCAGAGTGCAATTGGTTGTGGAATCTTGGTAGTGCTGCAAGAGCTGTGTTAAAGACTGAAGATAGGTGGTATCTTATCCCTCCCCCTCTGTTGAGAGAGTGATGCTCAATGTTAACATAAATGGCCTTTTACCTCTCTTTCAAACCAATGATCCATGCTATCCATGGACTTTGTTGTCTTCAAAAGTTAAAAGAGTTGAATATTTCTGTCCAAACTCAATTAATACCAAAGAGTACATATATTAGGAAATAGATTATCCATATAGCTAATAATCTCAGCCACAGGAAATCAGAAGCCAGAATAGAGTTTTTAAAAAGTTGAGTTTATTTCATGCTACCAGTTACAAGAATCTGATCCATTAATGCTCAGGGCAAATTGACACCAGAAAAGAGTCAATGGACTTCAAGGGGGAAGGGTAGAATTTGGTCTCTAATGAGGGGTTAATGACTCCAAACTGATGAGGTGTTTGACCTTGCCCTTCAGTTCAGCTTAGTCATCTACAAATAAAGTATATGTAAATTAGACTTTTTTTCACCACGAATGCTGGTGCCTCTTTAAGAGGAGGGTAATGTTAATTTTTCTGCTTCATTGCAACTATATCATGATGAGTTGTATTGGAAGATAGTTGCTGCAGAGGCAGGAGTGGTGCCATTTTAGAAAGGAAGTTTGTGCTTTGCACATATATAAGAAGTGAACAGTATTGGAAATTAGTCCAACAGCTAAACTAATGTCATTTTAGAAACAAGAGAATTGTGTACGTAGTTTAAAAAGGAATGCAAGACAAATGTTACTCTCATAGCAATAAGAGATAAAATATGCCAATTAGAACATAAGAAATTAAGCTAGTCCTTATTAGGAAAGTAAAACTTGAAAATTCAAGAGCTAGACATAGTCCACTGATTAATTTCATTGTTTAATTGTTTCACTGATTAATTATTCTCACTGCTAGAAAATTTCTTCTTAGTTTCAAATTGAGTCTCTCCTTGATTAGTCTCCATCCATTGCTTCATGTTCTGCCTTCAGGTGCTTTGAAGAATAGGTTGAACCCCCTCTTCTTTGTGTCAATCCCTGAGATATTGGAAAAAAAGCTAAAGGGCTGCCATAAAGAAGAGGGGAGTCAACCTGTAGTGTATGCCTTTAAAGCATACACGGAAATGTCAGCACAGCAGGGGGCTGGACAGCTCCAGGCTATAACTGCTTCGGCGGGAAAGCCTGAATAGAGCGAGTCGTTGACAGCCCCAGGGCATGGTCAGCTCTGGCGGGAAGCCAGGGTTCAAATCCATTGGCCACCTGCACTGGTGGGAAGCCCAGGTTTAAATCTATTGGTCACCATTCACCTGGGCAGGTATAAAGAGACGCCAGGTAACCCCTTTGCCCCAGCTTCATTTCTGACTCAATAAAGAAATACTACCCAGCTCAAGTGTCCGTCTCTCCATTCAACCATGTGACTTTGCACGCAACTTTGCACAACCTATTCTCCAAAGCACCTGAAGGGAGAACATTTGGTGGAGCACTGGGCTAATGCCTCCTTAAGTAACACCAGCTGCCTGCAGTTAGTGCAGGTTCGAGTCCCACCAGGCTCAAGGTTGACTCGGCCTTCCATCCTTCCGAGGTAGGTAAAATGAGGACCCAGATTGTTGGGGGCAATAAGCTGACTTTGTAATATTGCCGCTTGGGGGGGCCGAAAGCCCTAATAAGCAGGCATATACATAGAATGAAGGCTATTGCTAAGCACATTGATTTGTGCTTAGATTGTAAGCCGCCCTGAGTCTTCAGAGAAGGGTGGGATATAAATTGGATTAAAAAAAACATAAAGCAATTAATGCTTACTAATCAAGGAGAGGACCAACCTAGAATGAAGGAAAGATTTCCTGACAGAATAATTAATCAGTGGAATGACTTGCCTCCAGAAGTTGTGGGTGCTCCAACACTGGAGGCTTTTAAGAAGAGATTGGACAATCATTTGTCTGAAATCGTATAGGGTTTCCTCCTTGAAAAGGAGGTTGGACTACAAGAGCTCCAAGTTGCCTTCCAACTCTATTATTCAGTTAATCTGATATTTGGCTAAGCATCACACATGACTTAAAATGGCTTTGCACCCTTTGCAAAGAGGTTGGACACACTCAGATCTCAATGCTTTTGCCTTGTGTGCTAAATAAAACTTTTGAACTCTGAACTGTAGCATCTGGCATTTTAATCTGAACTAGAAACAAACTAAGGGACAAAATTCTTCTAACAGTTATCTAGCTATACCAATTATACTGGTGAACTGGAAGCCTCTAGCTGCAGTTCAATTAGTGGTGCTCACTTATACAGCCCTCCATAGTATAGGCCATGGCTATATGATGGACTGTCCCACTCTCTTTATTTTTGCCCACTGCCATAACATCTAGCGCACTTCCTTTTTCCTTCTGCCAAGCAATGTTGCCTATATCATTCCAAAGTTTAAGGAATTGCAATAAACCAAATCAAGTTGTTTTGACATTACACAAACATTTGCACTTCTGCACTTCACTTACCTTTTCCCTACTTATCACAAATATTGTAATTAATGTCATGAGTCAACTCTCCAGAGATCCGAAAATTACACTAGAGAACAACAAAAATCAGCAGACAAAAACAGAAAAATTGTCCACATTTCCATTCGTGCATAAGGTTAAGTTTGAGTGTCAGTAGGAACCCACTTCCTCTGAATCTTGAGCAGCTTTGCATAAGGGACGTTTCAGTACTAAAAGCATAACTTTGTAATTGTATGAACTCTCTTATCAGCAGTTAGAGTTCCATCAAAACAACTGGCATGAACAAATGTTGATTGCAGGAATAGTGCTGCAGGCAACCAGGAGAGAGACAAACTGCAGACAAATGTTTGCCTGCAGGACTATGAGGGCTAAAGTACAGTTAAGTATTGCCCTACTGCTGACCTCCCAGATGACCATCACATTAGAAAACATTAAATGCACTGGAACCTCTGCAGTGTCTGTTCCGCATGAATGGCACCAGGAAGGCAAATACATCATTGGTGGGATAGCATCACTCCTTCATTATGGATTCCCCAACTATGTGTACAATGTGCACCCTTCTGAGGAATCGTTTACCTTCCCATTGTAAGAAATCAATTCCCAGTCTGATCCATAAGGTGAAGCTTGATGTTATGGATTATGTGCCATCAAGAAATTGTCCTCTTTTAGCAACCACATAGGTAGATCTTTCAAGTCTTCCAACAGAGATGTTATTTTACTGAGGCTTTATGATTCTGTGGCTATCAGTTTTTCCTGTCCTTTTAAAATGGAAGGGGGGAGTGCTTCATCCTTTATTTTAAAAATATGAATGGTTCAAATCCATGTATCAGATCAAATTATTTGTTCTTTTCACCTTATATCATCTTATGTCATTGGAGGCAGCTCTACAGATAAGTGATCCCTTTCACTACTTATTTAATTACTTGACTTTTGCTGATTGCAGGAATTAAACTTGAAAAGAACCATGGAAAACGGATATGCTAACAATCAGCCAAGCACTTCTCCCTGTGAATAGTTCTATAGTTCCAAGGTTACAAAAAAAAACAAGAATAGGAGGATCCTTAATGTCTATGGAGCTTCTCAGTCATCAAAGTCATAGTTGTCCCAAAGATGCTTTTTCATGAGGCAACTGGAGTTTCTTGCTGGGTTTTTTGAAGATGTTTCGCTTCACATCCCAAAAGCTTCAAAGAAAAGCAAGAAAATCCAGTTGCCTCATGAAAAAACATCTTTGGTAGGATCCTTAAACGTTTGTTGGCCAATTTTATTCTGTTTTGGCTGCATAACCTGAAGATGAGGAGATTAAATATGGTTGCTATTGCATCAGTTATAAAGAAATAGACCTCTTCTATATTCTTCAGTGTGGCTACTAAGCCAGCTGTTAACTTGCTCAAGAATGAAAACATTAAAGAAAAGACCACCTCCTAAATTTCCAGCCATTCCTTTCTCTATGTACAGTCTTCTGTTTTATATGATCAAAAATAAGTTCAATTTACCTCTATTCTTTCTATTGATAGTTGAATATTTTCTTCCTAAAAATTCAGACAGTCTTGTTATTCTTATTCAGCCCAGCTAAGCTAGCCCTTTTTTTTGGCTGATTTTATCTTTCAAAGGTGAATGTAGAAAGCTTTGCTCACTCTCAATATTTCGTACCTTATTCTTTACAGAAAACAAATTTAGAGAATTAGAGAGATTAATGTAGATTAAATTATTGTAAGTCGTCCAGAGCTAACTTGTAGTAAAATTGGCAGCCTATAAATTTGATAAATAAATAAATAAAATAAATAGATTTATTTTTTTTAGAAAAGAAGGACTAGGGAAGAAATGATAGCAGCTTTCCAGTATTTGAGAGGTTGCCACAAAGAGGAGGGAGTCAAGCTATTCTCCAAAGCACCCGAAGGCAGGACAAGAAACAATGGATGGAAATGAATCAAGGAGAAAAGCAAGCTAGAATTAAGGAGAAACTTCCTAACAGTGAGGACAATTAACCAGTGGAACAGCTTGCCATCAGAGGTTGTGGGTGCTTCATCACAGGAAGTTTTAAGAAGAGACTGGACAGTCACTTGTCTGAAATGGTATAGGATCTCCTGCTTGATCAGAAGGTTGGACTAGAAGACCTCCAAGGTCTTCTAGGTGCTCTATTCCAACTGATAGTCCCCCACCAAACAACATTAAGAACTGGGGTGGGAGAAAAATAAACACTATCAGAATTGAAGATTATCCATTCTCTGTTATATTAAGGCAATTTCATATATAGTGGATTATCAATTTTCATTCACTTCCAATCTAGTGAAACATTCTCAACAGAAAGCCTCAAATTAGGAGATTTACGGGCTACATGCTAAAATTATTTTGTGAAACAAACCACGATGAAACCAGGGACTGTTTGGAGAGGAGTAGAAGAACAAATACATTTACATATATTTACCTGGTTGCTACTCCTATGTTTTTCTTTAACTAGAAGTTTAGTATTTCAAATCAAGGAAGGTACATAATATTTCATTTACTTAAAGCATGAGTTGTTTGTGGACAATTAAAACCTTATTCAAAGTGAAGTACTATATTCAAAGTATAAAACAGTGTGTTTTAAACATGGCAACGTTAAAATGTGTGGACTCCCCAAATTCCCAGCCAGCATGAGGGCAGAAGAAATTTTGCAAGAACAATGTTTGGTAGTCCAAAGTTCCAAAGTCTCCTTTTCTTTCATTTAACATATTCTTCAGATTCTTTTTCCTTTGCTTTTTATTCTGTTTTCTCCTCTCTCCAGCTGTCAACAGTTCTTCTTTCCCCTTCTCTTCAATTTCTTTTTTTTTACATTTTGTGACATTCTATTTATTTGCAACTGTTGAAAAGTTACAAGAGGTTCTTTCATCACCCAAATAACTTTATTTGCAGTGTGGTGACAAAATTCTACCAACATGTTTTGTCTTTGGAGTTCGCCATAAAAGAGATCAATCAGGACCCCCAAATCTTGCCTAATATCACCCTTGGATTCCAAATCTATGATAGCTACTCTGATTCAAAGATGACCTATCGTACCAGCCTGGATCTGCTCTTCAAAGTACATGAGTTTGTTCCCAACTACCTATGTCGGGCAACCCAAAATCTCATAGGAATTATTGGAGGATTAAGTTCTGATACCTCCTCACGTATGGCAGAAATTTTTCAGCTCTTCAAAATTCCACAGGTAGAAGCTAAAACTATAGACTCAGGAACTTATTACAGATAAGTCTTTCTTGTCTTCCTTTGAAGTTATTAACTTGATGGTTTAGAGATCATGAGATATTTACAAGTCTATTACTCTCTCTTCAGTCATTAGCTGCTTTAAATAATTAAGCTGTTAATAAAGGTAAAGGTTCCCCTGCACATGCGTGCTAGTCGTTTCCAACTCTAGGGGCCGGTGCTCATCTCCGTTTCAAAGCCGAAGAGCCAGCGCTTGTCCGAGGACGTCTCCGTGGTCATGTGGCCGGCATGACTAGACGCCAAAGGCACACGGAACGCTGTTACCTTCCCACCGTAGTGGTCCCTATTTTTCTAATTGCATTTTTACATGCTTTCGAACTGCTAGGTTGGCAGAAGCTGGGACGAGTAACAGGCGCTCACTCTGTTACGTGGCACTCGGGATTCGACCCGCCAAACTGCTGATCTTCTGATCGACAAGCTCAGCGTCCTAACCCACTGAGCCACCGCATCCCTCAAGCTGTTAATAGATGTCTACTAATATTTATTACAAACATCCACAATGATATACATTTTAAATATATAAATAAATATGATCCATGCAGTCTATATATTAAGGAAAAGAAGTACATTCTGCGAAAACTCAAATGAATGCTTTAAATATTTTTTCCAGTTCCATTTGGAAGTAAATCATTTGAACTGGAAAAAAATTTTTTAAAAAAAAACACAGAATTCTGTAAAAATAAGTTTTTCTTTCTCGCTTTGTTTGTTTCTCAGATTTTTACTTACTATGTTTGGTTTTCTGTTTCCTTCCTTCTGTTTCCTTGCTCTAGATTTCGTATGGCTTGTTTGAATTAGAAATTCCTGCTGAGTCACATTCTCCATCTTTTTATCGTATGGTCCCTAATGAAGCTCTTCAGTATGAGGGTTTAATCCAGCTCCTTCTGCATTTCAAGTGGAAATGGGTAGGGCTCATCTTAGTGAATAACCTAGATGGAGAACATTTTTTGCAGATCTTGGAACCTCTGCTTTTGAAAAATAAGATCTGCTCTGAATTCACAGCAAGAGTTGACAAAAATCAGAATTTCGGTAGCATTTCTGACGTAATCAACGAGGCAGTGAGTCATCTCAGCATTTTTAAAGAGAAAAAAGCCCAGGCAATTATTGTATATGGTGAAAACATAACTGTGATGTGGTTGGCTTCAGCATTGCTACTAGGAGTTTATCTTGTAACTGATCCAACTTACACTGGGACTTTGTCTACCTCAAAGGTGTGGATTACAACTGCTCAAAATGACTTCACTTTACATCTCCTGCAAAAGTCATTTCCGATGCTAATGTTTCATGGAGCGCTTGCCTTCATGTTTCATACAAAACAGCCACCAGGATTTCAGAATTTTCTTCAGAAAATCAGCCTTCCTAATAGGAAAAGAGATGGCTTTATTTCCAGTTTTTGGGAACAAGCTTTTGACTGTACAAATGGCACCTGTCATGGAGAAGAACACCTGGAGAGTCTTCTTGCACCTTTCTTTGAAATGAGTATGACTGGCCACAGTTACAGCATCTACAATGCAGTTTCTGCTCTGGCACATAGCTTGCACAAAGCTTTCACATCGCGATCCACCCATCAAGTAAGGGAGAGTTGTGCCAGAAAAGTAAAAAAAGTGGAACCTTGGCAGGTAAGCTTTCTCATGTTTTTTTTTTAAATTGGCTAGAATACAGATAGTCCTTGACTTACAGTCACAACGTAGCCCAACATTTCTGTTGCTAAGCAAGACATTTGTTAAGTGAACTTTGCCCCATTTTATGACCTTTCTTGCCATACTTGTTAAGTGAATCACTGAAGATGTTAAGTTCAGAACAAACAAAATGGGAAGCCTCTGCCTAATGCCTCTGGCAGTTTTTTGTCCACCCTCCCCTCCATTGCCTCCATGCCTGGAGTGCATCTACACCTGCCGAAAGGGCAGTTCTTCATCCGCAATCCCTCCCACAATGCCGGAAGCCACACACCACCTCCATTCCCTGCTGCGTCCCGTCCCCACAGCCCCTACGATCACCTATCGCCCATCACACACTGTCAGGCAGAAGTACTATGGCCTGAGGGTCCCATTACATTTCCTCCCCCCCCCATCTCCTTCCTTCCTCCATGCTCAGTAAGGGATGATAGGTAGGGGAGAGATTGGCAGCATTGCCAGTGGCCCTGTCACCACAAGCCATGGCTTTCCCATGTGGTGGTGAGGGAAGTGAAAGGGAAGCCTTGTGGGCTGGGAGGCCAGGCCGGTAAGCAGGGCATGGAGGCACTGGTGCAGGTGCTGATCTAAAACTTGGTGCGGCCATCCAGCTGGAACGCAGTCAGCCTTAGATCTGCAGTGCCACCCTGGAGCCAGCAAGGGGCCACCAAGCCACCTTGGCCCTGCCCCCGGGTACTGCACACAGGAGGCAGTGAGCATGCAAGGGCTGGTGTCCTGGGTGAAAGGGAAGTGCTGGTTCAGATGGCCATCACCTGGTTGCAGATCAGTGCCCGGTTGGCCTGGTCCAGGCCAAGCCACTACAGGCCGGTCCTTCGCTTTTTCCAGGACAGCCCTGCGGGCCATATCTAACCACATTGTGAGCTGGATCTGGCCCACAGGCCTTGTGTTTGACGTGTCTGCCCATTTCAGAAAAGTGATTGAAGACTGGACTTCTTAAAAACCTCCATTGATGAAGCACCCACAACTTCTGAAGGCTGTTACACTGGTTAATTGTCCTCGCTGTTAGGAAGTTTCCCCTTAATTCCAGGTTGCTGCTTTCCTTGATTAGTTTCCATCCATTGTTTTCTGTCTTGCCTTCTGGTGCTTTGGAAAATAAGTTGACCCCCCCTCCTCTTTGTGGCAACATCTCAAATACTGGAATATTGCTCTCATGTCACCCCTAGTGTTGTGTATGCCACATTAACACCTGGTGGCATTGGTCAAGTGACCTGATTGGTCAACCTGTTCGGCGGGAAATGTAGGACACCGGGTTGGGTGTCACCTGTCCGGTGGGAGAATAGAGCCAGCTGGTTGGCTGACTGCGGGGATGCGGGGAATCTATAAGAGGGCAACAGGAGAGAAGTTCTTCAGTTCCATATTGTAATCAATAAAGGTGTAAACTCTGATTGTCGTCTCCTGGTCATTACACGTGGCACCCAGGAGTTAACACCTAGTCCATCTTTTTTCTAGACTAGCCAAACCCAAATCCTGCAACCATTCATATGTTTTTTTTATTGAAAAGTTTTACAGTACATTTTTGAATACAAAACCCCTCCCCTCCCCCTCCCCTCTCCCCAAACCTCCCCAACTCTCCCCTCCCCTCCCCCCTCTCCTCGACTTCCCAGAGCTAAATACAGGGTATAAAAATACAAACAAACATAATCTAAAATATGCAAACAACAATAAAATATTAAATTCTATCGCACTTTAACTCTTAATAAAATAACTACAAGCTAGTTATACATCATATAAATCCACTACTTATTCAAATGCTAAGTGAAACTTTTTAGTCCCATATTTATTCTGGATATAATCAATCCATCTTCTCCACTCCACAATATATCTCTGTTGCAATTGGTCTTTCAAATACGCTGAAATCTTTGCCATTTCCGCCAGATTGGAAACTTTTAAAGTCCATTCTTCTATAGTCGGCAGTTCTTCCTTCTTCCAATATTGTGCTACTAAAAGTCTCGCTGCCGTAATTAAATTCAACATCAACTTAGTGTCCACAACGGTAGTATCTGTGATAATGCCCAGTAAAAACAATTGCGGACAAAACTTTATCCTTTTCTTGAATATTTTTTGCATATTCCACCAAATTTTAATCTAAAAAGCTTTAACCCTTTTACAAGTCCACCATATATGAAAATACGTTGCATCCTCACAACCACACCTCCAACATTTGGGCTGGCAGTTCGGATACATACTTGCTATTTTTTTAGGATCTAAGTGCCACCCATTCATATGTTTAAGTCTCCAGGCCTTTACTCATCTTAGTTGCTCTTCTTTGTACTTTTTCCAAAGTCTCAACATCTTTTTTTTGTAATGTGGTAACCAAAACTGGAGGCAATATTCCAGGTGTGGTTTTACTAAGTCTTTATAAAGTGAGTTTGATTCTATGTCTATGTACATACAACCAAGGATTGTATTAGCTTTTTTGGCTGCTGCTGCATATTACTGACTGACTCATATCCACTAGGGCAGGGCTTTTCATCCTTATCACAGATTGTACCACTTTTTAGAGCATGACAATATTTAAGCACCACCAGTGTTTAGCAAGGTGTCAAAAACTTGATGACTAAAAAAAGGGGGGGGGATTTGGAGTTTTACTGATTAGATTCATTTGTTGTTATAGAAATGGCTAGTTTATAATATTATGGAAAAGTAAAAAGTTGAGGTTCAATGTTAATGCTTCCTTCTACTGCAACAGAGGAAGTCTGTTCTTTTTTTTCTTCTCCCCCTCACTTTTCCTCCCTTTTTCCTCCCCACTGTATCCTATAATTTGCTTTTGTATTTTTCTGTTTTATTCTGTAATCTAATAAAATATTACAAACTGTAGGAAAAAAGGAAAAAAGTACCAGTTTTAATTTCTTTGGTGGCTGTTCCTTTGCTGAATCACTTTCCCGTTGCACTGACAAATGTATGATGAATTTATCCATGTTTATTAATATGCACCACTACCAGCTAGCTCAGGGATCTTCAAACGTGTCACTTTTAAGACCTGTGGACTTCAACTCCCAGAATTCCTCAGCCATCATGGCTAGATGAGGAATTCTGGGAGTTGAAGTCCACAGGTCTTAAAGTTGCTAAGTTTGTAGACCCCTGAGCTAGCTGGTCGGCCCTTCTTAGCTCTCCTTCCACAGTGTAATAAGAATGCACCCCCCCCCCAATCCCTTCTCTGTACCCTTAAAGACACAGGAATCAAGTGCGAAGCAAGAAAAGCTCATAAAATAAACACATAAACTCTGTGGGTTGTTTTTTTCTTTAAGCTGCCTCAGGGGTGTCATGTGTCACAATGTTGCAATCTATGACTGAAAGGCTCCACCAATTGCAAAAAGCTTTAGCTTTCAAATTAAACCTGTTTACCTTCAAAGAAAACTTTCCGAAAGCCATAGACAGACTCAAGATAAGGGGGTAAAACTAATTACATTTATTTAAAGGGATTAAACCTACGGAAGTCAACACTTTAGACTCATTGCTAGCCTAAAATACAGACTAAAATATTCCAATAACCAAAGCACACAAAGGAGCCTCTGAATTACAAAACGCTGTAAAAACTGTACTAAAATCTGGTTTCCGGTTCCTGTTTTCAGTGTAGCAGTTGGAGAATTCAATCCTCCGGCTTTTATCTCATCAGCGCTGTTTGCATTCTCCTGGCTGGAGAAAATGAACCAGGGGACCTTTCCTTCCAGCAACAGCTACTGCTTCTCTATCCCTATTTCCTCCCTGCCAGCTGACCTCTCCTTCTTTCCCTGTTGTCTTTTTTTCCCTTTCCTGCCCAAACCACCTCCTTTTATAGCCTCTCCTCTGCTTCCCCCCCCCCCACTTTTCTTAAGTTCACCACCAGCTCCACACTGCTTCCGGAAGCACCAATCAGCTGGAGCCCTGCAGGCTCCTGTGGCTTCTGTCAAACCCAGACAGTCCTGCAGCTGCAGATGCCTCTCCCTCAGGCTTGGCTAGCTTTGGCTCATTCCTCTCCCCTGATACACTGGGCTAGCAGTCGCGTACCACCTGCCACATGGCAAAGTACCACAGGTGGTACGCGTACCACTGGTTGAAAAGCCCTGCATGCACTAGGGCATCCAAGGTCCCTCTCACAGTTACTGTTTTTCAGCCAGGTGTTGCCTAATCTGTACTTGTACCTTTGGTTTTTCCTGCCTAAGTGTAAAACCTTGCATTTCTCCACATTAAATTTCATGTTGTTGGACAGAGCCCTTTGTTCAAATATATCAAGATCCTTTTGGATCCAGAGTTTGCCTTCTGGGGTGTTGGCTATTCCTGCTAGCTTGGTGTGATCTGCAAATTTGATGGGTTCCCCTTCTATTCCCTCATCTAAATCATTTATGAAGATATTAAAGAGTACTGGGCCTAAGATGGAACCTTGTGGTACCTCACTGCTTACTTCCCTCCACATAGAAGTAGTACCATTAAGGATTACTCATTGAATATGGTTTGTCAGCCAGTTACAAATCCATCTGGTGGTGATGTTGTCTATCCCACATTTTTCTAGCTTACCAAGAAGTGGGTTGTGTTCTACTTTGTTGAATCCAGCTTCCCATTGATTTTTCTTGTCAGAAAGTTGCAAAAAGTGATTATATAACATCAGGACACTGCAACCAACATAAATATAATCCAGTTGCCAGACATCCGAGTTTTGATCTCATGACCATGCAGATGCTACAATAGTTGTAAATGTGAAAAATGGTCATGTCACTTTTTTTAGTATCATTGTAACTTTGAACAGTCATTAAATGAACTAGGACTACCTGTACAACTGAGGGATCTCCATTACCCACCATTCTGATATTCGTCAAGTTTATTATTATTTTTTCATTAAACATATGTACTGCCCATTTCACTACCCAAAGCAACTCCGGATGGCTTACACTACAATAAAATCATAAATATTAAAATATTAAAATTAGTGAATCATATTGTATAGGGAAATCCATGCTTTTTTAAAATAGAAAATAAAATAAAATTTTGACAGAGGTTTGTTCTTCAAGCTTGCTGTTTAGTTCCTGGACATTTTGTTACCAAACTAGGTAATATCTTCAGCGCAGTTTGTGGTGAAGTGTCTTGTTTGGTTTCTTCTCTGTTTATATAGGTCCTGTGTGGTGTTGTGATCAGTTGGTCACATGACTGGTTGTTTGTGAGGTACAAAATTCAACTGGTGAGGAGATGGTTGGTTCTGTCACTGATTGGTAGTTGAGCACTGCTGGTCCTGAAACTTTTGTAAAATAAAAATAGTTCCATTCTTTAACAATGGTTTCTGAATGGGTAGTGTTCCCAAGACCATCCATGTTCACCACTTGAAAGAATATAGCATGAATATTTCAAACCTTTCTCTTATTCATCTTTTTTTGAAGGTCCACTCATTTCTGCAGAGAATTACCTTCAACAACACTGCTGGAGATGAAATTAGTTTGAACGAGCAGGGAAAATTAGAGGCTGGATTTGACATTGTGAACTTGATCACTTTCCCAAATAATTCTTATGTCAGAATCCACATTGGAGAAATGCGCCCGCACAATTCTCTAGGAAAAGCCTTTGTGATTAATGAGGAGAGAATCCAGTGGCAATCAGAGTTTACTCAGGTATATTAATAATTATATTGTCTAAGTGAGAAAAATTCTGTACACCTTTTGCCATGCATGCCACATATCCCCAGGTATTATTTGAGATCTTACACAGGAAATACAAAAGATCAGCTGAGATGGGCAGATCACTAGCAGAGTAACTAAATTCCAGTCTTACAGAGCAGGCCCACTCCAAGAATGTGCCATTCACAGCTGACTGGCAAAGAGCTATCTGTCTTTAATTTCATACACAAATTTAAGTAGCCCAAGGCTTAAAGTTTCCTTTCATGCTGGCACAATGTGAATGTCCTTACCTTCCCTAAAGGGATTGAATTACAATTGGATTCCAACACAACCCCTATATTGTATGTAAGTGGCTACTGTGTTTCCCCTAAGATAAGACCTATCACGAAAATAAGACCTAGCTTGATTTTCACATGTGTGCCCAATATAAGCCCTACCCCAAAAATAAGCCCTACTTAAGACCCCGCCCACTCCATTGCACCTGATTGCATGAGGTGGGGTGAGGTGCATGGGTAAAAATCAAGCTAGGGCAGAGATGGGGAGTTGGAGCTGCCCCATATACCCTGCAACCACTTACCTTAGGACAGTTGAAGCCAGGCCTCCCATGCCCTCACCTCATAGGCCCACATTTTCTGCAGCGCTCACTACTGGGTCACCCTCAGCCTCTGTTTTGCTGTCAGAGACCTTCCAGAAAAGCCTCTGCAGCTGAGAAACAAGCTCCAGATTGATATGCACACCGCCCCCAGCTTCCATTTTGGCATCACAGGCCTTCCAGAAAGGCCTCTGCAGCTGAGAAATGAGCTCTGGAAGGCTTCCGGAAGGCCTCTGACGGCAAAACAGAAGTCGGGGGTGCCACACGAGAGCAATGGCAAGTGGCCACAGAGGTAGGCTGGTGAAGTGAGGGAGGTGTCGGGGAGTGGGAGGCCTGGCTGCAGTGGTCCTAAGCTAAGCGGGTAAGACATCCAAAAATAAGACCTGGTGCCTCTTTTGGAGGCAAAAGAAATATAAAACCAGGTCTTATTTTCAGGGAAACAAGGTAGGAAGATGATAGAGATGAGATGAGATGAGATGAGATGAGATGAGATGAGATGAGATGAGATGAGATGAGATGAGATGAGATGAGATGAGATGAGATGAGATGAGATGAGATGAGATGAGATGAGATGAGATGAAATAGATGATGATAGATAGATAGATAGATAGATAGATAGATAGATAGATAGATAGATAGATAGATAGATAGATAGATAGAAGCAAGAGAGAGAAGAGAGAGAGAGATGATAGAGTTAGTGATGGGAGAGAGGGAGAGAGAGAGAGAGAGATGATAGATAAATAGATTCAGGGCTTTTTTTGTCATAGAACGCTCAGAATGGAGTTCCAGCACCTTTTTTTGGATGGAAACTTGTAGGGTAGGCAAGGCGGGTTGTATGACATGTGTGAGTTCCGGCACCTTTTTCTTTTACAAAAAAAGCACTGGAGATTATAGATAAGAGAGAGAGAGAGAGAGAGAGAGAGAGAGAGAGAGAGAGAGAGAGAGAGAGAGAGAGAGAGAGAGAGAGAGAGAGAGAGAGAGAGAGAGAGAGAGAAACAGGCAGATCTTATAGGTATAGAGTGATTGACTGACTGACATTGATTGATTGATTGATTGATTGATTGATTTTACTAACTTCCTGACTTTTTGAATAGTTGCCACCTCTTTCCTTATGCAATGATCCTTGTCCACCTGGATCCAGAAAGACAAAGAAGGAAGGGGAGAAATTTTGCTGCTATGATTGTGCTCCATGTCCAGAAAGGATGATATCAAACCAAATGGGTAAGTTGCATCACCTGAAAACAAATCTCAATTATTTTGGAGCACAGTTTTCTTTCTATATCATCCATGACTCCAGGCCCAATTGGAATCTTACTCTGCTTGATGATGGGATACAATAACTAAATCCCACAGCAATCACATAGCATAAATATCCATCTAAGAACTGTACAATACATTTTCATGTTTTGGTCAGCCTTTGAGCCCTTATGATCTAATAGCTATTGTTATTTATTTATTTTATCATAATTTTGAGTAGTTTCTTCTCTGGACACTGTACGATGTTCCAGTTAAAGCTAAATGAAGAGAATCTTACTCTGATTCTTTTCTGAGGGTCTCTCTTCTAATTTTTTGCTATTGAAACATGCAAATATTGTGCATCTACTTGAACTTTTTCTGACTGCAGGCCATGATTGAGTCATTACTAAAGTGGGAGAATTTGATCACTTACTGTCACCGAGTTTACCATTTTTGGGTGTACTAGCATTTACTGGTTTCTGTCATGAAATTGTTACTAAGAAGGACACCTGAGAAGGTTGCTCTAAAAATAGTAAAATAAATTTATTTCTTTCCTTTAATTTCAGACATGGAGAATTGTATTGTTTGCCCAAAAGAACAATTTCCAAACCAAGTTCATGATGAGTGCATTCCAAAGACACTGAACTTCCTCTCCTTTGAAGAGCCGCTGGGCATTACTCTCGTATCTTTGGCTCTTCTCTTTTGTCTGGTTACAGCTTTGGTGTTTACAATCTTCATTAAGCAACGGGACACTCCTATTGTCAAAGCCAACAACTGCAACCTCACCTATCTCCTCCTGATCTCTCTTTTTCTCTGTTTCCTCTGCTCTCTTTTGTTCATTGGATATCCCGGTAAGGTGACCTGCCTCCTCCGACAAATAGCATTTGGTATCATCTTCACTGTTGCAATTTCTTCTATTTTGGCCAAAACCATCACAGTCATTATAGCATTCCTAGCATCAAAGCCAGGAAGCCTATTCCACAAATGGGTGGGGCAAAAGTTGGCCTATTCTATTATCTGCTTCTGCTCCTTCATTCAAGCAAGTATTTGTATTGTTTGGCTGGGAACGTCTCCTCCGTTTCCCAATTTGGACATGGAAACACTCCATGAAGAAATCATAGCAGAATGTCATGAAGGGTCCATCACCATGTTTTACTGTGTCTTGGGCTACTTAAGCTTTTTGGCTCTTCTCAGCTTCACTGTGGCCTTCCTAGCCAGGAAGTTGCCAGACAGTTTTAATGAAGCCAGGTTCATTACTTTCAGCATGTTAGTTTTCTGCAGCGTTTGGCTGACCTTTGTCCCCACTTACCTGAGCACCAAAGGGAAGTACATGGTGGCTGTAGAGATCTTTTCTATCCTGTCTTCCAGTGCTGGTTTACTGGCATGCATCTTCATCCCCAAAATCTATATAATTGTGCTGAGACCTGAGCTTAACACTAGAGAACATTTAATACACAAGAAATAGAACAGGATTGCATTTTGAATAACCCAATGCTAGTCTCTACAACTGCATTCATAAATATGAATAAGCAAGTAATCTGAGGAAGCTGTGTGCATGTTTCAAACAGTTATATAGATGATTTCTGTCCAAGTTCCAATAGTACAGACAAGACTTATTTTCCAAAACAACAGAAGGCAAGACAAGAAACAATGGATGGAAAGTAACCAAGGAGAGAAGCAAAATGGAACTAAGGAGAAATTTCCTGATAATGGGAACAATCAGCCAGTGGAACAGCTTGCCTTCAAAAGTTATGGCTCCATCACAGAGACTTGGAGAAGAGATTGGACAGACATTTGACAAATGGCTGTTAGCAACACACAAGGAGGGGACGCTTTCCTAACAGCTCACAAGTCAAGCATACCAATGTTAACTTGGATTGCCAACAAAGTTCTGTCTGTGACAAAACAGAACACAAAATTGCTTTCTCCTTCGAACTGGGGCATTTCCAACCAAGTTGCTTCTCCTCCCTCTCTCCCTCCCTCCCTCCCTTCCTCCCCTGCTTTTTTTTTTAAGTGCCAGAGGCTCCCATTCTTTTCCTCTCCAATGTCACAGCATGGGGCTGCAAGGAAGTGAGACCCCCCCCACACATACACGCATGTACACACACACACACACACACACACACACACACACACACACACACACACAGGTCTGGGAGAGGCGAGCTGAGAGCCATGCAGAGGCAACAACAAGGGGAGGGGGTCAAAATGTGAAGCCTCCTGCCCAGAGCCTCTGACAGCTAAAATAAAATAAACCTGAGAAGCACTCAGAAGGCAGTCCCTTTCCCAGCTTGCTCCTTCCTTCCTTCCTTCCTTCCTTCCTTCCTTCCTCCCCTGCTTCTCTTTCCTTACTCTGCACTCAGGAAGGGATGATGGGAGGGGGAAAGATTGCCAGTGCTGCTGGTGGCCATGCTGCCACTGGCCGTAGCTATCCCACACAGGCAGGGGGGGGTCACGGTGAAAGGGAAACCTGCTGGATGCAAGGCTTGATCAGTGAGCGCGCATTGATCTACTGGTGGGGGCCATCAAAGGCAGAACACGCTCAGCCTTAGATCCACAGGGCAGCCCTGGAGCCAGCGAGCCCCCCCCTTCTCTGCCCCACCCCCTGGGGGTGCACGGAGAAGGCAGCGAGTGCATGAGCACTGTCGTCCTGGGGGAAAGGGAAGTGCTTCTGTTGCCTTTTTTCTTTCTCAGTGGTCACCAGGGACGGTCAGCAGGGATGCCGGATGCTTGCCGCCTCCACTTCATGTGCCCAGGGGGCAGGGCAGAGGCAGCCCCTTGCTGGCCCTTTCCCACAAAAACCTCCTTTTATATCCTCTCCTCTCTCTCCCCCCACTCCTCCTCCTTTTCTCTTCAGGGCACCTCCAGCTTCCCAAAGCGCCAATCAGCTGTAGCCCGGCATTGTTCCTGGGGCTTCTGCTGAGCCCCGACAGCCCTGCAGCTCCAGCTGTATCTCCCTCAGGCTTGTGTGGCAATGCTGCCGCTTCAGCTCATTCCTCTCCCCCCCCACACACACACACTACCATTTCTCTAGTATGGTCACATACCCTCTGCCAGGTGCCAAAGAACTACCGGTGGTACGCGTACCACTGGTTGAAAAGCCCTGGATTAGAAGACCTCCAAGGTTCCTTCCAACTCTGATAGTCTGTGTTCTAAGACTAATCTTTTAGAAAATAAATTACCCACTTAGGTAATAAAGTATGAACAAAAATGACTGAATTCGTTTTTTATCTTATAATTCTTCAGAAGGTAGTGGGTCTTTGGGGTGGGGAGGATATATTAACACCTCAAGCCAGCACTGTTCCATATGATTTGATTAAATTGTTCTATGAGGGCAATTCGCAAATAAACCTCCATTTGGTTATCAATAATCAACACTTATACACATTGGAAAACTACAACATTACATTACTTTTTGACATAATCGCTATTCAAATTGAGGCACTTGTCATAATGTCTTACAAGGTTTGAAATTCCTTCTGCCAAAAAATCTCCCACCTGGAAATGAAGCCACCCTTGTAACAGCATCGTGAATCCATTCGGTGTGTTTTGTGCTCCTCAGAAAGGAGGTTTGTTACCGGAAAAGTACAAAACTTGTGATATCCCAAATTTTCTGTCAATATCTTGTACAAAACAGTCTGAGAAATTTGAGGAAAGTGTAAAGAAAGTGCAGATATCGTGAACCAACAGACTTCACGGACCTTTTTGTCAATTTCCTGCATGGGTTCATCACTGACTACACCTACCTTTTGCCTCATCGGACATGTCAGTTCATCCATCTTTAAACATGTGACACCACTGATGTACGACACTTTCACTCATTACGTTTGGTCTGTAAACATTACACAGTTCGTGATGAAGGGCAGCTGCCAAAAGTTTTTTTTTGCACACTGGAATTGTATTACTGCATGCACTTCACATTTGGAGGGATTTTCTATGGCAGGGTTCATTTTCAATTGATCTAGCAGATGAGTCAACTGCATCACAACCTTTTCCTTCCACTCCTCACTGCCTACTGAATTGTTGCACACAGTGCCATAGGACGGCTGCCACTATCCCCACCTATTTCTTGCACATGCTCAAAAGGAGGTTTATTTCTGAATTGCCCTGATATATGGGATTTCAATGTTTGGCAAACTAATTCTAGTGCTAACAAAAGAGCTGTGTTAATATAAAGATAGACATTAGAAAGAACAGAGTGTGAACAATTATCAAGCTTCATTAAATATCGAGTGATGTTTCCCAGTTCTTAAAACTATTGACTGATTAGATTTTGCCATCAAAACTCATAACACATCCAGTACCAAACTTCTAACCTCACCCTCAATTCAGTACACAAAGCTTGCCAGTTGTATGGTACCATTTGAGCAATTACTTTAATGAATGTTTCTTGTTAGCACAGAGCTTTAAATATGCTTAAAGAAGTATTTCTTTGTCTTGGTGAAATCAAGTATACCCAGATGTAATCTTGCCTTCTTGTGGTTTTGTTGAGTAGATTAGAAAACAATAGAATAGTGCATCAAGTTTTGGTCTCCATACTATAAAAAATGTGTTGAGACTCTAGAAAGAGTGCAGAAAAGAGCAACATAGATGATTAGGGGACTGGAGACTAAAGCTTATGAGGAATGATTACAGGAACTGGACGTGGCTTGTCTAGTGAAGAGAAGAACCAGGGGAGACATGATAGTAGTGTTGCAATATTTGAGGGGCTGTCACAGAGAGGAGGGGGTCAACCTATTTTCCAAAACACCTGAAGGCCAGACAAGGAATAATGGATGGAAATTGATCAAGGAGAAAGTCAACCTAGAAATAAGGAGAAATTTTCTGACAGTGACAACAATCAACAAATGGAACAGTTTGCCTTCAGAGGTTGTGAGAGCTTCATCACTGGAAGCTTTCAAGAAGAGACTGGACTGCCATCTGTCAGAAATGATGTAGGGTCTCCTGCTTGGGCAGTGGGTTGGACTAGATAATCTACAAGGTCCCTTCCAACTGTTATTCTATTCTATTCTATTCTGTTCTGTTCTGTTCTATTAAGATTCAAGTTTATTTTATTTTATTTACATGCATGCATGCATGCAATCAATAATACAACAATACTGTCTAGAGCAACCCCATGCAAGACGCGAAATAAATTTAACAAATAAAATAAAAATAAATAAGTACAAAATATTCTGAATTCCTAGAATAATGATTTTTATTTTTATTTATTTATTTACTCCATTTCTATAGCTGCCCAACTCAATCAAGTGATTTTGAGCCAGCTATAATGGTTGTGAGTATTCTTGTGGTTATTGTTTTTACAGCAGCCATGTTGTTTATACGCAGTGTTAATCCAATTGGAAAGTGATGTAAGGATGATTGACCATGAGGAAAGCCTCCAAATTCTATTCAATAGATCAGTCTATCTAATTATAGACCTCAAGATCAATTCCTCAACCCCACCCAGCAAATTTAAAAAGTTTCCTGTGGGATCTTACAAACATGTTTGCTTCAGCACTTCTACAAATAAAGTTAACAACGCTTAGTTATCACAGACACTATGATTAAGTCACCAGACCAATCCTCCAGTGGCTCTCAAGATAATTCTGAAGGAAATACCAGCAGCAAACTGCAGAATAGATATAAACCTCCAATATATTGTTCCCAGCTGAGGACCTTTCATCCAAACTGGTTGAAGTCTTCCACAGCCACTGCAGAGTCAGTAAGAGAACTGCTGCCAAAAGTTGGGGGCCTCAGGATTTTGTATCTATTTGCTGTTCACAACACAAATATTTTTAGACTGTTGATCAGCCAATGCCTACTGGCCTATTGCCAATTCCAGAGTGGAAAGATTCTTCCAGATTTCAACAAGTGGGGCTACCTACATGGTCCCAGATATGTAAGATATATGAGGACAATCATCTTAAAGGAAAGACTATTAAAATTCTGCAAAAACCATTAAGCTTGAGGATCAAGACAAAATACAGTATTGTGGTGGACAAGAAGAAAGAGGCTGAAAACCAGGTATTCTGATCAAGAACATCTACGTCCAGTTACACTTTGAGCATCCAGGCAACCAGACACAGAAGAAGCTTAAGTTTAGGAACAGATCAATTACTGAGGCATGACATTTTCTTAAGACAGATCTCAACACATGTAGCAGTTGTTCTGCTGACATCCTGTTTGCATCAAGGCTTCTGGCACCACCAATATAGTAGAAGTCAATTGAGCAGGAATGTTGGGGATTATTGTCATATTACTCTTTCCAGAATGGGCCACGAAGGTACAATCTCTTAAGTGCACTGGAGATAAAGCCATTGAAATTCCCCAGGAATGGTACCAAGAGGGAGAACTTCTCATTGGTGGATTGATGTCTCATTTCCATTACATGTTCCCCCAAATTATTTTCGATAAGCATCCTTCTGAGGAATCAGTTAACATCCCATTGTAAGAAATCACTCTCTTATCTGATTTTAAATGAATCCTGCTCTCTTCTTTCCATCTCTGTAAAACAGAAAGGTTGTATTATGATGTGATGAAGAATATAAATGTATCATGGGTATATTCTTTATGGCAGCTTGATAAAATGCCATGTTTCCCCGAAAATAAGACCAGGTCTTATTTTTATTTTATTTTTATTTTCCTCCAAAAGAGGCATCAGGTCTTATTTTCAGGGATGTCTTACTCATCTCTGGCACTGCCAGCACTGCCCAGGAGATCAACTTTCTCTGGGGCCGAAAAAGTAGCTTCATTCTGCAGCTGCATTCCAGCCTGCATTTTGCAGTCAGGCCTTTCCGGAAGGCCTCTGCAGACAAGTACCGAGCTATGGATTCAATCCAGGGGCCTTCCAGAACGGCCTGTGACTGAGAAATGCAGGCCTGGCTACAGAAGATGCCGCAGAGGAAGTGGGCCGGTGAGGAGAGGCCTGGCTGCAAGATAAGTGGATGTGGGCCACGTGGGACAGATCCACACACCCCACACCCACCCTAACTTGATTTTTAGGTGTAGACCTCATCCCAAAACGGGATTATTTTGGGGGTACAGCTTATACAGCTTGGCCCACCCCCAAAAATCAAGCTAGGGCTTATTTTGGGGGTAGGTCTTTGGGGAAAACATGGTAAGAAATGATGTATTAACTCAACATCCTATTTTCTATTTTAACACAAAGCCAAAGGTGCAAGCAGCTATTCTATGGGCAAGCAGCTATTCTATGGAAAACTTAACCCTCTTCCTGGTTGGAGAAAAAAAAACACCAGTCCTAATTCACCTTAACATAAAAAAACACTAGAATATTTTAGATATACCCTTTTCTATCCTCAACCTTTCCTTAGACCAGAGATGTCAAACTCACGACATCACGTGATGTCACGCACCCCTGTTTGACACCCTTGCCTTGGACCATTAGATCCAGAAATGCATTGACAGGGGAATGAAAAATAATTTCCAAAACTTTGGGGAGGCATTAGTTATTAATATCATATCTCTAAAAGATTTTAACTGATTAGACTTTTGAGGTCCACTTGTTCTATTTCAAAATATCACAGGGTTTCTTATAATCTTTGAATGAACAAGCAAACGGGAAACACAAATTTTCACCATAAGGGAAGACACATGTATTCTTCTACCCACAATCTTCTCTGAGGCTCATACAGCAGAAACAATTCTCTGTGGGAGGAAACATGAATTTCTAAATATATGGCTATGTTCCTCAACTCCACTTTCCTCATCACTGAGATTCTCTGTAATATTTAATCTTAAATTAGTTCCACTTGGTTCAGATTCCCACTGAAAAATCAACCCATTCCATTTTTTTCAAGCTCAGTAATCTCTTCAAAGTTTGGGGACACATCTTCTGGAGGATTTATTGATTACTTCTACCCAGTACATTTTTTTCAATACAAAGACCAAAATGTTTAGTTCTGATACCATTGAATGATACTAGATTGTGTAATAATTAATAAGGTGAATGTGTTCTAATTATAGATCAAATGAATGTTTATAAAGGACTAAAATTCTCATGACAAATTTTAGATGAAAATAATCTGTCCTTTCTAAAGGCAGGAAAAATGGATTGGGGGGGGGGAATTAGACCTCTTTCACATGACTTCTATTCAGAAATTTCAGGAATTTATATCTCCTTTTTGTAAAGACTTTCATGGTTCCTCCAATTGTTCCAAACAGAACTCATGACATTATACTCAACCGCACAGAAGAAATTTGCTTTAATTTTTCTGGATGTCGCAGTTTAAGAATCTGTTAAAACATACAGTTAAACATCCACTTTATATTAGACATGAATCTTGAATCTACAGACAAACTGTAGAAATTCAGCAGTACAGTATCTCCAATGCACACAATGCAAGGGCACTCTAAGAAAGCAACATCACAATTTATTAACCTTGTTTTAGAATAGAGTTGGAAGGGACTTTGGAGGTCTTCCAGTCCAGCCCCCGACTCAAGCAGGAGAACATATCTCTTTAATACCATGATGTATAGCACAATTCTCTTTTGAAGCAAATCCTTTTATTTGCAGTGTTGTGACAAAGTTCTACCAACACATCTTGGCATTAGTCTTTGCAGTGAAAGAGATAAACAAGGATCCTTACATCTTGCCAAACATTACTCTTGGATTCCACATCTGTGACAGCTATTCTGATTCTCGAATGACATATCGTACCAGTCTGGACCTGCTTTTTAAATTGCATAAAATTGTCCCTAACTATATTTGTGAGACTGAAAAGAAAATGATGGGAATCATCAGAGGGATGAGCCCTGAAACTTCCATACACTTGGCAGAAATTCTGCAGCTTTTCAAGATTCCTCAGGTTAAACTATACCTTAGGCAGAATGGGACAACTTGCCATGGCCAACTCACTATGGCCAACTTACCACAGGACAACACCAAAAGACAACTCAACTATTAATAATAATATTAGTAATGTTAATAATATTATGAGGGCTGTAGAGTAAAGTGATCTTGCGTTAAGTTATCCCATAGCAAGTTGTCCTGCAGCGTGTTACCTGTCATGAGTTGGTGGTGATAAATTGTCCTAGACCCTAGATTAAGATGGGTGGATTTGTGAAATTATCACACAGATTATCAACTATACATTTCCCCTTCAAGGAACAATTTTATGGTTCATCAGTGAAGAAATGCAGAATATATAAGAAAAAATGTAAAGTGTAGAGTGTGGTTACTATGTTTTGCTTCAGTATATGGCTGCTTTCAGCAATTGCAAGATGAATCCACACATAGAGAAATTTAGAGAAATGTTTGAATGTGTGTGGTCATGCTACTTATCATTAACTGCCTCACTGATTTCAATTCATATATTTTAAGCATAATGTGCACAAATATCTAAACTTAGTTTAGCTGCAGCAAAAAGGCTTGAACTAGGTGAAGGAGAGATAAATAGATAGGTAAACATATCACCCATTCCTCCTTTCTTTTCTTTAGATTTCATATGGCTCATTTCAATTGGCAGTGACTGATGAATCATTTCCCCCCCCTTTTTTTATCGCATGGCGCCCGATGAAGCTCTCCAGTATGAGGGTTTAATCCAGCTCTTTCTATACTTTGGATGGAAGTGGGTAGGACTTGTCATTGTAGATGACAAACATGGAGAACATTTTATACAAACTTTGGCACCTATGCTCTCGCGAAATAACATCTGCTCTGAATTCACGGAAAGGGTTGACAGAAATTTCCATTTTTATGAACTACCTGACATGATTGAACGAACTGTGAGTCATATTACTTTGTTCACAAAGAAAGTAGCAAATGCAGTTGTTATATATGGAGAAAATATAGTCTTTATGTGGCTGGCCTCAACTCTACTAGTGAGCCCAATTATTCTTTCAACAACCTTTAATTCTTCAGAGACACTTTGTACAAGAAAAGTGTGGATCACAATGGCCCAAAATGACTTTACATTACATTTCTTACAAAAGGCTCTTGATATGCAAATGTTCCATGGCACCATTTCCTTCTCTATTAGCAAAAAAGAACCTCCAGGTTTCCAACAATTTATACAGGCTATCACCCCTTCTAGGGAAAATCAAAATGGCTTCATTAGAGATTTCTGGCACCAAGCTTTTGACTGCACACCAACAAATAATGGTGTTTCTCAGGATGACGAATGTACTGGAGAGGAAAGACTGGAGGACCTTCCCGCACCCTTCTTTGAAACCAGCATACTTGGCCATAGTTATAGTATCTATAATGCTGTCTATGCTTTGGCTCAAGCCTTACAAGCTGCTTACACAATTAGGACACATCAGATCATACAAAAGGACAGGGATCAAGTGCGATCAAAGATTGTAGAAGCCTGGCAGGTAAGAGTTCCACTTTCTCAATTCTCTTTTAAAAGATTATTCATGGTTACAACAGAGTGGCAGGACTTAATTTGTCAACAGATAATTGTAGGGCAGCTTCCTGAACATCACTGATGTTCACCTTGTTCAAAGTTCATACGTTACAAATGTTGACCCATTGAATATATTATCTTTTACCTACACATCCCAGTTTTTCTCTTTTCTCTCTATCCAAATAAAACAACTGCTCTTCAACTTTCCTCTGCCTTTCTTGTTCTCTGCAGTAGATTTTCTTCCTATTGCTTCTTCTTACCCTTTTCCTTTCTCAATTATCAGTGAAGAATATCACTGAATACCATTTTTCAATATCTTATATGGAATATGGTCCAATAATACAATTCAATTGCTTCAATGCTTCATATTTTTTATTCCTGTGGGGGAGAGGGATTCAAATTTCAAAAGGGGTATTGTTTGAGGCAACTAGAAAACCTACCTATTTCTATGGAAAGAGAAGAAAAGAGCAACAAAGATTTTTTTTTATTTTTTTTTATTTTAATTCCATTTATATCCCGCCCTTCTCCGAAGACTCAGGGCGGCTTACAAGCTTAGCAATAGCCTTCATTCTATGTATATGCCTGCTTATTAGGGCTTTCGGGGGGCCCCAAGCGGCATTATTACAAAGTCAGCTTATTGCTTCCAACAATCTGGGTTCTCATTTTACCTACCTTGGAAGGATGGAAGGCTGAGTCAACCTTGAGCCTGGTGGGATGCGAACCTGCACTAAATGCAGGCATCTGGTGTTACTTAAGGAGGCATTAGCCCACTGCATTAGCCCACTGCTCCACCAAGGCTCCTAATCAAAGATGATTAGGAGGCTGGAGGCTAAAACATATGAAGAACAGCTGCAGGAATTGAGTGTGGTTAGTCTAGTGAAAAAGAGTTCTACAGGAGGTATGATAGAAGTGTTCTAATATTTGAAGGGCTGCCACAAAGATGAGGGGGTCAACCTATTTTCCAAAGCACCAGAAGATAAAGAAAGAATCAATGGATAGAAACTATTCAAGAAGAGAAGCAACTTAGAACTAAAAAGAAATTTCCACTGGTTAGAACAATGAACCAGTGGAATGGCTTGTCTTCAGAACTGTGGGTGGCCCATCAATGGAGGCTTTCAAGAAGATACTAGACATTTGTTGATTGGACTAGATGAACTCCAAGGTCCCTTCCAACTCTGTTATTCTATATTTTATGGTCTATGCTCTCTTTAACCCTTTATGCTTTTTCTTCTGCTAGCTCCACCCATTCCTGCAGAGAATTTCCTTCAACAACAGTGCTAGAGATGAAATTAAGTTAAATGAAAATGGAGCATTAGAAGCTGGATTTGACATTGTAAACCTGGTCACTTTCCCAAACAACTCTTATATTAACATCCCAGTTGGAGAAATGGATCCACAAGCTCCTCCAGGAAAAACCTTCCACCTACATCCAGACAAAATCCAGTGGCATCATGAATTCACTCAGGTACCATCACAATAACATGGGCTAAAAGAACTAATTTCATATACACTGCTTTTCACCCATCTAGTCTTTCCTTTAGTCAGTAGATAGCAACTAGCCTATAAGCCCAATTAAATTTCAGTCCATCTCTATCAAAGGTGTGCATTGTATTACTGGACTGCTTCAAAATGTATATTTTCATTTTTTTAGAGTTTCTAACCTGTGAAAGGAAATTTACTTTCACTTAATGAGAGAACCCCAGCTCCATGTCCAGAAGGAAGTATTGATATCTAAACCTTCATTCCTAACAAGGAATTCCTATGTAGCCATAGCTGAATGATATATTTGATGCTGGGAGTGGGAAAGACTCCTCTTCTTCCTGTAAAGCAAACAATAACAACTTCATGCTCCCAGCTCAGATATGACCCTCAAGGTTATGGACTGTTTTCAAAAAATGTCATGATATTAAAGTCCTGCCCAAGAACATGGGATAGGCAGATGTTGTTGTTTAGTGCTGTTAAAGATTTCATCATAGAATTTATTCTGTTCCAAGTAAAGCTGCTGTAACCAACTGATTGGTGGTTGTCAGTATCAAAATCACCATCAGTCAATATCCAAAGGCAGCTTTACTTGGAACAGCTTATAACAAGGGACAATATTTTTAATGCCATCAAACACCATCTCCTTATCCCAGATCCTTGACAAGGACTCAATAATGGTTAAAAATGTCATATCCAGTATAAACATCTGGATGACTGTGCAGCTAATAATAATAATAATGATAATAATAACAATAACAATAATAATAACAATAACAATAACAACAGATTAAATTCATATACCACCTAATTCCTAGGCAGTTTACCAACTGTTAAAAAGTATTTTAAAACAAGAAACCATACACCTCTAAACAGCACAAAAGATCCAAGATAGTTGACAAAATGACCTCAATAGGAACAAGGAAAAGAAAAAGGCATCAATTATATTTGCCTGGAGAAATCTTCTGGGACATTTCAAATGGGAGTAGGGTGGTAGAGATTTGAATATTTATTTATTGATTTATTGTTGAATTTATTTGCTGATCATCTCATGGGTCAAGATGACTCTGAGGATCATACAAGAAGATGACACACAAACTATTGACAATTCTACTTATTCAAGTAACCAGGCCCTATACGATGTAGGAACTTATAGGTAGTAACCAGCACATTGAATGTGGAGGAATTGACCAATAATCAAAGTATGGATATCAATGTGAGTCTCAATCACAGGAAACCAGGAGTCCAGGCAGTTCAGATGAATATATAGATTTATTACATTCTAGATAGCTTTACATGAATCTGAATTAACAGTCAAAGCAAGTGAGTGGTAAATAAGCATTAACAAAATTCAAGCACTGCTGGACATAGATGTCTTGTGAGTGCAAAGAGACTCCAAACTGATGATGTGCTTGATCCCTTCCTCATTCTCAGCCTGGCCATCTTCTACAGTGCACTGTTTCATTAATAAAACTTCAGCTAAACTAAAAACAAATGAAATATGACTTCCTGGTTCTGGCAAACTTTTCATATTAAATTGTTTGTTTCATAGTAAGACTATAAAGAGTTTCATTCACATTCATTGGCTGGAAGACACAAACAAAATAAAAGGTTAATACTCACCTCTTTTTTCTATTTGGGGATAGCTACCTCCTCTCTCTTTATGTAATGATCACTGTCCTCTTGGAAAAAGAAAGAACAAGACTGAAGGGCAGAAATTTTGCTGCTATACTTGTGCTCCCACATCATGAGAAAGGCAGGGCTAGATGAATCAAAAGTTGGAATTAAGATTGCTGGAAGAAATATCAACAACCTAAGATATGCAGATGATACCACTCTAATGGCAGAAAGTGAAGAGGAACTGAAGAGTCTCTTGTTGCGAGTGAAGAAGGAGAGTGCAAAAGTTGGGTTGAAACTAAACATTAAGAAAACCAAGATCATGGCATCCGGCCCTCTTAATTCCTGGCAAATAGATGGGGAAGAAATGGAGGTAGTGACAGATTTTATTTTCCTGGGCTCCAAGATCACTGCAGATGGGGACTGTAGTCAAGAAATTAAAAGACGCTTGCTCCTCGGGAGGAAAGCCATGGCAAATCTAGACAGCACACTAAAAAGCAGAGACATCACCCTGTCAACAAAAGTGCGTATAGTCAAGGCTATGGTCTTTCCAGTTGCAATGTATGGCAGTGAAAGTTGGACCATAAGAAAGGCTGAGCGCAAAAGAATTGAGGCCTTTGAACTCTGGTGCTGGAGAAGACTCCTGCGAGTCCCTTGGACTGCAAGGCGATCAAACCGGTCAGTCCTAGAGGAGATCAACCCTGACTGCTCTTTAGAAGGCCAGATCCTGAAGCTAAAACTCAAATACTTTGGCCACCTAATGAGAAGGAAGGACTCACTGGAGAAGAGCCTAATGCTGGGAAAGATTGAGGGCAATAGAAGAAGGGGACGACAGAGAACGAGGTGGCTGGATGGAGTCACTGAAGCAGTAGGCATGAGCTTAAATGGACTCCAGAAGATGGTAGAGGACAGGAAAGAGGACAGGAAAGCCTGGAGGAACATTGTCCATAGGGTCGCGATGGGTCGGACACGACTTCGCAACTAACAACAACAACAACTTGTCCAGAAAAGATGATATCCAAAGAAATGGGTAAGATTCATTGCATCCCAATGGACCTATGCCTGAAAGTTCATTTCTGTAGCCTGTCTCCTACTTAATGAAATCTCTTCAATCTTATTGGTTGGTGTATTGGTGCATCTCAGAGCAAGAAAAGGAACAGATACTAGTGATGTACTGTAGCATGTCTCTCTATCCTTGAGCTTGAATCTAATTAAAGTGATTGGGCAACTTATATGAAGCAAGCAGTCATCTAACAGGACATTTCCTAATCTAATATCCTCTAGTTCTACTGCCTGTTTTCCAGGATCTAAAACTTCTCCTTTTTCTTTTCCGTTAGATAAAAGACATTTAGAAAATGTGGCATGCTTACTCAGAAATGCTACAAATGCATTCCAATAGGCCAACATGATTGAAATGTGGAAAATCTAAATAATTTTTTTCTTTTCAGTACTCATTTTTTATATGTATGCTGAATAGAGAGTTACAAAAGGATTGAGAAAAAAATTACTTTGCAAGGGATTGCAGAAAAGCAATCCAGAAACTTAGGAAAAATGTAATTCTGTTCAAAAATTCCTTTCTTCTTTTCAGACATGGAGAATTGTGACAGTTGTCCAAAGGATCAATTTCCAAACCAAGCTCATGATGAATGCATTCCAAAATCAATGAATTTCCTCGCCTTTGAACAGCCACTGAGCATTACTCTGGTGTCTCTGGCTCTTTTTCTTCCCCTGGTCACAGCCTTGGTGTTTACAATCTTCATCAACCAACGGGACACTCCCATTGTCAAGGCCAATAATCGCAACCTCACCTACCTTCTACTTGTCTCCCTCTTTCTCTGTTTCCTCTGCTCACTTCTGTTCATTGGACACCCCAATAAGGTGACCTGCCTCCTCCGACAAACAACATTTGGCATCATTTTCTCTATTGCAATCTCTTCTATATTGGCCAAAACCATCACAGTCGTTGTAGCATTCCTAGCATCAAAGCCAGGAAGCCTATTCCACAAATGGGTGGGGCAAAAGTTGGCCTATTCTATTCTCTTTTTCTGCTCCTTCATTCAAGTAGGCCTTTGTATTGGTTGGCTGGGTATGTCTCCTCCATTTCCTAATTTGGACATGGAGACACTTCATGAAGAAATCATTGTAGAATGTCATGAAGGCTCTATCACCATGTTTTACTGTATCTTGGGTTACATGGGCCTCTTGGCTCTTCTCAGCTTCACTGTGGCCTTCCTAGCTAGAAAGTTGCCAGACAGTTTTAATGAAGCCAAGTTCATCACTTTCAGCATGTTGGTTTTCTGCTGTGTTTGGCTGACCTTTGTACCCACCTACCTGAGCACCAAAGGGAAATACATGGTGGCCGTGGAGATCTTCTCTATCCTGTCTTCCAGTGCTGGCTTACTGGGATGCATCTTCATCCCCAAATTCTATATAATTATATTTAGACCAGAACTCAACACAAGAGAGCATTTAATACATAAGAAATAGAAAAAGAACAAGAACAAGATCCAAGTTTGAACAAACCAACTGGATCGATGCTTACAGCCATCTTTTAAACATCAATAAAAAATGTAATGTGGTGGGGCTGTGTATATGTTTCAAACAGTTACAGAGCTCTGCATATTTCTTTTGAAACCCCATTAGTACACATAAAAGTAATCTATTCAGAAATAAATTATGTAGGTAGATAATAAAGTTAAAGCACATGGCTGCATTTGTCTTTCCCCTAAGAATTCTTCAGAGCCTGTTGTGACTTTTCTGGGAAGGTATATTAATTTTGCAGGAAGAAATTTTCCATATGATTTAATTAATTTGTTCTGTTTTGGTTTTTATTTTTCTACAAACCAATTTTTAAGAGGAAAAAAGAACTGTATCTATATCAAGATGAACAATAGAGATGTGGTGGCTCATTGGCTTAATCACACTAGAGGTATTTTATACTAGGGCAGTTAGACTCCTACCACTGCGTATTGGGGTGAATTCCACTCACTTCAGCTTCTCTCCATTTAACCATTCAAAAGCACGTTCTATGTGAGTACATAAAATAGGTACCACTTCAGTGAGGAGACAGGCTTGTGCTCTGTGCAGACAGTCAGATTCCTGCCCTGTGAACCTTCCCAGTTGTGGCTCCCATTTGTGAAGAAGATTCAGGGAGGGAGAGTGCTTTGGATGGCACTGCAGGAAGAGCTGATTATTTTTATTTCTGGTGCAGAACTAGCTTGCCTTCCCTGTGGCGCACCTTGGAAAGCATGCAAGCACTTCCTATAACAGAGCTGGTACCTTGGCAAACCAAACTACTATGCAATAATATCGTGGTCTCCTGGCTAATATAACAATGCCATATGCTAATAAGAATAAGATAGACTGAACAAACCTAAAGATTCTTTAGATTGTTGAGTGATTTTCCCTCTTGTTAAAAACTATTGACTATTTGGGGGTTCAGAAGGAAATGCAGTCTACACGACAATCAATCCAAGATATAATAATATATATATATTATATTTCTGTTTGCACTTATTAATCTTCCCAAACGATCACCATTTATATTAACACAATTGCTACGTTGTCCCAAGTTCTTTTATCAAAGGGGGAAATCCTTTTTTTTAACATTCATTTTAAAACTTTACTTTAAAAGCATTTATAAAATCAGTAAATTCTACTACATCTTTTTTTACTTCCTCCTAACATTCCAACATTCAAATTCACTTTCAATAATATTTTACAAACTTTAGGAATTACTGGAGAATTATATATGAAAAAAAACATTTGCAGACCTACTTTATAAACAGAAAACTACTGTGTATTAGAGATGTCATTCAATTACATAAATCAGACTTGTAAAAATCCATCTTAACTCTAATTAACTCACTGAGCTTAAGACACTCCTCCCAGTTTACCTCATAGAATGAAATATTTTTCTTCCCTTGAGAGTTAAAGATTTCCTTGGATTGCTTCTTTCAGTTGTGCTCCGAAGGTTGTATTTAAACCATTATATAATAAAGATTGGTGTCAGATTTGTTTTCCAGAATTACAGTTAAATCCTTTACATTATCAGATATCTGTGAAATTGCCTCAGTGGTTTCACAATATTCTACAAATGATTGCATCTCTAAATTATTCAGTATTAACAATAAAGATGACTCAAATCTGTTGCAGAGCTTCAAAAAGGAGGCTGTGACTAGAGTCTCTTTTAGAAAGTACAGATAATAATCCCATAAATTGATTAAGAAAGGAAAGGCACAACTTATTGTCTATTGGAAAAATAGATTCCAAAACGGCTGCTTTTCCAACAACGAAGTGATTGCAGCCCTGCTTCCTTCCCCCCCCCCAGTTGAATGGCTCATCAGCTGGTCCAAAGCACAGTTCCTGAGGATTCCTGCATACCTCTGCTGTGTGGAGCATCTTGTGGGATGATTCTAGGACTCTCCCTAACACAGGAGAATCATGTCAACTAAAAAAATCCCTGTTCCTTCTGTTAGTAAGTTGAAAAAATGACAATCCAAAGAACTTGCCATCTATTGGCCATCTTCACAAGAAGTCTCCCTGTCAAGATTTTCTCAAGCACCCTGGGTAGGAAGATGTTATTGTTTGATGGTGTTAAATCTATCATTGCAGGATGTAAACTCTTTCAAGAAAAACTCTTTTTGCAACTGGCTGGTGGTTGGAATTGACAGAAATCACCATCAGTCTATTGCAAAAGGCAGCTTTACTTGGAAGGCTGACATCCTGTGAGGATACTATTAAAAATGTCAAATCACAACAGCTCTCTTGTCCCAGATTCTTCAGATGGATTCAGTAGGTGGATAGAAATGCCAGATCCAGTCTAAACATCTCACTGACTATGCATCCATCCATACTAAGTCAAATTTAAATGCCACTCAACTGTCAGTCATTCTGGGAAGTTTACAAAACCATAAAAAGACATGATAACACAAAAAAGCAAAGATGGTTGAGAAAACAACATGAATGAAGACAGGGATAAGAAAGAAAGGGGGAACATTCATCTTTGCCAAAAAGCCTGGTAAACAACGTATCTTCAGAGATTTTGAAATAGTAAAAGGTTGGGGGACATTTGAATTTGGGAGAAGGTTCATTCCAGAGGGCAGGTGCTGTTACAGGAAACATGCACTCCAGGGTCGAAATAAATGGCATAATTTAATCAATAAAACCAGGAGTGTGCCAACCTTACCAGATGGAACAAGCCAGGCAAATACTATGGGAGATAGGCAGTGCATCATGTAACAAGGTCCTATGCCATGTAGGTACAAAGCAGCAACTTGAATGTGGAAGAATGTTGGAAATAATTAAAATCTGGATATAATCTGGAGTTCAATTGGGCCTATTGATCACATACCTGTCTCCCAGCTGCGTGTCATCAGCCCTGCCCAAGCTTCTTGACATATTGTCCGGGTTGGCGATTGAGTTCCCCAGGCTTATAGTTCTGGGGGACTTCAATCTACCTTCCATGGGTGAGGCGTCTGAGTTGGCCCGGGATTTCATGGCTTCCATGATGGCCATGGACCTGACTCAAATAATTCAGGACCCAACCCATAGTGGAAGGCACACATTCGACCTGGTTTTTATCTCTGGGCAGTGGATTAATGATCTGGGTAGGGGGGACTTAACCATCCAACCCCAGTCATGGTCCAATCATTTCCTTCTCTGGCTAGACTTTCAGTTTGCCACCACCCGGCGCTGGGAGGCAGAGCTGACCAGGTGGTTCCACCCCAGGCGCCTGATGGACCCTGTAAGGTTCCAGACGGAGCTTGGGATAATTCCTGTCTCCCTTGCCCATGACTTGGCCGAGGCCCTAGTGGAAGCCTGGGAGAGGGCGGCTGCCGGCGCCCTGGATCGAGTTGTGCCTTTGCAGCCTCTGAGGTGGCACAGATCCCAGGTGGCCCCCTGGTTTACCGAGGGGCTCCAGGAGATAAAGCACTGGAAAAGACACCTAGAGAGCTGTTGGAGATCCAGCGGGTCCGAATCTGATCGAACACAGATAAAAACTTATGTGAAGTCTTACCTAGTGACAATGGAAGCGGCAAATTGTGTTTACTTTTCCACTCTCATTGCGTCTGCAGATAACCGCCCACCCGCCTTGTTCAGAGTGACCCGCTCCCTGTTTAACCAGGGACCGAGGGATGACCCCTTGCAAGGTAGAGCTGAGGAATTTGTACAGTATCTGCAGGATAAAATCACTCAGATCCGGACAGGCTTGGACTCCGACTGGGCAGAATCCGGCAAAGTGGAGGGGGCAGGTCTCGAGGATACCATTTGGGGTGAGTTTGACCCTATGACTCTGGATGATGTGGACAGGATCATGGGTAAACTGAGTGCTACCACTTATTTACTCAACCAATGTCCCTCCTGGTTGGTTTCAGCTGACTGGCAGGTGACAGGGGGCTGGCTCCAGGCAGTTGTCAACGCTTCTTTGATAGAGGGTGTCTTCTCCTCTGCCTTGAAAGAGGCAGTGGTAAGGCCCCTTCTCAAGAAGCCTGCCCTGGACCTGGCCTTGTTGAATAACTACCGTCCTGTCTCCAACCTTCGCTTTGTAGCGAAGGTTGTTGAGAGTGTGGTGGCGCATCAGTTCCCGCAATTCCTGGAGGAAGCAGACTATCTGGACCCATACTAGTCCAGTTTCAGGCCCAGCTACAGCATGGAAACGACATTGGTCGCACTGGTGGATGACCTCTGGCAGGCCCGAGACAGGGGCTGTTCCTCTGTCCTGGTCCTATTTGACCTCTCAGCAACTTTTGATACCATCGACCATGGTATCCTGCTGTGATGGCTTGGGGGGTTGGGAGTGGGAGGCACTCTTTTACAGTGGTTCTCCTCCTACCTCTCGGGCTGTTCGCAGTTTGTATTGGCAGGGAGACAGAGATCCACCCCAAGGCCCCTCACTTGTGGGGTGCCCCAGGGGTCGGTTCTCTCCCCCCTCCTGTTTAACATCTATATGAAGCCACTGGGTGAGATCATTCACAACTTTGGGGTGAGGTATCACCAATATGCGGATGATACCCAGTTGTTCATCTCCACCCAGAGCCAACCCAGTGATGCCCTTGATGTGATGTCCTGGTGCCTGGAGGTGGAACGGGTCTGGATGGGTAGGAACAGTCTCAGGCTCAACCCCTCCAAGACTGAGTGGATGTGGATACCAGCATCTCGTGTTGTCCAACAAGTTCCATCTCTTTTAATGGGGGCAGGTATTGCCCCCCTCAGAAAGGGCTCGCAACTTGGGTGTCCTCCTTGATTCACAGCTCAACCTGGAAGATCATTTAACGGCTGTGACCAGGGGGGCCTTCACACAGGTTCGCCTAGTGCGCCAGTTGAGCCCCTTCTTGGACCAAGATGCCCTATGCACTGTTACTCATGCCCTCGTCACCTCTCATCTGGATTACTGCAAAGCTCTTTACATGGGGCTGCCCTTGGAGAGCACCCGGAGGCTTCAACTGGTGCAAAATGCGGCCGCGCTGGTGCTTATGGGAGTATCTCGGTACTCCCATGTTACACCACTCCTGCGTGAGCTGCATTGGCTTCCGGTTGCTCTCCGAGTGTGCTTCAAGGTGCTGGTAATAACCTTTAAAGCCCTACATGGCTTAGGCCCGGGTTATTTGGGAGACCACCTGCTGCCATTGTCAACCTCCCATCATCCGGTTCGCTCTCACAGAATCAGCCTCCTCAGGGTGCCGTCTGCCAGGCAATGCTGGCTGGCAGCCCCCCAGGGGAGAGCCTTCTCTGTGGGCATGCCGACCCTCTTGAACGAACTACCTCTGGAGCTGCGGACGGCCCCTGACCTTCGGTCCTTCCACCGTGACCTGAAGACTTGGTTGTTTCAACAAGCGGGTCTGGACTGGCTACATATTTTAATTAGGTTTTACTGGGTTTTAAATTGTCATGTTATCATTGTATTTACTAGTTTAATTCTTTTTAAATTTTCATTCTATGTTTTTTCTTTTTAATTTTTATTGTTGTGAGCCGCCCTGAGTCCTTAGGGAGAAGGGCGGCATATAAATTTAAATAAATAAATAAATAATTCTGGGCTGTATTGCATTAATTAAACTTGGGTTAAACTAATAAACAATTAAGTACAACTCAGTTGTATTCCTGGATCTGGCAGCCTTTTTTGTGATTAAACTGTCTGAGTCTCATTCAAATTCATTGCCTCTAAAGCAAAAACAAAAACAAAAATTTAATACTGACTTCTTTGTTTATTTGGGGATAGCTACCTCCTGTCTCATTATGCAATGATCCTTGTCCTCTTGGAGAAATAAAGAACAAGATTGAAGGGCAATCATTTTGCTGCTATGCTTGTGCTTCATGTCCTGAAAAGATGATAGCCAAACAAATGGGTAAGATTCAGTATATATTTTTTTTCTATTTGGAAAACACTTCCAGATTTTCTGCTTGTGATGGAAAAAATGAAACTCTGATTTTGGTTTTCCAGATTAGATAAGTTGTTGTTATAGAAATAGCTAGTACTGTATATATACTACAGTGTAAGAATAAAAAGTTGAGGGTTTAATATTATTATCTTTTACTTGCTATAGGATTAATGGTTTTTTTCTTTTTCCCCTTCTACTCAACCTCTCTTTTTCTCTTTTATTTTCCCTTGTTTCCCATCATTTTTATTATCCTTTGTATTTTATATTCTGATCAACTGATGAAAAAAATTGAAGTACTCTTTTCCTCTTTTCAGACATGGAGAATTGTGACAGTTGTCCAGAGGATCAGTTCCCAAACCAAGCTCACGATGAGTGCATTCTAAAGACAATGAATTTCCTCTCCTTTGAAGAGCCGCTGGGCATTACTCTGGTGTCTCTGGCTCTTCTCTTTTCCTTCTCCACAGGTCTTGTGCTTGTAATTTTCATCAAGCAACGGGACACTCCCATCGTCAAAGCCAATAATCGCAACCTCACCTACCTTCTACTTGTCTCCCTCTTTCTCTGTTTCCTCTACTCACTGCTGTTTATTGGGCACCCCAATAGGACAACCTGCCTCCTTCGACAAACAACATTTGGCATCATCTTCTCTATTGCAATCTCTTCTATATTGACCAAAACCATCACTGTCATTGTAGCATTCCTAGCATCAAAGCCAGGAAGCCTATTCCACAAATGGGTGGGGCAAAAGTTGGCCTATTCTATTATCTGGTTCTGTTCCTTCATTCAAGTAGGTATTTGTATTGGTTGGCTGGCTACTTCTCCCCCATTTCCTAATTTAGATATGGAGGCACTCCATGGAGAAATCATAGTAGAGTGTCATGAAGGCTCCTTCACCATGTTTTACTGTATCTTGAGCTACATGAGCCTCTTGGCCCTTCTCAGCTTCATTGTGGCCTTCCTAGCCAGGAACTTGCCAGACAGTTTTAATGAAGCCAAGTTCATCACTTTCAGCATGTTGGTTTTCTGCTGTGTTTAGCTGACCTTTGTCCCCACCTACCTGAGCACCAAAGGCAAGTACATGGTGGCTGTGGAGATCTTCTCCATCCTGTCTTCTAGTGCTGGCTTACTAGGATGCATCTTCATCCCCAAGTTCTATATAATGATATTTAAACCTGAGCTCAACACTAGAGAACATTTAATGCATAAGAAATAGAAAAAGAATAAGAACAAGATACAATTTTGAACAAGCAAATTATTCTTAGATCTTATTATCTATCAAATAGTTAACTGGCTCTTTACATATAGCCATCTTCATAAATATCAGTAAAAAAGTAATCTGATAGGGCTGTTTCAAACACCTAAAGGGTATATTTCTTCCTGAACCTCACTAGTACACATAAAAGTATTATAAGAAATAAATTTTGTACGTAGGTAATAAACTTTAAAAAGACATTGCTGCACTTGTCTTTTAGCTTAGAATTCTTCAGAGCCTGCTGTGTCTTTCCTGAAAGAGTATATTAATTTTGCAGGAAGAAATTTTCCATATGATTACATTAATTTAATTAATTAATTAAATTCTATTTTGGTTTTCAATGTTTTAGAAACCTATTCTTGTGGGGGGGAGAACAATGTTTATATCAACATGAACATTAGAGATGTGGTGGCTCAGTGGCTTAATGATGCTGGAGATTATTTCTGCTCCAGTAGTTCGAGTCCTAGGACTGCATACCGGGGTGAGCTCCGTTCACTCACCTCGGCTTCTCTCCATCTAACAGTTCAAAAGCATGTTCTATGTGAGTAGATAAAATAGGTACCACTTCAATGGGGAGCGAGCTAGTGCTCTGTACAGACAGTTAGATTCCTGCCCAGTTCTGCACCCATTTGAAAAGAGGATTCAGGGAGAGAGAGGACCTTTGATGACACTGCAGAGAGAGCTGCTTGTCTTTCTTTCCGGTGTGGAACCAGCTTGCCTTCCTGTTGTTCACCTTGGAAAGTGTGTGAGTGTTTCCTATAATAGAGCTGGTACTTTGGCAAGCCATACACTAATAATAATAATATGGACATTAGAAAGAACAAACTAAACTAAAGTTTCTTTAGATTGTTGAGTGATTTTCCCTCCTCTTAAAAACCATTGACTAATTGGGATTTTCCACCAAAGGTGATAATATGTCCAATACCAAACTCTTTTCATCAACCCCTACTCAATTCAGAAGGTGTGCTAGAAGCATCGTACCATTTGAGCAATTATTTTAAAGGACAATTCTTGATCACATAAAGCTTTAAATATAAATAAAGAAATATTTCTTTGCTTAGGTGGAAATGAGTATATAATAAGTATATATAATAAGTATATAATAAGTTCTACATTTAGGCAAGAAACACCAAATGCACAGGTACAGTAAAGGTGGTACCTTGCTCACTAATAGTAACTATGACAGGGATCTTGGAGTCCTAGTGGACAATTACTTGGTCACGTGAAGTGTTAATACTACTTTATAGTGCCTTGGTAAGGCCACACTTGGAATATTGCATCCAGTTTTGATAACAAACTATGGCATAGTTTAATTGATGGAACCAGGAATGTGCCAACCCTTCCAGATCGAACCAGCCAGGCAGATAACAACAAACGAGACAGACAATGCATCATGTAACCATGCCATGTAGGAATTTATAGGTAGCAACCAGCACCTTGAATGTGGAACAATATGGAAAATAATCAAGGTTTGACTATAAATGTGGGCTGTATTTCATTAATTATACTTCAACTAAACTAAAAATAAATGAAATACAACTTCAATTATGTTCCTGATTTCAGCAACCTTTCCAAGGTTAACTTCTCTGTTTCATGGGAGGTGTCAGCTTTGCAAATGAACCTGCCTGCAACCATTTTTTTCCCCTCATTAGAAGTCGCCACATGGAATGGAGGGAGGGGGATTGCCCATGTGCTTTGCTAGTCAAAACAAGCTGCTGTCCCGTGGGAACCAAGGTCATCTATCGCTCTCGCATTCAGGCAAAGGGCATACTGCACAAAAGCCTGCCAACTGCAGCAATTGGGGATGTGATACATTGCATAGTTATGGGGGTGGGAACTTTATACTTTGTAACTGAGAGTTTGTTATTGATACTCCAGACTTGGTTTCACTTTTTTATATATAAAGTTTTATTATTATTTTTAGAATGACAATCTTTAGCTCTTAGTAAACAACATGTTGTCTGGGTTCACATATTTGACATTGCCTTCTTCAATATAAATCTATTCATTACTGCACAATCCAGTATTTTTCCTAATCTTCCTTTCTTCCCCATATTTTTTCCATTTCCCCCACATTAAACAATTACCATTCTTAATACTATTAATCAGGGCTTTTTTTTCTCATAGAACACTCAGAACGGAGTTCCGGCACCTTTTTTGGATGGAAACTTGTAGGGTAGGCAAAGCGGCTTGTATGACATGTGTGAGTTCCAGCACCTTTTTCTTTTACAAAAAAAGCACTGCTATTAATGTATACAAAGTTAGATGTAAACATCTTCATCATACTTTACTAATATTATACAAATAACAATATCAGTTCACAAATCACTATCCAGTTTTTCATACTCTTGTTAAAAATTTAGTTTCCCATCAATATTTAAAGTATCTTTGTCAGTTATGATTTTCTCAATATTAATTACATTTGGATAGCTATAAATTTAATTCATACCAATCCTCTTATTTTTGTATTTCTTTTGTCAAAAGAAGAAAAAATATACTATTTAATTCTAAATCATATCATTCATTAGTAAAGGTAAAGGTTCCCGTGCACATGCATGCTAGTCATTTCCAACTGAGTCCTCAGGGAGAAGGGCGGCATATAATTTTAATAAAATCAAATCAACTCTAGGGGCCAGTGCTCATCTCCGTTTCAAAGCCGAAGAACCAGCGCTTGTCCAAGGACATCTCTGTGGTCATGTGGCCGGCATGACTAGACGCCAAAGGCACATGGAACGCTGTTACCTTCCCACCATAGTGGTCCCTATTTTTCTACTTGCATTTTTATGTGCTTTCGAACTGCTAGGTTGGCAGAAGCTGGGACGAGTAACAGGCGCTCACTCTGTTACGCGGCACTCGGGATTCGACCCGCCAAACTGCTGACCTTCTGATCGACAAGCTCAGTGTCCTAACCCACTGAGCCACCGCGTCCCTTATCATGCATTACAAATATCTAATTATATCTAAAAGTCCTACATTCTTTTATCTATGTTCAAACAAGTATTTAAACATATAATGCCCCCTCTCGCTTTCTTTTTTGCCAAGTAGCTTTCCATGCCAGGGCAATTAAATTGCCCAGGAATTTTATTTCTGTTTTTGTAAAAGCTGCTTGGCATGAGGAAGACAGTTTAGGTAGGGTATTTTGGGGAGCGAATTTCATCCATTTATGTTCCTTGAGCAACTCCCACCTTTCTTCTCCCTCAATTTCTCCTCTCCTCTTTTGCCTTTCAAATTGTAACAATTCCCCTGACAGTTCTATATTCCATTCCCCAAAATCTTCTTTCTTGTCATCAGGTGCATCTTGCAAAATTAAGTGGTAAAGGGTTTTTTGCATTTCCATCTTTTCCGCTTCTAAGTCCCATTCCTCTGCTTCATCTTCCAATCTCTGGTTTATTTGTTCATACTTTGTAGTGTTGTCTGAGAACTTTCTAGTTGTAGCTTTAATTTGGAGGTTTGTTCATTTATGTTATCTAAATTATTTTTAGTCTCATTATGGTTTCTTTTTATGTCCTCTTTGGATGCAAGAATTAATTGGTGAATTAGTTGTAGCGTAGAGTATATTTCCTTCTGAAAGGTGTTTGTTTTTTCTTGAGACATCATTCCTGCAGATCATCTAATATCACCAGTCTCAATAGGAGTAGAAAAACGTTTCCTCTAGCTTAAACAGCTCAAACGTCTCTCCCAGCCAGGCATAGTCCAAAGTCAGATTTTCCTTCTCTCCCACTAGTTCTTGAGATTAAAAGTCCAAGCTAAGTAAGTGTTTATAGTCCAAGAAGGTCAAGGTGCTAAGTATGCCAAAATATTTTCCTTTATTGCCAGGTGTTTTCCCAAGCTAGGAATCTCCAAGCAGCCAGAAAGCAAGTTATAGTGCTGTACTCTGAGTAATAGGCCACTCAGCCAAATTACAAACCTCAAGCTCAATTCCTCAACCTCGAAGACAAAGTGGAAAAAGTTTCCTGTGGCATTTCACAAATATGTTCCCTTCAACATTTCTACAAGAAGGAGTTACCAATTCTCCAAACACTATTATTAAATTAACAGGTCAATTCTCCTGTGGCTCTCAAGATGCTTCTCAGGAAACAGCAGGGGAAAATCAAAGAATAGATAAAAACCTTCAATATATCATTCCCAACTGAGGGTCATTCCTCAAAACTGGATGAAGTGTTCCACAACCATGGTAGGGTCATTAAGAGAACAGATGTCCTAAATTGGGATCCCAGGATTTGGTAACATTTCCTGCTCATAGCACAAATGTATGGTTCTTCTGGATTTCCTGCTAATATTATTAGACTAGTGATTATTTCCACAGCTGACTGGTTCTCCCATATTTCAGTAAGTGGAACTTCCTCTATTCCCCCACACCTCTGAGGTATACCAAGACAACCACCTTGGAGGATCTGTATAATTTCATTGAAATCCTGCTAAAACCTCACAGCTAGAAGACCAAGAGAAAATGTTGTGTTGACCTTCATCTTCCTCTGATGCCTTAAAGTGCTAGTGAAGAAATAGACTAAAAATCAGGTATTCAGATCAAGAACATCCAGACATAAGTGAGAATTAAGAAAAGGGATCAGATCAATTATTGATGCATGACAGATTTTTAAGACAGATCTCAACATAGCTAGCAGTTTTTCCACTGTTTATTGTATCCAATTTGATTCAAGATTTCTGGCAACAGCAATACAGTATAGAACAAATGAACAGGAATGTTGGGAATTATCACCATATTACCGCTTCTAGAATTGGCCATGGAAGTACAACTTCTTAAGTGCACTGGAGATGAAGCCATTCAAATTCCACAAGAATGGTACCAGGAAGGAGAATTTCTCATTGGCGGATTGATGTCCCATGTTCACTACATGTTCCCTGAAATTATTTTCAATAGACATCCATCTGAGGAATCGGTTAACATTCCATTGTAAGAAATCAATCACACCTGATTTTAATCTAATCCTGATCTCCTCTTTCCATTTCTATAAAACAGATACATTATACATCATGTGTTAAAGACTATAAATGTATGATGGGCAAATCCTTTAAAAAGGCTTGATAAATAGAAATGTTTTGTTAATTTAACATCCTATTTTCTAACTTAACCAAAAGACAGTTGACCAGATATTGCGTTGAGAACTGCAACCTCTTCCCAGTTGGAGAAAAAAATGCACTAATTCACCATAACATAAAAGGCTCTATAATATTTTAAATATGTCTTTTTCTATACTCAACCATTCCTTAGACCATTAGAACCAGCAATGCATTGACTTGAGAATATAAAATAATTTCCAAAACCTTGCTTTTTACAACACTGGATGTCCTTCATTTGATTGAGCAGAAGCTAGTTATTATTATTACAAGGTGATATTTTCTACTAATTGGTTAAATGGAAGTTTATAAAATATTAAACTTGCATGGAAAGTTGAAGACAAAAATAATAATTTCCAAGGGCAGGAAGAAATAGGAATTTTTCTGTATACCTCTTTTAAGTCCTTCGGGAGAAGGGCGGTATACAAATACAATAAAACTAAACTACAATAAAACTAAACTATAACAATTCAAATATTTCAGGAATGAATTCATTCTGTAAAGTCTTTCATAATTCCTCCTATTAACTTGAGATAATTTACTACTTTATATAGCATCTCATTACTTTATACTTAGCTATGTAGATGTAAGGAACTGTTAAAGTGTACAATTAAATATTTTGTATAAAGATGTGAATTTTGAATTTTAGGAGACAAATTGTGAAAATTCCACAGTATCTCTAATATACAGAACACAAAGGTAGTCTAGAAAAGCAAAACCAAAACATATTTCATAGGATTTTTTTTCCTCACAGAGTATCTTCTTTAATAAAAAGAAGGACTGGGGATGACAAGATAGCAGTGTTATAATATCTAAGGGGCTGCCAAAAACAAGAAGGGGTCAACCTATTCTCCAGAGCATCAGAAGGCAGGACAAGAAACAATGGATAGAAACTCATCAAGGAGAGAAGCAACCTAGAACTAAGGAGAAATTTCCTGAAAGTGACAATTAGTCAGTGGAACAACTTGCTTCCAGACATTGTGGGTGCTCCAACAACTGGAAATTTTTAAGAAGAGATTGGACAACCATTTGTCTGAAATAGTATAGGGTTTCCTGCCTAAGCAGGGGGTTGGACTAGATGACCTCCAAGGTCTCTTCCTACTCTTATTCTGTTCTATTCTTTTCTGTTCTTTTCTAGTAGCATAATGCATAGTAAAATTCTCTTTTGAAACAAGTCACTTTATTTACAGTGTGATAACCAAGTTCTACCAACACCTCTTGGCTTTAGTGTTTGCCGTGAAAGAGATCAACAAGGATCCTCACATATTGCCCAACATCACTCTTGGATTCCACATCTATGACAGCTATTCTGATGCACTAATGACCTATCGAACCACTCTGGACCTGCTTTTTAAGTTGCATAAAATTGTCCCCAACTATATTTGTGGGACTGAAAAGAAAATAATGGGAATCATTGGAGGGATGAGCCCTGAAACATCCATACGCATGGCAGAAATTTTGCAGCTTTTCAAGATCCCACAGGTTGGATCCATAGATTAGGATGAGTGGAATTGTGGAATTAATACAGTCACACAGATTATCATCTCTTGATTTTCCCATCAAGGAGCAATGTAATGGTTTACCAGTAAAAAGATGTGGATATGAATAAAAAAACAGCATAAGATATAGAGTTTAAGTTTAATGTCAGTATATGGCTGCTTTCAGAAGTTGTAAATTGAATCAACACTTAAAGAATTTTAGAGCATATTTGTTTGAATCTTCATGATTATTCTGGCTACCATTAACTGCCTCACTGATTTCAATTTGTATGTTTTAAGCATAATGTACACAAGCATATTGGTTTAATATTTAAAAATGTGGAGGACAACGTATGGAAGAAATGTTGACCAAGGATGAATTAAAAACCTTGATTAGATTAGCCAGAAGAAAATGGTCTGAGATACGATAGATAGATAGATGATAGATAGATAGATAGATAGATAGATAGATAGATAGATAGATAGATGTGAGTGTGTGCAGTGGCGTAGCGTGGGGGGTGCAGGGGGGGCCGGCCGCACCGGGCGCAACATCTGGGGGGGCGCGCTCGCACTGAGCTGCTCAGGGAGCCCCAAGGGCTGCACAGAGTCGGCTTGGCTCCGCTCTCGAGCTGCTCTTTCTTGCAAAGCGAAACGAGTCCGGCAGGTGAGATGGGCGGCCACATAAACTGAATAAAATAAATAGAAGCGCCCAACTCTCCGCCCAGGCTCAGGCCAACCGCAAGCGCCCCGCAGGCGCCCCGGCAGGCTTGGCCAAGCGAAGACGGACCCGCCGGCCGGCTGGCCTAGCTTCGTGCGCATGCGTGGCTTTATTTAGCGGGGCTCACGTGCGAGCTTGAATGCAGCGGCTCTTGCAGGTCGGAGCCCCGCCCAGCCGCCCTCGAGAGGGACCCGGAAGCATCCCGCATGCGCGCGACTCTTCTTGGAAAGTCTACGACGTTGCGGGGCGCATCTTTTTGGCGGTGCCATGACGTCACCGGGTTAGGGGGCGCAAATTGCCCCGGGTGCTGACAACCCACGCTACGCCACTGAGTGTGTGAGTGTGTCAGAGAGAGAGAGAGAGAGAGAGAGAGAGAGAGAGAGAGAGAGAGAGAGAGAAGCAGACAGAGAAAAAGACAGACAGATCTCTACACCAAATCAATGTATTAAGCAACCATATTTTGAAAAATAAAGTGGTTTAAATCAATGAAATATATCCGTCCATATATTCTCTTTATCTACCATTCTCTGTTTCTCTTATTCCCTCTTTCTTTCTTTTAGATTTCATATGGCTCATTTCAATTGGCAGTGACTGATGAATCGCGTTTCCCCCCTTTTTATCGCATGGCCCCTGACGAAGCTCTCCAGTACAATGGTTTAATTCAGCTGCTTCTGTACTTTGGATGGAAATGGGTAGGATTTGTCATTGTAGATGACAAACATGGAGAACATTTCATACAAACTCTGGAACCCATGCTCTCGGAAAACAAAATCTGCTCTGAGTTCACTGAAAGGGTTGACAGAAATTTCCATTTTTATGAAGGATTAGACTTGGTTGAACGATGTGTGAGGCACATTACTTTGTTCACAGAGAAAACAGCAAATGTAGTTATTATACATGGAGAAAACATAGTCTTTATGTGGCTGGCCTCTACTCTACTAGTAACCCCAATTTTTCTTTCAACTGCTCTTGAGTCTTCACAGAAATATTCTGCAAGAAAAGTGTGGATCACAATGGCACAAAATGATTTCACATTACATACCTTCCAAAGGGAGCTCAATATACAAATGTTCCATGGGGCCATTTCCTTCTCAATTAGCAAAAAAGAACTTCCAGGTTTCCAACCATTTATACAGGCTGTCACCCCTTCTGGGACAAATCAAGATGGCTTCATCAGAGATTTTTGGAACCAAGCTTTTAGCTGCTCAATACCAAATAAAGATGCACCTGAAGAAGGGGACTGTACTGGAGAAGAAAGACTGGAGAACCTTCTTGCACCCTTCTTTGAAACCAGTATGCTTAGCCATAGTTACAGTATCTACAATGCTGTCTATGCTGTGACTCAAGCCTTACAAGCTGCTCACACAATGAGGACACATCATAACATACAAAAGGGCAGGGATCAAGTGCAATCCAAGATTGTAGAAGCCTGGCAGGTAAGATTTCCTATTTCTCAGTTCTATTCTAAAAGATTCTCCATGGCTACAACAGAGTGTCAAGACTAAAAGAGTCAACAGATCATTGTTGGTCAGCTATCTAAAGATAACAGATGTTCACGCATTACAAATGTTGACCCTTTAAAGTTATTGTCCTTTGCCTGCCCATTTCAGCTTTTCCTTCTTTCCACACCAACTCAACTGGTCTTTAAACTTCTTCATTACTAATTCTCTATACTATATTTTTCCTATTGTTTCTTCTTTCACTTTTCAAACTATCTTACAGAAGTGTCACCCACAGGTTCATTGAGTACCAAAAGAGATTTTAGTATCCAACATGGATTATGGTCCAATAATAACAATTAGACTGTTTCAGTCCTCCATACTTTCTTATTTTGGGGAAAGAAACACTCCAAATTTAAAAGCAGGTATTGTGTGAGGCCATTTAGGAAACATGTCTTTTTCTTTGTAACCCTTATCCTTTTTCTTCTGCAAGCTCCACTCATTTCTGCGGAGAATTTCCTTCAACAACAATGCTGGAGATGAAATTAAATTCAATGAAGAAGGAGTCCCAGAGGCTGGATTTGACATTGTAAATTTGGTTACTTTCCCCAACAACTCCTATATCAACATCCCAGTTGGAGAAATGGATCCACGAGCTCCTCTAGAAGAAACCTTCCGCATATATCCAGACAAAATTCAGTGGCATCATGAATTCACTCAGGTACCATAACAACAACTAAAAGATCCAATTTCATATACACTACTTTGCACAAAAGGGATGCGGTGGCTCAGTGGGTTAGGACGCTGAGCTTGTCGATCAGAAGGTCGGCAGTTTGGCAGGTCAAATTCCGAGTGCTGCGTAGCAGAGTGAGCGCCTGTTACTCGTCCCAGCTTCTGCCAACCTAGCAGTTCGAATGCACATAAAAATGCAAGTAGAAAAATAGGGACCACTATGGTGGGAAGGTAACAGTGTTATGTGTGCCCTTGGTGTCTAGTCATGCCGGCCACATGACCACGGAGATGTCCTCGGACAAGCGCTGGCTCTTCAGCTTTGAAACGGAGATGAGCACCAGCCCCTAGAGTCGGAAACGACTAGCACGCATGTGCGGGGGAACCTTTACCTTTACTTACTTTGCACAAATGTAGCCTTTCCTTTAGCCCATAGAAATGTAGCTAGCTCCTAGGATCCAATTACATTGCAGCCCATCTCTGTCAAAGATGTGCAAAAACAAAAAATATTGATGGATATTCTAATTCTTTAGAGTTTCCCACATGTACAAGGAAATTTACTCTCGTTGAATGGTAGAACTACAATTCTGTGTGCTGATGTGGGCCTGCCTGAAGGAAGTATTGATAACTAACCCTTCATTCCCAAGAAAGAATTCATATGTAGTCAAATTTCAATGATATAATTAATTCTGGCAGAGGAAAAGACTTCTTTTATTCCTGTGAAATAAACAATTAACAACCTCATATTCATCACTCTTCAAACCCTCAAAGTAGAATAAAACAAAGCTGTAAAGGGCTTGGAGGTCTTCTAGTTAAACCCTCTGTTCAAGCAGTAGACCTTATAACATTTCAGACAAGTGGCTGTCCAGTATCCTCTTAAAAACCTCCAATGATGAGGTACCCACGACTTCTGAAGGCAAGCTGTTCCACTGGTTAATTGTTCTCACTGTTAATTAATTCCAGGTTGCTGCTCTCCTTGATTAGTTTCCATTCATTCTTTCTCGTCCTGCCTTCTGGTGCTTTGGAAACTAATTTGAATCCCTCTTCTTTTGGCAGCCCTTCAAATACTGCTATCATTTCCCCCAAAGTCCTTTTTTTTCTCTAGACTAGCCAAACCCAAATCCTGTTTAAGTCTCCAGACCTTTAATCGTCTTACTTGCTCTTCTCTGCACTTTTTTCTTTATCTTTTTTTTTAATTGAAAAGTTTTAAAATACATTTTAAAAACCATAAACTCCCTCCCTCCCCCCCCAACTTCCCCTCCCTCCCCCTCCCCCCCCTGACTTCCCAGAGCTGAATACAGGGTATAAACTTTAACCAACTTAAACTAAAATATGCTAACCAACTAAAAAAGACACTTCAAATTCTATCGCACTTTAACTCCTCTTGACATAACTAAATAACTAAATAATAACTAATTACTAATACATCATATAATCCTAATACTTATTCATATACTAAATGAAACTTTCTAGTCCCATATTTATTCTGAATATAATTGATCCATCTTCTCCATTCCAAAATATATCTCTGTTGCGATTGTTCTTTCAAATACGTATGCTGAAATCTTTGCCATTTCTGCTAGGTTTGAAACTTTTAAAGTCCACTCTTCTATAGTAGGCAGTTCCTCCTTCTTCCAATATTGCACTACCAAGAGTCTTGCTGCCGTAATTAAATTTAACATCAATTTAGTATCTATAACAGTACAATCTGTAATAATACCCAACAGACATAACTGTGGGGAAAACCTTATTTTTTTCTTAAATATCGTCTGCATATTCCACCAAATTTTAATCCAAAAAGCTTTAACTTTTTTACAAGTCCACCATATATGATAATAGGTTGCATCATCTCAACCATACCTCCAACATTTAGGCTGATAATTCGGATACATACATGCTAATTTTTTTGGATCTAAATGCCATCTATAAAATATTTTATAAAAATTCTCTCTTAAATTTTGTGCCTGTGTAAATTTCACATTTCTGACCCATATCTTTTCCCAAATATCCATCGTTATGGGCTCCTGAAAATTCTGGGCCCATTTTATCATGCAATCTTTAACAAGTTCCGTTTCTGAATCTATTTCTATCAGTGCATTATATATCCTCCTTATATGCGCTGGACTTTGATCTCTTATTTGTTTAACCAAATTTTCATCAGTTGTCGAAATACCAACTTTCTGATCTTCCTTCCATCTAGCTTGTAACTGCCCATACTGAAACCAAGTCCGCACTATTCTTTCTTCTTTTAAAATATTAAATGGCTTTAATTGCCATACATTCCTTTCCATTCTAAGAATTTCGTTATATGTAGTCACATCATGTTTGAATCCCACACTTATATTTTCTATTGCATGTTTAGGTATTGCCCAAATTGGTATTTTATAATTTAGCTTATGTCAATATTTTTTCCAAATTCACAACAGGGCATACCTAAATATATGTGTCTTAAAGATATTATCCACCTTCTTATCACACAATAAATATGCGTGCCAGTCAAATAATAAATCAGATCCCTCAATATTCAGTAATCTCCCTTGTGTTAGATTAAACCAATCACTAATTGATGATAAAGCCGCAGCCTCATAATATAGTTTAAAATTGGGCATTTTAAGACCACCTCTTTCACGTACATCTTGCATTATCTTAAATTTTACTCTTGGTCTTTTCCCTGCCCAAACAAATTTATTAATACCTTTCTGCCATTCTTCCAAATTTGAATCTTTTTTGAGTATAGGTATCATTTGAAACAAAAATAAAAATTTTGGTAAAACATTCATTTTCACTGCTGCAATTCTTCCCAATAAAGACAATTGTAATTTTTTCCAACTATCTAACTCTTTTTGTATTTTTAACCATAACAATTCATAATTATTTTTATATAATTTCGCATTTGAAAATGAAAGATATACCTCGAGATATTTAATTTTTTTAACTATTTCAAATCCTGTTAATTTTTCTAAGACTACCTTTTGTTCTGTGGTCATATTTTTAGGCAATATTTTAGTTTTTTGCGTATTTATCTTAAATCCAGAAACTTTTCCATATAACAATATTATCTCCATCAGGTCTACAACCGACTGAGTCAGTTGACTTAATGTAATAACCAGGTCATCCGCAAACGCTCTTATATTAATTCCCTTAATTGTATTTGAATCACATATCTTAATCAATAATATTTCCAGTGTTAAAACAAACAACAAAGGTGACAACGGACACCCCTGTCGTGTACCCTTTTCAATATTACATGCTTCTGTCAAACTACCATTAACTATTATTTGAGCTGTTTGCTTCTGATATATTGCTCTAATAGGTTGTAAAAACTCATCCCCAAACTCCATCTTCTCTAATACTTTAAATAAAAATTGCCAATTCAATTGATCAAAGGCCTTTTCAGCATCCAAAAAGATCAGTGCTGCAGAGACCTGGTTATTTCTCTCCAAAAATTCCAATAAATCTACAATATGTCTCACATTATTTTTCATTTGTCTACCACTTATAAATCCTGTTTGGTCACTATGAATCATTTGCTGCATAACCTTCATTAATCTATTTGCTAAAATTTTTGCAAATATCTTATAATCAGTATTTAAAAATGATATTGGTCTGTAATTTTTGGTTTGGGTAAGATCTTGATCTTCCTTTAGAATCAACGATATAAAAGCTGTTTTCCACGATGGAGGCACTTCTCCTCCAGACTGAATTGTTCTAAATAACTCTTTTAGAGGTTCCACCATTTCTAACTGTAAATTTTTATAATAAATGGCAGTCAAACCATCTGTTCCTGGTGCTTTACCCACTTTTAATTGTTTAATTGCTAAAATAATTTCTTCAGCATTTATCAATTGATTCATCCCTTCCCTTTGCTCTTGTGTAAGTACAGGGATATTCACTTCTTGTAAATATCTATCTATATCTAAACCTTGAATTCTGTCCCCGGCATATAACTTAGAATAAAATTCAACAAAAGCCTTTTTAATATAATTTTGCTGAAACATCTCTTTTCCCTTGTATTCTATCTTATCTATGTTACGTGACCTTTGTTTTTTCCTTAACAAATAAGCTAGCCACCTACCCAGCTTATTAGCATTACAAAAAGTATTGTGTTTAACATACCACAGGTTAGATGCCACTTGATCTGCCATCAACATATTAAACTGACCTCTTAACAAAGTAATTGCTTCCTTCACCCTCTTATCAGATGGGTTCAAAATTAGAGCCTTCTCTTTCCTCTTGATTTCCTCCTCTAACTCTTTACGCTTGTATTCCAATCTACATCTATATTTATTATTCAAATATATTAACACTCCTCTCATATAGGCTTTACTTGCATCCCAAACCATTTCAATAGGAGTACCCTTATACATATTTATATTAAAAAATTCTTTCATCTGTTTTTTATATTCATCCACATTTTCTTGATATCTAAACAAATTTTCATTTAATCTCCAAGATCTTCTATCTTTCCTCTCCTTATCCAATTCCAACCATACTGCACTATGATCTGATAAAGTTCTTGGACATATCTTAATCTTTTTAACCCTAGGAAAAAAATCATTAGTAGTTAATACAAAATCAATCCTAGAAAAAGATTGATGTTGATCAGAAAAAAAGGTAAAATCTTTTTCTTCCAAATTTCATTCTCTCCAAACGTCTCTCAATTCCAAATCATCTTTCATCTCAAAAAAAGATTTAGGCAAGCTGGCATGATTTGGAGTGCTTTTAAAAAGACCTTTTTTGTCTTTCTGTGCGTCCAGCACTCCATTCCAGTCTCCCATCAAAATACATGATTTATAATCCCATTGAATTATTTTATTATGTAAAAATTTATAAAATTCTCCTTGTTGTTGATTAGGTGCATATAGACCAACTAAAAGTATTTTCTTGCCTTCTATTAAAAGTTCAATTATAACATATCTTCCTTGTTTATCAGCTTCAATTAGATTCGCTGTTAAATTCTTCTTTACATAAATAACTACTCCATTTTTTCTTATCTGAAGCAGACGCACTAAACTGTACACCCAGTCTGGAATTTATCAAATATTTTTGGTCTGATACACGAATATGCATTTCCTGTAAGCACACAACATCATTTTTAAATTGTTTCAAATACTGAAATACTTTCCTTCTCTTTTGCGGGGAGTTTAATCCATTAACATTCCAGGTTAGAAACTTTGTCGCCAACTTTTGCAACCTGAAGCTTTCGGAGCGCATCTTGCAAAACCACAAGCACCTGCCTCTTCGGTCTCGCTCCTCCCACTGCTTCACTATAAGTAGATTCTTGAGATATAATTGTGGATTTCTGTTCTTCTTGTTCTTGTCTCATTCGTCTGGTTGCAGCCCATGTCATTCTTTGTTCCTTAACCTCTTCTGACAATGCCTGGGGCTGCACAGTTTCTGAAGTTTGCTGAAGTTCTTTAACCAACTGCGAGATAACTTCTTCATCTCCCTATATACTCTCCATTTGTGTCTGTCGTGCTCCATCTTCCTTCTTTCCTTTAAATTCTGGGGATGGCTGAGAACCTGCTTTCAGTATATTAGAATAAAAATCTCGTGCCTTCAAAACTATATTGAGACGATATCTCGTACCTGAATAATTCACCACCAAGCCTATTGGTATCTCCCATCTGAACTGAAGCTGACGTTTCTTTAATTCATCTGCCAAAAAAGTAAATTCTTTCCTTCTCCTTAAAATTCTTGATGGAATTTCTTTCAAAATTAAAACTTCTTGATCAGCAACTTTAAATCTATTGTGATAAAAAGCTTGAATAATCACATTTCTGATCGATCTCTTTGTAAAATAAACTACCATATCTCTAGGTAATTTTCTTTGCCTGGCAATCCAAGAGTTAACATGAAATATTTTATCTATATCCCCTATAATTTCTTTCGCTTGACACCCCAAAATCGGTTCCAGGGTTTCTGCCAGTAACACTTTCAAGTTTTCCTTTGGGTCCTCTTTCAATCCTCTTATTCTCAAAGCAAACTCCATATCTCTATATTGTATCATAACCACCTCGTCCTCAGTCTTATCCATTTTATTTTCAGCTTCTGACATTTTAGCATCCAATCTCAAATTATTTTGATACACCTCTTCCACACGTTCATCCAAACGCTCAATGCAAACTGCCAGCCCCTGAAAGGCCACTAAAATGTCCTCTCCTATTTCTTTATTCTTCTCATTAATAAGTTCAGATATTTGCTGAGATTGACTTTTTAAAGCATCTTGTAAATCTTTTAATGTTTTTTATTGAAAAGTTTTATAAAGGTTACAATGTTATCCCATCCCCAAACCCCCCCTAAACCCCCCTCCCCCACTTCCCAAAGCTGGTTACAGGGTTACAAATATATAGTAATCATAATCTAACTAACATTGATCAACTATATAAATAACCAAATACATAATACACTTTAACCTGCCTATAACATAATTACAAACACTCTAAAATATCCAACTTATAAAAAAAATTAAATTATAACAATCTAAAATTTACTCATAAGCTAAATGGAACTCTTTAGTCCCATATTTTTTCTGAATATAATCTATCCATCTTCTCCAAACCGAAATGTATCTTTCTTGTGAATGATCCTTCAAGTAAGCAGAAATCTTAGCCATTTCTGCTAAATTTGACACTTTAAGCGTCCACTCCTCTATAGTTGGCGCCCAAAAGGTGGAATTGAACCACTCTGTCGCTAGACAGCTACAGGTTTGAAGCCTGCACCCCAGACCACTGAGGATCATCTGGGCATAAATCTTTTAATGTTAATGCGGGTGCGGGTGCCACAGGGGGTGGCATCAATGCCTGTAGTGAAGAATGTTGAACTGGTGATGCACCAGCACTTCTAGGAACAGAAGGTTTAGCTGATTTAGAAGCCATTTTGACACCCAGTTAATTTTTGTTGCACACTTTCACTTTTCCATTCAGCTTGCAACTGTCGGGCCTGGCACGCCCGACATTCAGACGGGCCGTGGGGCGACTCACCGGACTGCCGGCACCCGCGGAACGCCCAGCCGCGCCCCGAAAACCGCTGGCACCCTCGGAACGCCCCGCCAGGCCCCGCCAGCCACCGACGCCCACGGAACGCCCCGCCAGGCCCCGGAATTCACCGTCGCCGCCCACGGAGCGCTCCGCCAGGCCCCAACGCTGATTGCCGGCGTCCGCAGATTCCTGGAAGGCCAGGACGGTGCTCGGCTATTGCTCCGCCCCAGCGCCCGTCTGCCCGGCACCCAACGAGACCGCAGAGCACCTTACCTGTTCCCAGCGACCCCTGCCAATCCTCTCTTGTTTTTGGCGAGCCGCAGTGCTCCGGAGAAGACCGCCTGTTAGCTGGGAGGACGGCAGCGGCCCGCTCGTCAGCTGGGGAGGCGCGAATCGGCTCGGCAGCTCCCGGAAGTAGCCGACGAGCCGGGGAGACGTGCAGCTGCTGTGCTCGGCCGGGGAGCGATCTACCGGCCTGTAGGAACTGGGGACATATTGTGGCTGGGTGCCAGGGTGACTCTGGGGGTGGTGGAGAACCCCCACGGGATGGGGAAGGGCTCAGGGCGAGGCTTGCGGTGGAATGGGAGACTGAGGGAGAAGGTGGCAGCGCGCGAGAATCTGGGGAGAGGGGGGGTGGTATGCGCTGGGGGGTGGCTTACCGGCTGCAATGGTGGTAGGGCGGGTGCCAAAGGGTGGGGTCATGGGGGGCGTTAATTAAGAAGGGTGTGGGTGGGGTGGACTGATTAGGGGTGTGGTGAAGGGCGGTGGCTTGGCTGGCTATTTAACAGCGTTGATGATTCTGTAGAACCAACGCTGACTTCATCAGTCTTCGAGCGTTTGCTTATGGAGCTAATAAACGTGGCTTAGAAGAACCAACTCCCGTTCCGGTTTCATTTGTTTGGTGACTCGGCGGACGGGCGTTGAAAGTAAGTCAGCGTTTCTCTAACCTTTGTGGAGAGTTCTCTTTGGGTGTTTGCTATGGCAGAAGGTACGGAGGATCCTGCGCCGCTGGCCGAGGAGCAGGAGGAAGTTGGAGCTGCGGCTGGGCTTTTGGAGTCGGTGGAGGTGGGGGAGGAGGCGTTGCCCTCTGTGCGACGGAAGGAAAGGCCTCCCCCACTCGACGGTCCTGGTCCGGGCCCTCAGGAGGCTGGGGTGCGGGGTCGCAGCAGTGATCGGTGGCCACACCCTGATGGGGATTACAGAGGACTCGGCCAAGGCCAGGCGGGCTGGCCTAAAGGTGCGTCTACAGAGTGGAGGGAGCGGTGTTATATGGAGGATAGCGGAGAAGAATGGAGCTACTCCACTGCTCCGGGCAGCCGCACTATGGAGGTCCTCAGAGAGCGGTTTGGGGAAGTGAGGGGTCGGGAGCCAGAGGTTTGGACTGTTCCAGATGAGTCAGACCAGGGGCAGTGGTCCCTCCCAAGGGCCCCTGCCCGGCGGTCTAGTCCGCCCCGCTTCCGTGTGGACAGCCCAAGGTACCAGGGGCCAGTCCGTCAGCCTGAAGTTCGCAGAGGTCCTGGGGTCCCGGCTCCCGCAACGGCGATACCGAGTGACACGGCTCCTTGGGATAGCGTGACTGGAAGACCGAGACAACAACCGTCACGTCCAGATGGGGGGGTCCCGATCCAGGGGGTGCCGCTGGGACCTTGGGGTCCAGGGCTGACGTGGGGCCCTCCGCCCTTGACTGCGGTCTATGATGGACATCCAGATCGTCTGGCAATGTTCCTGGGCCAGGTGATCAACCATATGGACCAGTACGGGCCAGCCTATACGTCCCAGTGGGCGATGGTAGTGGCCGTGACGGCGTGTCTTCAAGGAGAGGCCGCGGCCTGGGCGGCCGACCTATACGGCGATCATGCCCGTGAGCTTGGGGACCTTGGTCTTTTCCTGGAAGCTCTACGGGCCCGTTTTGAAGATATCTCACGGGTGCTCCGCGCCGAGGCCGAAGTATTGGATCTGCGCCAGCAAGGAAGACCAGCGGTGCGGTATGTTGGGGAATTCCGGAAAGTGGCCGGGAGGCTACGGTCATGGCCTGAACGCCTTCTTGTGCACCACTTCAAGGCTGGACTGGACAGTGCCCTGCGGCGAGCTTGTGTGGTAAGGGGGGTGCCGGCCCGTCTGCAGGACTGGTTCCGGGTGGCTGTTGAGTTGGACATTGGCTTGCAGGACACCCGAGGACGGCCTGAGGGGGTGACCGGAGCCCGGCGGCTGGCCGGAAAGGGGAAGGTGGAGGACCGGCCCGGCTTGATGGCATCCAAAACCCCCACTGTACAGCCACCACGGCCTGGCATCAGGTGTTTCAGGTGTGACCAGCCGGGTCATCGGGCGGCTGAATGCCCGCTCCCGCCAGCCCGAATGGCCCCCCCTGCGACCTCGACACGGGCTTTGTCCACCAGAAAGACCTCGGAGCGGTCCCGTACTGCCTATCAGGCAGCTGATGACAGCCGGCGTGCGACTACACCCTTGGCGACCGGACCCGTAACCACCCAGGCCACACCGACGGAGGACCTTGAGGATCTGGAGCTGGAGGAGGACCCGATGGTAAGCGCCCCGGTGTGTCCCTTCGTGTTCCCGGTGGTATTAGTGAGCCCAGTGTCTGGTCAAAGGCGGGCAGTTAGGGCTTTGGTAGATTCTGGGAGCACCCGGTGTCTTATCAACCGGAAAACAGCGGCTGCAGTGGGTATCCGGTTGCAACGCCTGGTAACCCCCCTCCGCTTCCAGCAAGTGGATGGGTCACTCCTCGGCGGAGCCCCTATCACCCATGTCACCGAACCAGTCCGGCTGGAACTGGGGGCCCACTGGGAGACTTTACGTTTTGTTGTAGTGCCCTCTATGACTGAAGCCGTTATCCTGGGCCTTACGTGGCTTGATAAATGGGGTCCCACGATTTGGTGGGAGGGGGGTTGTCGTCATCTCCGGGTGGGTCTGGGTCCCGAGCCCCCTCTCCACCATTCCTTCCTGGGGCCGGAGGACACGGGGTCGCGGGAGAAGGCTTGCGGAGTCAAGGATGACTCAGAGGTGCATGTACCCCGAGACTACGCCGATTTAATGGATGTCTTCAACGAGCGGGAGTGCGATTCGTTACCACCCCACCGACCAACGGATTGCGCCATCGAGTTTGAACCTGGTGCCAGACTGCCTAAACCCCGTATGTACGCCATGTCTCCGAAGGAGATGCAGGAGTTACGGCGGTACATAGATAAGAACTTGGAGAGAGGGTTTATCCAACCAGCCCGATCTCGGGTGGCGGCGCCAGTGCTCTTCCGCGAAAAGAAGGATGGGGGCTTGCGCTTGTGTGTGGACTACCGGGGGGTTAACGCGGTGTGCGTGGAGCACCTCTATCCCCTTCCTTTGATGAAGGACCTGCTGGCCCATTTGGCAACAGGCCGGGTATTTACTAAGTTGGACCTGAGAGAAGCCTACTACCGGGTGAGAGTCAAAGCAGGGGACGAGTGGAAGACTGCGTTTAATTGTCCCCTTGGTAGCTTCCAGTTCCGAGTGATGCCGTTTGGCCTACAAGGAGCCCCGGCTGTATTCATGCAATTGATCAATCAGGTCTTGCATGAGTTCCTGTATCGGGGAGTTTTGGTGTACTTAGACGACATCTTAATTTACTCGGACACGTTGGAGGAACATGTACTACTAGTGCGCCAGGTGTTGACTAGACTGTTGGAAGCGCAGCTCTATGTTAAACTGTCCAAGTGTGAGTTCCACAGGGCCCAGCTGGACTACCTTGGGTATCGTATATCGGCAGCAGGAGTGGAGATGGATCCTAGAAAGGTACACGCTATCCAACAGTGGCAGCCTCCGCGTACTCGTCGACAGTTGCAAAGTTTCCTTGGCTTTGCCAACTTCTACAGACAATTCATCCCGCGTTTCGCGGCCATCGCCCTGCCGTTAACGGATCTCTTGCGCACACGACAATTAAAGACACGTCCACGTCCAGGGCTTAAGTTGGAGTGGTCCACAGCGTGTCAGCGAGCATTTGAGGAACTGAAGTCCCTCTTCGCTAAAGAGCCTGTTTTGCGTCACCCCGACCCCGAACTGGCCTATGTTGTACAGGCGGATGCGAGCGATGTTGCTCTTGGGGCCGTCCTTCTTCAGCGGAATAGTGCCGGGGTCCTGCAGCCGTGTGCTTACGCATCCAAGAAACTGACTCCCACTGAACGGGCCTGGGCAGTGTGGGAGAAGGAGGCTTTTGCGGTCCGTTGGGCCTTAGAGACCTGGCGACACCTCCTGGAAGGGGCCTCCCGTCCATTTGAACTGTGGACGGATCATAAAAACCTAGAGGCCCTACAAACCCCTCGCCGCCTGTCGCCTAAGCATGTCAGGTGGGCTCTATACTTCCGTCGCTTTAGGTTTGTGCTGAAGTATGTGCCGGGGGGTCGAAACTTTCTGGCGGATGCTTTATCCCGCATGCCACAGTTTGACAGCAAGAGGGAGGAGGTGGTGCAGGCACTCATCCCGACACTGGTGGAGGAGGGGGATGCTTCAGAGAGCGCTGGACGGGTGATGGAGGAAGACTTGAACCAGGCCATCCAAAGGGCCCTACGGGAGGACGCCTGGTTACGGGGTAATCCGGGACTATTGTCTATACGGGACGGCCTGGCGTGGCATGGAACACGGTTGTATGTACCTGAAACTGTGCGGCCACGTGTTTTGCATGGGTGTCATGACACTAAACAAGCGGGACATTTCGGGTTTGTGAAAACTTTGCATCTGGCACGTCGTCAATTTTGGTGGCCCCGCATGAAGAGTGACATCGAGGAATATGTGCGGCGTTGTCATGTCTGTGCTACCACAAAACCCCAGGTTGGGAAACCTTTGGGGCTTTTGCAACAAGTAGCTGACCCGTCCAGGCCGTGGCAAGACATCGCCATGGATTTCGTTGTGGACCTCCCAGAGAGCAAGGGTCACACCGTTATTTGGACAGTGGTCGACCTGTTTTCCAAACAGGCACACTTTATTCCGTGTAAGGGGTTACCGTCGGCTCGTCGACTAGCTTGGTTATTTCTTACGCAAATATACCGACTGCATGGAGTGCCGCGACGTGTAATTTCAGACAGAGGGGTGCAGTTTACGGCCCGATTTTGGAGAGACTTCTTGCGTCATATCGGCTCGTCACAGGGACTGAGTACGGCCTATCACCCCAGCACCAACGGGGCCGCAGAACGAGCCAACGCTGCCGTTGAACGGTATCTGCGAACCTACGTCTCTTTTCGGCAGACGGATTGGGTGGACCTGTTAGCGCTCGCCGAAGTGGCGTACAATAACGCCGTCCATAGTAGCACTGGCTTCTCTCCATATCGGGTGGTCACAGGTCATGAATTTGTACCCTTTGCGGAATGCCTCCAGGAGGAGGGGTCTTCGTGTGCACCGCAGGACTGGATGCGTCAGATCACGGCCGTTTGGGGGGCGGCGAAGGAAGCATTGGACCGGTCTGCCGTGGCGGCCAAAACACAGGCAGACAAGAAGCGGAAACCCTTTGTTACGCCGCGGGTCGGGGACCTAGTGTACTTGTCCACCAAGTACTTACGATTACAGGTCCCGTGCCGCAAGCTGGGACCCAAATACCTCGGGCCGTTCCGGGTGGTGCAGGTGGTGAACCCGGTGACGGTGCGACTGCGGTTGCCTAAATTCTTGGGTAAGGTCCACCCGGTGTTCCATAGCAGCCTGCTGAAACCCGCTCCAGCGGCTGCTACCGCGGCAGGGGAGGGGGGTCCAGGACCGGTTCACGCTGACCAATATGAGGTGCAAGAGGTGTTGGACTCCAGGGTGCGGAGGGGCGTCATACAGTATCTCCTTCGGTGGAAGGGGTACCCGGTGGAGGAGGCAACGTGGGTGTCACGGGGAAACGTCCATGCTCCACGGTTGGTCCGAGCTTTCCATCGGGCCCATCCTAGCAGGCCGGGGGGTGGGGGACATGGAGGTGTGGGCAGGGTCACTGATTCTATAACCATGTTCTCTACGTCCGCAGGAGGACCCTTGGTAGGGGGGGCGGCATGTCGGGCCTGGCACGCCCGACATTCAGACGGGCCGTGGGGCGACTCACCGGACTGCCGGCACCCGCGGAACGCCCAGCCACGCCCCGAAAACCGCTGGCACCCTCGGAACGCCCCGCCAGGCCCCGCCAGCCACCGACGCCCACGGAACGCCCCGCCAGGCCCCGGAATTCACCGTCGCCGCCCACGGAGCGCTCCGCCAGGCCCCAACGCTGATTGCCGGCGTCCGCAGATTCCTGGAAGGCCAGGACGGTGCTCGGCTATTGCTCCGCCCCAGCGCCCGTCTGCCCGGCACCCAACGAGACCGCAGAGCACCTTACCTGTTCCCAGCGACCCCTGCCAATCCTCTCTTGTTTTTGGCGAGCCGCAGTGCTCCGGAGAAGACCGCCTGTTAGCTGGGAGGACGGCAGCGGCCCGCTCGTCAGCTGGGGAGGCGCGAATCGGCTCGGCAGCTCCCGGAAGTAGCCGACGAGCCGGGGAGACGTGCAGCTGCTGTGCTCGGCCGGGGAGCGATCTACCGGCCTGTAGGAACTGGGGACATATTGTGGCTGGGTGCCAGGGTGACTCTGGGGGTGGTGGAGAACCCCCACGGGATGGGGAAGGGCTCAGGGCGAGGCTTGCGGTGGAATGGGAGACTGAGGGAGAAGGTGGCAGCGCGCGAGAATCTGGGGAGAGGGGGGGTGGTATGCGCTGGGGGGTGGCTTACCGGCTGCAATGGTGGTAGGGCGGGTGCCAAAGGGTGGGGTCATGGGGGGCGTTAATTAAGAAGGGTGTGGGTGGGGTGGACTGATTAGGGGTGTGGTGAAGGGCGGTGGCTTGGCTGGCTATTTAACAGCGTTGATGATTCTGTAGAACCAACGCTGACTTCATCAGTCTTCGAGCGTTTGCTTATGGAGCTAATAAACGTGGCTTAGAAGAACCAACTCCCGTTCCGGTTTCATTTGTTTGGTGACTCGGCGGACGGGCGTTGAAAGCAACTTTGTTTCTCCCCTATTAAATGTACAAATCCTTAAATTCACTTTTAAACCAATTTCAAATATTTTACGCAGAGTGACTTTTAAAAAAAACACAATTTCTTCCTTCTCAGTCTTTGTATTTTATAATATATTCCTTGTCCTTTTATTTTTCACTGACAATTCACTCCTGCGCCATCTTTCTTCCTTTCTTTTAGTATAAACCGAAGTTAAAGATCATATACTTGCTGTTTCAAAATTCTCCTGCACAGCTCTGCCTGCATCCAAGTAATCCAAAATACAATGTTGATTGCAAGGATGGTTGCAGCGTCCTGCTCTGTTCCAAAGCCTTGGAACAGAGGAGTCCCTGAGTCCGGAGCTAATTCAGGCTCCAGGGGAGCTCTCACCCTTCAACCCCCAGAATAACAATTCTAGGGGTCTAGGGGAGCTCTACCCCTACCTGAATGCTCCCCCTCCCCTCTTCTCCCGAGGGGGAGTTCTGAACCGCAAAACAGCTGATTGTCACTGTTTTCGCAGTTCAACGGAAAACAACAGGGCTGACAGTCGAAACGGCCACCATCGACGGAGCCTTGCCACCCGGAAGTCCTCTGCACTTTTTCCAAAGTCTCAAAACCTTTTTATAGTGTGGTGAGCAAAACTGGATGCAATATCCATGTGGTCTTACTAAGGTTTTATAAAATGGTATTAATAGTTTACATGATTTTTTTATACAACCAAGGGTTGTATTAGCTTTTTTGGCTGCTGCTACACATTGCTCACTCCTATTTAAGTGATTGTCCACTAGGACTCCAAAGTCCCTCTCACAGTTACTGTTTTGAGCTAGATTTCACCTTGTACCTTTGGTTTTTCCTGTCTAAGTGTAAAACCTTGCATTTCTCCACATTAAATTTCATGTTGTTGGACAGGGCCCTTTGTTCGAATCTATCAAGATCCTTTTGGATCCTGAGTTTGCCTTCTGGGTGTTGGCTATTCCTGCCAGCTTGATGTGATCTGCAAATTTGATGAGTTCCCCTTCTATTCCCTCATCTAAGTCATTTATGGAGATATTGAAGAGTACTGGGCCTAAGACAGAACCTTGTGGTACCCCACTGCTTACTTCCCTCCATTTAAATGTAATACCATTAAGGACTACTAATTGAGTATAGTTTGTCAGCCAGTTACAAATCCATCTGGTGGTGATGCTGTCTATCCCACATTTTTCTAGCTTACCAAGAAGTAGGTTGTGATCTACTTTGTCAAATGCCTTACTGAAATCTAAATATGCTATGTCCACAGCATTTCACTGGTCTACTAATTTAGTCATTTTGTCAAAGAATGAAATAAGATTGGTTTGGCATTATCTGTTTTTAACAAACCCATGCTGGCTACTAGTTATAACGTTATTTGTTTCTAGATGTTCACAGATCTGTATTTTGATTATTTTTTCCAGTATCTTCCCAGGTGTTGATGTTAGGCTGATTGATCTATAGGTTCCAGGGTCTGTTTTTTTCCCCTTTTTTGAAGATGGGAACCACATCAGCTCTTTTCCAGTCCTCAGGTAGTTCCCCGTGCTCCAAGATTTTGAAAGATATGGTACAAAGGTTGTGAAATAACATCTGCCAGCTCCTTCAGGACTCTGGGAGGTAATCTGTCAGATCCTGGTGATTTTTGGAGTCTTTCCATTAATTTCCAGTAAATTATGGTTGCTTGTACCAGATTTGGCATGTTATTCACCTACTGAATCTTGCTCAAGGGCCTGGGGTAGGGAGATCTTGCAGTTTAAGGTTGTTGCAGAATGTAAGCTGTTCCAAGCAAAACTGTTTTTTGCAACTGGTTTATGGTTGGAATTGACAAAATTACCATCACTCAATTACAAAAGGCAGCTTTACTTGGAAGACTGATTTCCTGTGAGGATACTTTTTAACACCATCATATCACAACATCTCTCTGTCCCAGGTTCTTCAGATGGACTCAATAGGTGGATGGAAATGACAAATTCAGTCTAAATATCTCACTGACTGGACATCCATCCATACTAGGTCAAATCTACTCAATTGCCACTCAACTGCCAGCCACTCTGGGCAATTTACAAATTGTTAAATGTATTTAGAAAGAAGGAACCATACAAAGACACAATAACAACACAAAAAAGCAGAGATGGATGAGAAATAACCTGAATTAGAACACAAAAAACAAATAAGTATCAATCATCTTTGCCAAATGCCTGGGTGAAGAGTATATCTTCATGGATCTTTAAAATAGTAAAAGGATGGGGGCCATTTGAATTTGGGAGGACGTTCATTACATAGGGCAAGGAATATGCACTTCCACGGTCCCTATAAATGACATAGTTTAATCAATGGAACCAGGAGTGTGCCAACCTTGTCAGTTTGAACCAGCCAAGCAGAAACTATTGAAGTCAGGCAGTGAGTCATGTAACCAGGTCTTATGCCATGTAGGACTTTATAGGCGGTAACCAGCACCTTGAATGTGGGTGTGATGTCTCCCTTGGTCAACTCTCCAGATTCCTCCTCAGATGTTAGCTCAGGGGAGGTTGAGCCCATTCCTGGCACATCAGGAATAGGGTTGATTGATGGCCCTGAATGGCCATCCAAAAGAGATTTGGAGCAGGCTTCAGCTGTGGAATGTTTGCAGTGGCAGACAGCCAGCAAAGACAAGGAAAAGCAACTGCCTTCTGCACCTGATCCGAGAACATGCAGGGGAGATAAAAGGCAGGAGCAGCAGAGGTCAGCCAGACTACTCAAGAGGAGAAGACCCCACCAGTCTTAATAGGCTGCACCAGAAGGCTGGCTATTTATCACAGCAGACAGATAGAGGCATTGCTGGGAACAACATGTTAGTTTTCTAGATGTTTATTTGATCATTGTGATTTGTGCTTTGCTCTGGATTGACACTGTGTTTGGAATTGTGCCTTGAACTTTTCTTGCCATGTGAGTTCTCCTGTGTGTGGATTTAAGTTTTGTGTGGTGGAGTTATTTTGTTTGAGCAACTTTCAGTTGCTTTGTGGACTAGTAGTCTGTTGCTTTGTGGACTAATTTTGGCCTGCTTGGACTTAATTGGGACAGTTCTGAGTTTTTGGTGAAAGGAATTGCTGGGAATATTAATAAACTCACTAAACCATAGTTATGTGCATCTGTGAGTGAGTGGGCTAGCACAATGGAAGAATATCAGAAATAATGAAGATTTGGATATAAATCTGGGTTGTATTTCATTACTTAAACTTCAGCTAAACTAATAAAAAGTGAAATACTTTTATTCCAGGATCTGGCAACATTTTTTGTAGTTAAGCTGTCTGTGTCTGCTTCATGGCTGTCTCATCTATTGGCTGTAAGATAAAAACAAACCCAAAAGATTAATACTCACCTCTTTCTTCATTTGAGGATAGCTACCTCCTCCCTCATTATGTAATGAGCCTTGTCCTCTTGGGAAAAGAAAGAACAAGATTGAAGGGCGGGAATTTTGCTGCTATGGTTGTGCTCCATGTCCAGAAGAAATGATATCCAGACAAATGGGTAAGATTCATGGCAACCGACTGGCCTGAAAGTTCATATCTCTAGCTTGTATCCCAGTTAACAAGAATCTCTTCAATATTATTTGTTTGCTTTATTGATGCATCTCAATGCAGTTAAAAGAACAGATGTCCTGTAGCCCCTCTCGCTATCCCCTATCGTCTCATGCTACTGCCTGTATTACAGGATCTAAAGCTTCTATTTCTCTTTTCCACTATATAACAGACATTTAGAAAATGTGGCATACTAATCTCTTCCTCAGAAATGCTTCTAAACCTACTGTACTCCAATAGGCCAAGAGGATTGTGATGTAGGAAAATCTCAATAGTTTTTCCCTTCAGTGCTTGTGTAGGTTGAATAAAGATTTATATTGTTATTGAAAGTGAATTTTAAAGTATGTATGTTAAGAGGAAATTAATAAAAGATGTACTAGAATGTTTATATGTACTAGAAAACTTTAGAGTTTTAAAATGGATGTAAAAAAGTTTATTTTTCCTTTAAGTTTAAAGAATCTGTCAGAATATAGGTGATTTTGTTAATATAAATGATGATAGTTTATAAAGATTAATAAGCGCAAACAGAAATATACATTACTTCCCACAGCATAGAAAAAAGCAGAGATGGTTAAATCGATTGCTCTATTTAAAGAAAAGAAGATACTTAATTTTGTTTGTATTTGGAAAAACACGTTTAGCTTTTGTGCTTGTGATGGAAAAAATGAAACACTGGTTTTGGTTTTGGTGATTAGATAAGTTGTTATAGAAATGGCTAGTAGATGCTACTGTATAAGATGTAAATAGTTGAGGCAGTAATGTTATTATCTACTAGTGGGCTAAAAAGAGACAGAAGGCTATTCTTTTTTATTCTTTTCCCCCTTCCACCCGAAACACTCTTTTTCACTTTTATCTCCCCTCATTTCCCATTATTTTTGTTATCTTTTGTATTTTATATTCTGATCAACCAATGAAAATTTTGAAGGCCCAAGAGTTACAAAAAGTTTTATAAAACACATTTGAGGGAAATCCAGAAAAGCAATTCTGAAACTTGGGAAAAATGGATTCTGTTCAGAAATTGTTTTTCTCTTTTCAGACGTGGAAATTTGTGAGAGTTGTCCAAAGTATCAATTCCCAAATGAAGCTCACAATGAGTGCATTCCAAAGAAAATGAATTTCCTCTCCTTTGAAGAGCCACTGGGCATTACTCTACTGTCTCTGGCTCTTCTTTTTTCCCTGCTTACAGCTTTGGTGTTTACAATCTTCATTTTTCAACGGGACACTCCTATTGTCAAAGCCAACAATCGCAACCTCACTTACCTTCTGCTTGTCTCTCTCTTTCTCTGTTTCCTCTGCTCACTTCTGTTCATTGGACAAACCAATAAGGCGACCTGCCTCCTCCGACAAACAACATTCGGTATCATCTTCTCTATTGCAATTTCTTCTATATTGGCCAAAACTATCACAGTTGTTATAGCATTCCTAGCATCAAAGCCAGGAAGTCTATTCCACAAATGGGTGGGGCAAAAGTTGGCCTATTCTATTATCTGGCTTTGCTCCTTCATTCAAGTAGGTATTTGTGCCATTTGGCTTGGTACTTCTCCCCCATTTCCAGATTTGGACATGGAGACACTCTATGGACAAATCATAGTAGAATGTCATGAAGGCTCCATCACCATGTTTTACTGTGTTTTGGGCTACATGGGCCTCTTGGCTCTTCTCAGCTTCACTGTGGCCTTCCTAGCCAGGAAGTTACCAGACAGTTTCAATGAAGCCAAGTTCATTGCTTTTAGCATGTTGGTTTTCTGCAGTGTTTGGTTGACCTTTGTCCCCACATACTTGAGCACAAAGGGAAAGTACATGGTGGCTGTGGAGATCTTCTCTATTTTGTGTTCTGGTGTTGGTTTACTGGGATGCATCTTCACCCCCAAAATCTATATAATTATATGGAAGCCTGAGCTCAACACTAGAGAACATTTAATACATAAGAAATAGAAAAAGAACAAGATTAAATTTTGAACAAGCAATTTGTGTGTTTGTGTGAGTTTGTGTGTGAGAGAGTAAATGTATGTATACTTACCCATGTTTGACTACGTTTGTCTTTCACCTTAGAATTCTTTGTGGATTGTGTGTTTTGGGGGGAGGATTATGGCTATATTAATTTTTCATCAAGCAATTGTCCATATGATTTAATTAACTTTCTTCATTGGGATTTTCAACAGTGGTAAGAAAAAAACTGGGTCACTACCAAGGTAGAGATTAGAAAAAAAGACTGTGAACAATCTTCAAAATTCATTAGATTCTTCAGTGATTTTCTGTCTTCTTAAACACCATTGACTTTTGCCACCAAAACTGATAATACAATCATTACCAAACTCTTTACATCGCTGCCAGCTAAAGTGGGAGATGCATAATTCCAGTTGAGCAGTTATTTTAATGGGCAATTCTTGATGCCATGAAGCTTTAAATATACATAAAGAAATATTTCTTTGCCTAGATGAAAATAAATATATCCAGATGAAACCTTTACCTTTGTGTTGTTTTGTCAGATAGATTAGATGGATTTGTTGGCCAAAATTGGGCTCAGGCAAACCAACCAAATCACTTTGAAGAAACAACATTATTTTATTTACATACAAGCAAGCAAATATGCTGTATATTTTGGAGCCCCAGCAAAGCTTTTGATATTTTGCTGAGCACACTTAAGTAAAAGCAAATCAGGACTTATACACATTTGCATCTATAAAACCAAGACAAAGCAAAAGACTGATACAGAAAAAAATATAGCTGACAATAGAACAGGGGTGTCAAACTCAATTTCATTGAGGGCCGCATCAGCATTGCGGTTGCCCTCAGGGGGCCGGGTGGGTGTGGCCAGGGTGGGCGTGGCCTAATGGGTGGGCGTGGCTACAGTGCGTATGGCCTACTGGGTGGGCGTAGCCAGCTCTACATCGTTCCCATCAAGGGTGCCTATGGGGGCCTGGGCAGGAGTGGGACAGATCTGAGGGTCTCTGGGCCAGGGCCAAGGCAGTGGGGGCCGTTCCCTCACTGTTTCCAGGATGGCTTCGCGGGCCACATGAAACCACTTCACGGGCCGCATCCGGCCCCCGGGCCTTGTGTTTGACATGTCTGCAATAGAATATTTTAGAGAAACCCATCATGTAACCATAATATTATTTTCCTTTCCTATTTAATCAGCATGCTAGCTATGCAATCATTTGGATATGGTCAATGAAAGGAACAATTTAGTTTTCTGGGCCACAAGTTCCTGATTGAGTCTTCTTCCTGCCAACACCCTGGGTCAGTCCAGCTTGTTCTGAATGTTTTCTTACAAGGGCATTTTCTGCAGTCTACATGTATTGGGGACATCTCATACTTTGGCAGTGAATGGAGCCATTTTTCTACAACAAGATGTGAAAGATTAGGAGCCTAAAATTAGCCTCTGTGTGTTTGTGTGTAAGAGGGAGATGATAGATAGATGATAGATAGATGATAGATAGATAGATAGATAGATAGATAGATAGATAGATAGATAGATAGATAGATAGATAGATAGATAGATGGATGGATGGATGGATGGATGGATGGATGGATGGATGGATGGATGGATGGATAGATAGATAGATAGATAGATAGATAGATAGATAGATAGATAGATAGATAGATAGATAGATAGATAGATAGATGATAGATAGATAGATAGATAGATAGATAGATAGATAGATAGATAGATAGATAGATAGATAGATAATTGAATTAAAAACATGTATATGGCCATAAATTTCATATACATAACTCTGAGCAATAGGCCATTCTGCCAAATTACAGATCTCAAGATCAATTCCTCAACCTCCAAGTGGAAAACGTTTCCTGTAGCATTTCACAAACATACAGTATTCCCTTCAACATTTCTACAGGAAGGAGTTACCAACTCTCCAAACACTATTATTAAATTAACAGGTCAATTCTCCTGTGGCTCTCAAGATGCTTCTCAGGAAATAGCAAGGAAAAAAATCAAAGAATAGATAAAAAACATTCAACACATCATTCCCAACTCCTCAAATTGGGGTGACGTTTTCCACAACCATGGTAGGATCAATAAGAGAACAGGTGTCCTAAATTGGGATCCCAGGATTTGGTAACATTTCCTGCTCATAGCACAAATGTATGGTCCTTCTGGATTTCCTGCTAACATTATTAGACTATTGATTATTTCCACAGCTGACTGGTTCTCTCAGTAAATGGAACTTCCTCTATTCCCCCACACCTCTGACGTATACCAAGTCAACCACTTTGGAGGATCTGTATAATTTCATTGAAATCCTGCTAAAACCTCACAGCTAGAAGACCAAGAGAAAATGTTGTGTTGACCTTCATCTTCTTCTGATTCCTTAAAGTGCTAGTGAAGAAATAGACTAAAAATCAGGTATTCAGATCAAGAACATCCAGACATAAGTGAGAATTAAGAAAAGGGATCAATTCAATTATTGATGCATGACAGATTTTTAAGACAGATCTCTATAGCTAGCAGTTTTTCCACTGTTTATTGTATCCAATTTGATTCAAGATTTCTGGCAACAGCAATACAGTATAGAACAAATGAACAGGAATGTTGGGAATTATCACCATATTACCGCTTCTAGAATTGGCCATGGAAGTACAACTTCTTAAGTGCACTGGAGATGAAGCCATTCAAATTCCACAAGAATGGTACCAGGAAGGAGAATGTCTTATTGGCGGATTGATGTCCCATGTTCACTACATGTTCCCTGAAATTATTTTCAATAGACATCCATCTGAGGAATCGGTTAACATTCCACTGTAAGAAATCAATCACACCTGATTTTAATCTAATCCTGATCTCCTATTTCCATTTCTATAAAACAGATACATTATACATCACTATACATGTACAATGGGCAAATCCTTTAAAAAGGCTTGATAAATAGAAATGTTTTGTTAATTTATCCCATTTTCTAACTTAACCAAAAGACAGTTGACCAGATATTGCATTGAGAACTGCAACCTCTTCCCAGTTGGAGAAAAAAATGTACTAATTCACCATAACATAAAAGGCTCTATAATATTTTAAATGTGTCTTTTTCTATACTCAACCATTCTTTGGACCATTAGAACCAGCAATACATTGGCTTGGGAATATAAAATAATTTCCAAAACCTGGCTTTTTACAACACTGGATGTCCTTCATTTGATTGAGCAGGAGGTAGTTACTAATACAAGATGATATTTTCTACTAATGGGTTAAATGAAAGTTTATAAAATATTAAAACTTGCATGGAAAGTTTAAGACAAAAATAATCAATAATTTTCAAGGCCAGGAAGAAATAGGAATTTTTCTGTAGACCTCTTTTAATCTATAACAGTTCAAATATTACAGAAATGAATTTTCTGTAAAGTCTTTCATAATTCCTCCTATTAATCTGAGATAATTTACTACTTTATATAGTATCTCATTACTTTATACTCAGCTATATAGATGACCCTTCTTTTAACTTGCATGGGTCTATCACAATTTAAGGAACTGTTAAAGTGTAGAATTAAATATTTTGTATAAAGATGTGAATCTTGAATTTTAGGAGACAAATTGTGAAAATTCCACAGTATCTCAAATATGCACAAAACAAGGGTAGTCTAGAAAAGCAAAACCAAAACATATTTCATAGGATTTTTTTTCCTCATCGAGTATCTTCTTTAATAAAAAGAAGGCCTGGGGATGACAAGATAGCAGTGTTATAATATCTAAGGGGCTGCCAAAAACAAGAAGGGGTCAACCTATTCTCCAGAGCATCAGAAGGCTGGATAAGAAACAATGGATAGAAACTCATCAAGGAGAGAAGCAACCTAGAACTAAGGAGAAATTTTCTGAAAGTGAGAACAATTAGTGAGTGGAACAACTTGATTCCAGATGTTGTGGGTGCTCCAACAACTGGAAGTTTTTAAGAAGAGATTGGACAACCATTTGTCTGAAATAGTATAGGGTTTCCTGCCTAAGCAGGGGGTTGGACTAGAAGAGCTCCAAGATCTCTTCCAACTCTTATTCTGTTCTATTCTTTTCTGTTCTGTTCTAGTAGCATAATGCATAGTAAAATTCTCTTTTGAAACAAGTCACTTTATTTACAGTGTGATAACCAAGTTCTACCAACACCTCTTGGCTTTAGTGTTTGCCGTGAAAGAGATCAACAAGGATCCTCACATCTTGCCCAACATCACTCTTGGATTCCACATCTATGACAGCTACTCCAATGCACTAATGACCTATCGTACCACTCTGGACCTGCTTTTTAAGTTGCATAAAATTGTCCCCAACTATATTTGTGGGACTGAAAAGAAAGTTATGGGAATCATTGGAGGGATGAGTCCTGAAACATCCATACGCGTGGCAGAAATTTTGCAGCTTTTCAAGATCCCACAGGTTGGACCCATAAATAAAGATCTCAAAATTACAACCATCACACAGATGGTCTCGTCTTGATTTCCCCTTCAAGAAGATACTTGATAGTATATCAGTAAGGAGATGTAAAGAAATTAGGGTAAAGAGAAGTAAAGTAATTAGGATAAAGTGTAGACTTGAATTAATCCATGTTTCTCTTCAGTATATTGCTTCTTCCAGTAAGATGAATTGAGAGACACAGAATTTTAGTGCATAATTGTTTGAACCTGCAGGCATACACTCGCTGTCGTTAACTGCCTGATTATTATCAATTCATACATTTTAAGTATAATATGCACAAATATCTGAATTTTATAAAATGTGGAGGACAATACGTGGGAGAAATATTGCCCTAGGAAGAACTAAAGATTTGATTCTTTAAATTCAAATACTTATGTTATTTTCAAGAAGACTTGAAATGATGATAATGACGATGATGATGATAGATGATAGATAGATAGATAGATAGATAGATAGATAGATAGATAGATAGATGATTCAAACCAAATATACATATTAAAAACCATATTTTGAAAAATAAAGTGGTTTAAATCAATAAAAATTGTATATATCCATCCATACATTCTCTTTCCATATCATTCTCTCTTTCTCTTATTCCTTCTTTCCTTCTTTTAGATTTCATATGGATCATTTCAAATGGTAGTGACTGCTGTATCACGTTTCCCCCTTTTTTATCGCATGGCTCCCGATGAAGCTCTCCAGTACAAGGGTTTAATTCAGCTCCTCCTGTATTTTGGATGGCAATGGGTAGGACTTGTCATTGTAGATGACAAACATGGAGAACATTTCATACAAACTCTGGAACCCATGCTCTCGCAAAATAAAATCTGCTCTGAATTTACTGAAAGGGTTGAGAGAAATTTACATTCTTCCGAAGGATTTGACTTGGTTGAACGATGTGCGAGGCACATTACTTTGTTCACAGAGAAAACAGCAAATGCAATTATTATACATGGAGAAAATACAGTCTTTATGTGGCTGGCTGCTACTCTACTAGGAAGCCCATTTTTTCTTTCAACGTCTTTTGATTCTAAACAGAAAATTTCCACACAAAAAGTGTGGATCACAATGGCACAAAATGATTTCACATTACATACCTTCCAAAGGGAGCTTGATATGCAAATGTTCCATGGGGCCATTTCCTTCTCAATTACCAAAAAGAAACTTCCAGGTTTCCAACCATATATACAGACCCTCACCCCTTCTGAGGCAAATCAAGATGGATTTATGAATGATTTTTGGAACCAAGCTTTTAGCTGCTCAATACCAAACAAAGATGCTTCTAAAGATGGGGAGTGTACTGGAGAAGAAAGACTGGAGAACCTTCTTGCACCCTTCTTTGAAACTAGCATGCTAAGCCATAGTTACAGTATCTACAATGCAGTCTATGCTTTGGCTCAAGCCTTACATGCTGCTCACACAAGTAGGACACATCAGAACATAAAAAAGGACAGGGATCAAGTGGGATCAAAGATTGTAGAATCCTGGCAGGTAAGAGATCCTCTTCCTCAGGGCTCCTTGGTTACAACAGAGTGCCAGGACTTAATGAGTCAATAGATGATTATAGACCAGCTATCTAAACATCACTGATGTTCATCTTTCTTCACGATTAATACATTACAAATATTGACCCACTGAAGGTATTGTCCTTTGTCTACATATCTCAGCTTTGGCTTTGTTCTCCTTTCACACCAACAAAACTGATTTTTAACATACTTCTGCCTTTCTACTTCTCTGCAGCAGATTTTCTTCCATTATCTTCTTCTTGCTCTTTTCCAACTACTTTTCTCAATTGTCATTGAAGAAAACCAACAGATTTTAATCTGTAAGGTGGACTATGGTTCAATATAAAAATGAGACTATTTCAGTCCTCTAATTTCTATTCTCAGGGAAGAAATTGTCAAAATTTTAAAAAGGCTGTTTTTGGGGGGCCTTCAGGAAATTTATCTGTTTTCCTTTAACGCTTATGCTTTTTCTTCTGAAAGCTCCATTCATTTCTGCAGAGAACTTCCTTCAACAACAGTGCTGGAGATGAAATTAAATTAAATGAAGAAGGAGCACTAGATGCTGGATTTGACATTGTAAATTTGGTTACTTTCCCAAACAACTCCTATATCAACATCCCAGTTGGAGAAATAGATCCGCAAGCTCTTTCAGGACAAACCTTCCTTATTCATCAAGACAAAATCCAGTGGCATCATGGATTCACTCAGGTACCATAACAATAGCACGGGCTTTGTGTGGGAGATCACTGATCTAAAATGTGTGTGAGAGAGAGGAGGGGAGTATAGACAGACAGACAAACAGACAGACAATAGATAGATAATATATATACCGTGTTTCCCCAAAAGTAAGACCTACCCCCAAAATAAGCCCTTGTTTTGGGGAGAGGCGCATGCCTAAAAATCAAGCTAGGGCAGTGGTGGAGGATGGAGCTGCCCCACGCACCATGCACCCACTTACCAGGCTCTCAGGAATTGACACCTGCCTCTCCTCACCATCCCCTTCTTCTGCAGCATCCCCCAGCCTGCATTTTGCACTCAGAGGTCTTTCTGGTAGGCCACTGCAGCTGAGAACTGAGCTATGGATTGAATCCATAGCTCAGGTCTCAGCTGCAGTGGCCTTCCAGAAAGGCCTTTGACTATGAAATACAGGCTGGAGTTCTAATCTCAGCTGGAAATAAGACCTGGTGCCTCTTTTTGAAGCAAAAAACAACAACACAGGGTCTTATTTTGGGAAAAACATAGTAGTCCCTCTGGGCAGTTTACAGATTGTTTAAAGAATTTAAAAACAAGAAAAAGATAAATAAACAAGAACAACACAAAACAGCAGACTTGATAGAGAGAATGCACCGAATTGAAACAAGGGGGGGGGAAGGAAGGGGCATCAATCATCTTTGGCAAAGGCCTGGGCAAACACCATAGCTTCAGACTAGAGTTTGAATATAGGAGGTGTCACATTCAAGAAGGCAGATGCTGTTAAAGAGAACATGTTCTTTCAGGCTACCTATAAATGTTATTGTTTAATTGATGGAGGCTGAAGAGAGTTAACCCTATTAGATCGATCCGACCAGATAGATACTATGTGGGACACCAGGTACATCATATACAGGTGAAACTTGGAAAATTAGAATATCGTGCAAAAGTTCATTTATTTCAGCAATGCAACTTAAAAGGGGAAACTAATATATGAGATAGACTCATTACATGCAAAGCAAGATAGTTCAAGCTGTGATTTGTCATAATTGTGATGATTATGGCTTACAGCTCATGAAAACCCCAAATCCACAATCTCAGAAAATTAGAATATTACATGCAATCAATAAAACAAGGAGTGTACGTAGAACAATATCGGACCTCTGAAAAGTATAAGCATGCATATGTACTCAGTACTTGGTTTGGGCCCCTTTTGCAGCAATTACTGCCTCAATGCGGTGTGGCATGGAAGCTATCAGCCTGTGGCACTGCTGAGGTGTTATGGAAGACCAGGATGCTTCAATAGCGGCCTTCAGCTCTTCTGCATTGTTCGGTCTCATGTCTCTCATCTTTCTCTTGGCAATGCCCCATAGATTCTCTATGGGGTTCAGGTCAGGCGAGTTTGCTGGCCAATCAAGCACAGTAATCCCACGGTCATTGAACCAGGTTTTGGTGCTTTTGGGAATGTGGGCAGGTGCCAAGTCCTACTGGAAAATGAAGTCAGCATCCCCATAAAGCTCGTCTATGGAAGGAAGCATGAAGTGCTCCAAAATCTCCTGGTAGATGGCTGCATTGACCCTGGACTTAATGAAGCACAGTGGACCAACACCAGCAGATGACATGGCTCCCCAAATCAACACAGACTGTGGAAACTTCACACTGGACTTCAAGCATCTTGCAGTGTGTGCCTCTCCATTCTTCCTCCAGACTCTGAGTCCTTGGTTTCCAAATGAGCTGCAAAAGTTGCTCTCATCAGAAAAGAGGACTTTGGACCACTGAGCAACAGACCAGGTCTGTTTTTCTTTAGCCCAGTTAAGATGCTTCTGACGTTGTTTGTTGTTCAGGAGCAGCTTGACAAGAGGAATATGACATTTGAAGCCCATGTCCAGGATCCGTCTCTGTGTGGTGGCTCTTGATGCACTGACTCCAGCCTCAGTCCACTCCTTGTGAAAGTCCCCAACACTTTTGAATGGCCTTTTCCTGACAATCCTCTCCAGGCTGCGGTCATCCCTGCTGCTTGTGCACCTTTTTCTTCCACACTTTTCCCTTCCACATAACTTTCTATCAATGTGCTTTGATACAGCACTTTGGGAACATCCAACTTCTTTTGCAATTACCTTTTGAGGCTTTCCCTCCTTATGGAGGGTGTCAATGATGGCTTTCTGCACAACTGTCAGGTCAGCAGTCTTCCCCATGATTGTGATTCCTCCTGAACCAGACTGAGAGACCATTTAAAGGCTCAGGAACCCTTTGCAGGTGTTATGGCTTAATTAGCTGATTAGAGTGGGACACTTTGAGCCTAGAATATTGTACCTTTTCACAATATTTCTAATTTTCTTTTAAGTTGCATTACTGAAATAAATGAACTTTTGCATGATATTCTAATTTTTTCACCTGTAAACAGGCCTTATGTCTTCTTGGGCTTTAAAGGTAGTTGAAAGGAGAATAATGGGGAAAATAATCCAGGCTCTGTTCTAGGCTCTGGCGATATTTTCAAGGTTAAATTGTCTAATACATGGCAGAAATGATTATCAACAGTCCTGATCTTATTCATTGGCTGTAAGACAAAAACATAAACAAAACATTAATACTGACTTCTTTATTTGGGGACAGCTGCCTCCTCTCTCATTATGTAATGACCCTTGTCCTCTTGGAAAAAGAAAGAACAAGATCGAAGGACAGAAATTTTGCTGCTACACTTGTGCTCTGTGTCCAGAAAAGATGATATCTGCACAAATGGGTAAGATTCATGGCATCCCAATGGACCCAGGTCTGAAAGCCTGTATGCCAGTTAAAAAAAATCTCCTCAACATTATTGCTTGCTGTATTGATGCATGAGAAAGGAGGAAAAGGAAGAGAGATCAGCGATGTCCCCTACCCCATCTCTCTACCCTTGAAGTTGAATCTCATTCAAATGATAGGGCAGCTCACATAAAGGAAGCAGTAATCAAGTAGCACAGATCCTGTTCTCCTATCCTCTAGTGCAGGAGTCCGCAATCCATGGGCCATGGTCCACTATCGGGCCGTGGCCTATTCAGAATTGGGCTGCACAAGTGGCTGGCTGGAGTGCATGCATGAGCAGATGAACTTGCACCAGTGGCAGACTTGTGGGCACTTGCATGTGCGCAGCTCAACTTGCACAAGTGGTGGGCCAACAGACACTTGCATGCATGCATGTAGGCCCATCACTTGAGCAGGTCGAGCTGCATGCATGCGACTGCCCAATTGCTTCTGCAGTCCAGTTCCCCTCTTCCTCACCCCCAACTCAGCTGCCGAGTCATAAAGGTTGGGGAGCACTGCTCTGTTGCTACTGCAGGTTTTTAAGGATCTAAAGTTTCAAGCCTATCCATTGTCTTTCCTACTACAAAGTGAGACATACTGTTCTGTTATTCAGAAATGCTGTAAAACCTAATGCACACCAAAAAGCCAAGAACATTGAAATCTAGAAAAAATCTAAATAGTGTTTCTCTACAATATTCATTTTTTAAAATGTAGGCTGAATACAGAATTACAACATGATTTAGGAAACATTTAGATTGCAGGGAAATCCAGAAAAGCAACTCTGAAACTTTTAAAAAGTTTGAGCCTCTTCAGACACTCTTTCCTTTTTTTTCAGACATGGAGAATTGTGACAGTTGTTCAGAAGATCAATTTCCAAACCAAGCTCACAATAAGTGCATTCCAAAGACACTGAATTACCTCTCCTTCAAAGAGCCACTGGGCATTACTCTAGTGTCTCTGGCTCTTTGCCTTTCCTTCTCCACAGGCCTTGTACTTGTAATTTTCATTAAGCAATGGAACACTCCCATTGTTAAAGCCAATAATCGCGACCTCACATATATTCTACTTATTGCTCTCTTGCTTTGTTTTCTTTGCTCGCTTCTATTCATTGGACAAACCAGTAGGGCAACTTGTTTCCTCCGACAAACAACATTTGCCATCGTCTTCTCTGTTGCAATCTCTTCTCTATTGGCCAAAACTATCACCGTTGTTGTAGCATTCCTAGCATCAAAGCCAGGAAGCCTATTCCACAAATGGGTGGGGCAAAGGTTGGCCTATTCTATTATCTGGTTCTGCTCCTTCATTCAAGTTGCTATTTGTGCCATCTGGCTGAGTACCTCTCCCCCATTTCCACATTTGGACATGGAGACACTCCTTGAAGAAATCATCGTAGAGTGTCATGAAGGCTCCATCACCATGTTTTACTGTGTCTTAGGCTACATGGGCCTCTTGGCTCTTCTCAGCTTCACTGTGGCCTTCCTAGCCAGGAAGTTACCAGACAGTTTCAACGAAGCCAAGTTCATCACTTTCAGCATGTTGGTTTTCTGCAGTGTTTGGTTGACCTTTCTCCCCACTTACCTGAGTACCAAAGGGAAATACATGGTGGCCGTGGAGATTTTCTCTATCCTATCTTCTGGTGGTGGTTTACTGGGATGCATTTTCACCCCCAAAATCTATATAATTATATGGAGGCCTGATCTCAACACTAGAGAGCATTTAGTACAAAAGAAATAAAAAAGGAATTTTGAACAAGCAAATACTACTTGGATTTTTCTGTTTGTGTGTGTCTGTATGCATACATACTTGACTGAATTTGTCTTTCACCTTAGTATTCTTTGAGGATTGTGTGGTTTTTGCAGGAATAGGGCTATATTAATTTTTAGGCAAGCAGTTTTCCATATGATTTAATTAGCCGTTTCAATTGGGTTTTCCATAGTAGTAACATAATAACTGGGTTAATATCAAGACAGACATTAGAAGGAACACAGAGAACAAAATTCAAGATTCTTTGAAGATTGTTGACTGATTTCCCCACCCCTTAAAAACCACTAATAAATTCACTTTTGCCAGCAAAGCTGATAATACAATCATTATGAAACTTTACATCATTCCCAACTAAATTGGGAGAAGCATGGAACCACCTGAGCAATTCTTTTAATGAGCAATTCTTGATGTCATGAAGCTTTAAATATACATAAGGAAGTATTTTTGCCTGAGTGAAAACTAGTATATCCAGATGAAATCCTTGCCTTTTTATGGTTTTGTCAGGAACATTAGCAAAGGAGAAAATGGCATAGTGTGTTGGCCAAATTTGGGCTCAGGTAAAGCAAACAAATCACTTTGAAGATACTACATTATTTTATTTACATCAATGCAAGCAACAGTATATTATATATTCTGGATCCCCAGCAAACCTTTTGATACTTTGCTGAGCACACATAAGCCGAAGCAAACCTGGGCTTATACAAATTTGCATTCATAAAGATAAGACAAAGGAAAAGGCTGACACAGAAGAAATTATACATGACACTGGAAGATTTTAAAGAAAAATCAAAGGTGCTTTTTCAAAAGGCAACTAGACTGTTCCTCCCCACCATCCAGCGAGAACTGATGAAACTTTTTGGATGAGAAGCAAACTGTCATCTTCTTCCAAGAAAAAAAAAACGGTCTGCTTGTCTTTTGAAAAACAACTTTGAGACAACTATGACCTGGATGACTGAGAATCTCCACAGACATTTTAAAGAAACCCATCTATGTGCATAATAATATTATTTATCCCTTCCTACTACAATCATACCATCTTTGAGATATGGTCAGTGAATAGAAACAATTTGGTTTTCTGGGCCACAGGTTCCTGATGGAGCCTTGTCCCTGTCACTACCCTGGGTCAGTCCAGCTTGTTGTGAACCTTTTCTTACAAGGCACATTCAGCAGTTTATATATATTGGGGGCATCTCAGACATTTAGTAATGAATGCAACCATTTTACTGCCACAATATGTGAAAGTTTAGGAGCCTAAAATTTGACACTGTGTGCGTGTTTGTGTGTGAGATTGATTGCTTGATTGATTGATTTAGAGAAAATATATGGCCACTATATATATATATCTATTTATATATCTATATATATCTATATATCTATATATCTATCTATATCTATATCTATATATATCTATATCTATATATATCTATATCTATATATATCTATATATCTATATCTATATGTGTGTGTGTGTTAAATGCTTGTTAACTATTTAGATTACCTTGCTAGGCCCCAAACATGGGACAAATCTTTATTTCCTGTTTCAGCCTAACCAAAGGCCATTGACAGGCAGTAGTCACAACAGTGACAGCTCATATTTGTGTAATATATATATATATATATATATATATATATATATATATATATATATATATATATATATATATATGGATCTTTGGTCATTCGGGTTTTTTCCCACGTAGAGTTGAAGGTGTAAGAGCAACGTTTCGACAAAATCCCATCCGTCATCAACATACAAACACCCGCGAAAACCTCAGAAAACAAATATATATAATAGCTCTCAAAATGCTTCTGAAGCAACTATCAGGGACAAATCCCAGAACAGATATATATTTTCAAATATATTGTTCCTCAAAACTGAAGTGTTCCCCACCCACAACAGGGTCAATATGAAAACTGCTGCCATAAATTTGGGTTCCCAGAATTTGGAAACTGTTTGCTATTCATAACATAAATATATAGTTCTTGTGGATTTGGGGCTAATATTTTTAGACTTTTGGATCAACCAAAGCCTAGTCAATTCCAAAGCGGACAGATTCTCCCAGATTTCTCTATGTGACACCAGCTACATTACTCCACCCATGTGAAATATACACTGACCACCATCTTAGAGTAATTCTACAAGACCATTGACATTTTGCTAAAGCTTCACAGCTGGTGCTCTTTTTAATTGCAAACAAAAAAAAGAGGCTGATAATTAGGCCGTCGTCTCAAAGGGCAACTCTGTCCTTTACACCTCAAGCATCCAGACATAAATGAGGATGAAGAAAATGGATCAGATCAATGAATGTGGCATGTAATATTCTTAAGACAGATCTCAACAAAGATACCAGTTGTTTCACTATCTATAGTATTGTGTTTAAATCAAGACTGCTGGCAACAGCAATACAGGAAAAGCCAAATGAGCAGGAATGTTGGGTATTATTGCCTTATTACTATTTCCAGAACTAGCCACGAAGGTACAACCTCTTAAGTGCACTGGAGATGAAGCCATTCAAATTCCACAGGAATGGCAACAGGACGGAGACCTTCTCATTGGTGCATTGATGTCTCACCTTCACTACATGTTCCCCAAAGTTATTTTTGATAAACATCCTTCTGAGGAATTGCTTGACTTCCCATTGTAAGAAATCACTCTCTTAGCTTATTTTAATCTAATCCTTCTCTGTTCTTTCCATCTCTGTAAAACAAAGAGGTTCTATCATCCTCTTTTCATGAATATAAATGTATGATGAAACTATCCTTAACAGCAACTTGGTAATTAGAAGTTATTTGTTAATTCAACGTCCAATTTTCTAATTAAACCAAAAGCCAATAGACCAGGAGAAGCAGATACATTGATGAGAACTGAAACCTTTTCCAACTTGGAGGAACAAGAACCAGCCCTAATTCACCATAACATAAAAGGGCACTATAATATTTTAAATATAGACATTGGCTGTAGAATAAAAAAAGTCATTTCCAAAACCTTGGGGTGGCACTAGCTATTAATACCGTGTCTATATTTTTTTCATGTATTCATTAGATGTTAGTGGTGGTCCACCTGTACAGGAATTAGTTTCATTATAAAGATAGATGTTTTAACAGAATAACAGAATCACAGAGTTGGAAGGCACATTGAAGGTCATCTAGTCCAGCTCCCTGCTCAGGCAGAAAGTCTTTTTTCTGCCATTGTAGAACTCATGAAAGTTTTAAAAGACCAAAACTTGCAGGGAAAGTTTAACATGAATATAGTCTCTCCTTTTTAAGAGCAGGAAAAATGAAATTTCGTCTGTAGATCTCTTCCACATGACAACTATTCAGACATTTCTGGAATGTTATCCTGTCTTCCTTCTCTAAAGTTTTTCATTTTTCCTCCAATTATTCCAAGGGAATGCATTACTTTTTGTTCAACCATGTCCTTTAAAATTTCTGGGTATATAAGTTATCCATTGCAACCTTTCTGGATTATCAATTGAAATATCTGTTAAAGGATACTATTAAGCAAAAGACTTAATGTAGGAGATGAACTTTGAATCATAAAACAGTGAATTTCAGCATATTTCTCTTGTCAATGTATGCTTCTTGTAATATTTTTGACATTGGTTATCTCTTTCTAACTATATAATGCATGGCACAGTTCTCTTTTGAAACAAGTCACTTTTTTACAGTGTGATAACCAAGTTCTACCAACACCTCTTGGCTTTAGTGTTTGCCGTGAAAGAGATCAACAAGGATCCTCACATCTTGCCCAACGTCACTCTTGGATTCCACATCTATGACAGCTACTCCAATGCACTAATGACCTATCGTACCACTCTGGACCTGCTTTTTAAGTTTCGTAAAATTGTCCCCAACTATATTTGTGGAAATGAAAAGAAAATTATGGGAATCATTGGAGGGATGAGTCCTGAAACATCCATACGCATGGCAGAAATTTTGCAGCTTTTCAAGATCCCACAGGTTGGACCCATAAATAAAGATCTCAAAATTACAACAGTCACCCAGATGGTCTGCTTTGGATTTCCCTTTCAAGAAGCAATTTGATGGTTTATCAGTAAAGAGATATAAAGAAATTAGGGTAAAGAGAAGTAAAGAAATTAGGGTAATATGTGGACTTAATCCAAGTTTCTCTTCCAGTAAGATGAATCGAGGCACACAGAACTTTATGTATGCATAGTTGTTTGAACCTGGAGGCTTATGCTAGCTGTCATTAACTGCCTTATTGGTGTCAGTTCATACATTTTAAGCATAATGTGCACAAACCCGGATTTTATAAAATGTGGAAGACAATGTGTGAAAGAAATATTGACCTAAAAAAATGGAACATTTCATTCTTTAAATTCAAATACATAGACAGATAGATAGATAGATAGATGATAGATAGATAGATAGATAGATAGATAGATAGATAGATAGATAGATAGATAGATAGATAGATACACAGACAGACAGATAATATTCAGAATGGATATCTCCCTTTTAAAGCGATCTCTAAACCAAATCTATGTATTAAACAACCATATTCTAAAAAATAAAGTGGTTTAAATCAGTAAAAATAAAATAAACCATCAATACTTTCTCTTTCTCTGTCATTCTCTTTTTCTCTTATTCCTTCTTTCTTTCTTTTAGATTTCATATGGCTCATTTCATTTGATGGCGACTGATGAATCGCGTTTCCCTCCTTTTTATCGCATGGCCCCTGATGAAGCTCTACAGTACAAGGGTTTAGTCCAACTCCTTCTGTTTTTCAGATGGAACTGGGTAGGACTTGTCATTGTAGATGACAAACATGGAGAACATTTCATACAAACTCTGGAACCCATGCTCTCGCAAAATAAAATCTGCTCCGAATTCACCGAAAGGATTGACAGAAATTTACAAACTTCCGAAATAGTAGACTTGGTTGAACGATGTTTGAGGCATATTACTTTGTTCACAGAGAAAACAGCAAATGCAGTTATTATACATGGAGAAAATACAGTCTTTATGTGGTTGGCTTCTACTCTACAAGGCATCCAGTTTTATTTCCCAACGGTTTTTGATTCTTCACAGAAAATGTCCAAACAAAAAGTGTGGATCACAATGGCCCAAAATGACTTCACATTACATACCTTACAAAGAGCTTTTGATATGCAAATGTTCCATGGGGCCATTTCCTTCTCAATTAGCAAAAAAGAACTTCCAGGTTTCCAACCATTTATAAAGGTTGTCACCCCTTCTAGGGCAAATCAAGATGGCTTTATGAGAGATTTCTGGACCCAAACATTTGGCTGCTCACCACCAAATAATGGTGTTTCTCAACATGAGGAATGTACTGGAGAGGAAAAACTGGAGAATCTTCTTGCACCCTTCTTTGAAACCAGCATACTTGGCCATAGTTACAGTATCTACAATGCTGTCTATGCTGTGGCTCAAGCATTACATTCTCCTCAAACAGTGAGGATTGATCAGAACATACAAAGGGGCAATCAAGTGCGATCAAAGATTGTAGAAGCCTGGCAGGTAAGATTTTGTCTTCCTCAGGGCTCTTTTGAAATGTTCTTCTTGGTTACAACAGAGTGCCAGGACTAAAAGAGTCAACCAATCATTTTAGGTCAGCTATTTAAGGATCACAGACATTCATCTTCCTTCAAGATTAATACATTATGAATATGTAGGTGGGTATTGTCTTTTGCCTACATATCTCAGCTTTGTCCTCCTTTCACATCAATAAAACTGATCTTCAACGTACTTCTGCCTTTCTGTTTCTCTGCAATACATTTTCTTTCCACAGGATCTTCTTGCTCTTTTTCAACTACTTTTCTCAATTGTCACTGAAGGAAATCAACATGTGCCAAAAGTGTTTAGTCTGTAAGGTGGACTGTGACCCAATATAACAACCAGTCTGTTTCAGTCGTCTATACCTCTTCATTCCGGGGAAAGAAAGATTCCAAACTTAAAAAGTGGTGTGGTTTGAGGCAATTTAAGGGCTTATCTGTTTTCTTTTAATCCTTATACATTTTCTTAATGAGTCAACTGATCATTATAGATCAGCTATCTAAGCATATTCATCTTCCTTCAAGATTAATACATTACAAATATTGACCCACTGAACATTTGATTTTTGCCTACACACCTCAGCTTTTTCCTCCTTTCATATCAACAAAACTGGCCTTTAATGTACTTCTGGGTTTCTACTTGTCTGCAATAGATTTTCTTCCCATAGCTTCTTCTTGCTCTTCTCCAACTCCTTTCTCAATTGTCACTGAAGAAAATCAACATGTACCAAAAGAGATTTAGTCTGTAAGGTGGACTATGGTCCAATATAACAACTAGACTACTTCAGTCCTATATACTTCTTTGTTGTGGGGGTGAAAGAAAGATTCCATACTTAAAAATTTGAGGCCTTTTAGGAAGCTTATCTGTTTCCTTTTAACCGTTATGCTTTTTCTTCTGCAAGCTCCATTCATTTCTGCAGAGAATTTCCTTCAACAACAATGCCGGAGATGAAATTAAATTCAATAAAGATGGAGCATTGGAAGCTGGATTTGACATTATAAATTTGGTTACTTTCCCAAACAACTCCTATATCACCATCCCAGTTGGAGAAATAGATCCGCAAGCTCCTCCTGGAGAAATATTTCTTATTCATCAAGATAAAATCCAGTGGCATCACGGATTCACTCAGGTACAATGAATGGTTTAAAATTGGGAGATGAATGGTTTAAAATTAGATAGATGAGAGATAAGTAGATGAGAGAGAGAGAGAGAGAGAGAGAGAGAGAGAGAGAGAGAGAGAGAGAGAGAGAGAGAGAGAGAGAGAGAGAGAGAGAGAGAGAGAAATTAGACAAGAAAGATGATAGAAGAGATAGTAAGAGACACAGATGGATGATACATAGATAGATAGATAGATAGATAGATAGATAGATAGATAGATAGATAGATAGATAGACAGATTTAAAATTAAATAGATTATAGATAAATAGGGAGAGAGAGAGAGATGAGACAGATGATGTAGAGAGAGATATGGCAAGAAACACGGATGATAGATAGATAGATAGATAGATAGATAGATAGATAGATAGATAGATAGATAGATAGATAGATAGGCAGACAAACACACAGAAAGACAGTGCAGTTTATACATTTTTAAAAGTATTTAAAAACAAAAAAACAATACACCAAAATAAATCAAAGACACCAAAAAAAATCAAAAGAACAGAGAGGATTGAGAAAATGCCTTGTATGTAAACAAGGTAAAGAAAGAAAGGTACTATTGATCATGTATGCCAAAGGTCTGAGCAAGCACCATCTCTTAAGAGATCTTTGAAACAGAAATAGGATGGAAGCCATTTGAACTTGGGATATGTCAGGATCCCTATTAATGGCATTGTTTAATTCATGGGCCAACTCTATGAGATTGATGAGATCGATCAGACCAGGCAGATACTATGTGCAACAGGCAGTACATCATGTAACCAGGCCTTATGTCTTCTTGGGCTTTAAAAGTAGTAACCAGCACCTTGAATGGAGAACAATAGGGAAAATAATCCAGGTTTGGATATAAATGTGAGCTGCATTTCATTAATTATTTTCAGCTAAATAAAAAAACAAATCAAATGCAACTTCAGTTATGTTCCAGGCTCTGGCAACCTTTTGGAGATTAAATTATCTATTACAGACATGTCAAACTCGCAATGTCATGTGATATCATGCAACATATTGGGATGGTTTTGCCATTGCTGGCAATGGGGTGCCATTGCTGGCAATGGGCTTCCGCATGATGCATCTGTCCCACAGGCCGCAGTTTGACACCCCTGATCTATTACATGACAGGACTGACTGTCAATACTCTTGTTCTTATTCTTTGACTGTAAGACAAAAACATAAGCAAAATATTAACACTGAATTATTTATTTGGGGATAGCTACCTCCTCTCTCATTATGTAATGACCCTTGTCCTCTTGGAAAAAGAAAGAACAAGATCGAAGGACAGAAATTTTGCTGCTACACTTGTGCGCTGTGTCCAGAAAAGATGATATCTAGACAAATTGGTAAGATTCATGGCATCCCAATGGAACCCAGTCTGAAAGCCTGAATCCCAGTTAACAAGAATCTCTTCAACATTATTGCATGCTGTATTAATGCATCACAAAGGAGGAAAAGGAAGAGACATCAGTGATGTCCTCTACCCTAGCGGTCCCCAATATTTGCAGCTTGGTGGACAGGCAGGAGTGTAGGGGGGAAGGTTCTATGTGAGTGGCAGGCGTGTATGACCAACTCCATTTGCACAAGTGGCAGTCATCACTGATGTCTCTACCTTTTCCTTTTCCTCCTTTGCTTACCTGCTGCTTATGTGGCCTGGTTCCAAATAGGCCATGGCCCAGTAGCGGGCCATAGCCAGGAGGTTGGGGACACCTGCTCTACTCCATCTTTCTATCCTTGAGATTGAATCCCATTCAAATGATGGTGCACATCACATAAAGGAAGCCGTAATCAAGTAGTTCCTGTTCTCCTATCCTCTACTGCTACTGCAAGTTTTTCAGGATCTAAAGTATAAAAAATCTCTTTTCTCTTTCCCATAGTTGGCACACGTTTAGAAAGTGGGACACGTTATTGCTCAGAAATGTTATAAAACCTAGTGTACTTGAAAATACCAAGAACATCTAAGTAGTGTTTTCCGACAGTACATGTTTTTAAAATATAGGTTGAAGAGTTACAAAAGGATTTAGACAACACTTACATTGCAGGTAAATACAGAAAAGCAATTCTGAAACTTTTGAAAAGTTTGAGTCTGTTCAGAAACACTTTTCTTCTTTTCAGACATGGAGAACTGTGACAGTTGTCCGAAGTATCAATTTCCAAATGAAGTTCATGATGAGTGCATTACAAAGACAATGAATTTCCTCTCCTTTGAAGAGCCATTGGGCATTACTCTGGTGTCTCTGGCTCTTTTCTTTTCCCTGTTTACAGCTTTGGTGTTTACAATCTTCATCAAGAAACGGGACACTCCCATTGTCAAAGCCAACAATCGCAACCTCACTTACCTTCTGCTTGTCTCTCTCTTTCTCTGTTTCCTCTGCTCACTTCTGTTCACTGGACAGCCCAATAAGGTGACCTGCCTCCTCCGACAAACAACGTTCGGTATCATCTTCTCTATTGCAATCTCTTCTATATTGGCCAAAACCGTCACAGTTGTTGTAGCATTCCTAGCATCAAAGCCAGGAAGCCTATTCCACAAATGGGTGGGACAAAAGTTGGCTTATTCTATTATCTGGTTCTGTTCCTTCATTCAAGCAAGTATTTGTGCCATTTGGCTTGGTACTTCTGCTCCATTTCCAGATTTGGACATGGAGACACTCTATGGAGAAATCATCGTAGAATGTCACGAAGGATCCATCACCATGTTTTACTGTGTCTTGGGCTACATGGGCCTCTTGGCTCTTCTTAGCTTCATTGTGGCCTTCCTAGCCAGGAAGTTGCCAGACAGTTTTAATGAAGCCAAGTTCATCACTTTCAGCATGCTGGTTTTCTGCAATGTTTGACTGACCTTTGTCCCCAGCTACCTGAGCACCAAAGGGAAATATGTGGTGGCTGTGGAGATCTTCTCTATCCTGTCTTCCAGTGCTGGCTTACTGGGATGCATCTTTATCCCCAAAATCTATATAATTATACTGAGGCCTGAGCTCAACACTAGAGAGTATTTAACATATAAGAAATAGAAAAAAGAACAAAATCTAATTTTGATAAGCAAATATTAATTGGATGTGTACATACAATATTACCTCTCTCATATATGAGTAATCTGACAGAGCCACTTTGAATATTTCTGTCCAAGCTCAATTAATAGAAAAGTAAATCTGTTGGGAAACATATTATCCATGTAGCTAATAAAGTCTGAATAAATTTGATTTTCTTTCACCATGAATGGTGATGGTTATCTGGGGAGAGGAGTACTTTAATTGTTTTCAGGGAAACAATTCTCTGTATGATTTAGTTGTTCTTTTGGGGTTTTCAATGTTTCACATACCAATTCTATGAGTAAGAAAAGAACTGGGTTATTATCAAGATTGACATTAGAAAGAATAGACTATGAACAAATCTCAAGATTCATGAGATTCTTGAGTGATTTTTCCGTCTTCTATAAAACCATTGACTAATTGATTTTGTCACCAAAGCTGATAATACATCCACTACCAAATTCTTTGCTTGACCCCCAACTTAGTACAGAAATCTTGCCAGCTGTACATTACTTTTGAGGAATTACATTAATGGACGGTTCTTGATAACAGGAAGCTTTTTCTGTCTGTTTACATTCTGGTGTTCTGCCTGTCTGATGGGTCGTAAAGATCCTTTGGTTGGGCTGTCTACTAATGGCTTTTTGGCAGTTTCTTGATTGGGGTATTGCTTACTTGAATGTTGGTCAGAAGGTGACCTTGGAGTTAATCTATGCTGTTCTGAGTGCTGATTATTGGTGGAGAGGTGATGGAGTCTTTTTCTGTTTGGGGCTGGTTGAATGTCTCTTTTGCATAATCTGTAGATTTTGTTAATGTCTATGTGCCTATTGATGGCTGATTTGTCAGAGTGCCAGGCTTCTAAAAATTCCCTGGCATTTTTTAATTTGGCCTGGTCTAAGATTGTCACATTTTCCCAATTGAAACTATGGTTAAATCTGTCTATTGTTGTGAAATTAAAGAATTTTTGTCATGCCTTGTGACTGCCAATTGGTGTTCATGGATGCGTTCTGCCAGTCTTCTGCCTCTTTGTCCTACACAGTGGTTGTTGCAGTTCTTACATTGTATGTTGTAGATGACTCTTGTTTTTTTTTCTTCTGGGGCTGCTGGGTCTTTGGGTTTACTTAGGATGTTTTGAAGGGCTTTAGTTGGCTTCTTTGCTATGCTGATTCCATGTGGTTGTAGTGGTCTATTTGCAGTTTCTGACATATTCCTGATGTATGGCAGTGTAATTCTTTTTAGGGTTTGTGTTGGTTGTGCTGTATTGGGTTGAGTAGTCAGGGACTTTTTGATAAAGTTGTGTATGTATCCATTTTGTGGGAATGTGTTATATAGATGCTCCATTTCCTTTTTATATTATATTATGACTTCCCATCTAGATGGAACTTTTCTATCTCATGGCATCTGCTGTTCACCAATACTAATAGAAAGTCATGGGGGATTAAAAACAGTTCCTAAATATGTTAGCTTACTAAAGGTGCATTTAATAGTAATTCTGAGTACCACTGTATGTGGATTAGAGCAGTTTTATCTTTCTGCTCTTCCTCTTTGATTGCATTTAACAGGCCACTCTGAGAAATTATAGACCTCAAGATCAGCCCTTCAAGTTTCTCCCAGAGCAAATGGCAAAAGCTTCCTGTGGCATCTCACAAACATGTTTGCTTCACCATTTCAATGAAAAGTTACCATATCTCAAGTTATCACATACACTGTGATTAAATCACCAGGTCAATCCTCAAGTGGCTCTCAAAATGCTTCTGAAGGAATTATCGGGGGGGAATCCCAGAACAGATATATATCTCCAATATATTGTTCCCTGCTGGGGGACATTGCTCAAAACTGGTTGAAGTGTTCCCCAACCATTGCAAGGTCAATAAGAGAACTGCTGCCATTGGTTGGGTTCTTAGGGTTTTATATTTGCTGTTCATAGCACAAATATGTATATATAGTCATTGTGACTTTTGTGCTAATATTTTTAAATTGTTGATTAGACAATGCCAAGTCCATTTGGCAGATGATAAATTCTTTTTTAACTTCAATAAATTAGACTAGCTGCATCATTTCACATATATGAGATATATGCCTTCACACTTCACACCAGTATGCTAACTCTCTGGTTCTATCAGCTCAAAAGGGCAACCATCTTGGAAGAATTTGTATAAGACAAATGAAATTCAGGGCTGGGTGACTGAGAAATATTGTGGTGGCCAAGGTCTTCTGGTGGTTCTTTAAACTGCAAGCTAAGAAAGAATGAAAAATTAGGTACAGTATTAGAGTTGAGAGCAACTCTGTTCTTTCACACTTTGGCATCAAGACATTCAAACCTAGGTCAAGCTTAAGACAAGAGTTCAGATCAAATATTGAAGCATGGCATATTCTTAAAACAGATACCAAGCAGTGGTATCACTGTCTATAGCATCCTGTTTGAATCAAGGCAATACAGGATAAACCAAATGAGCAGGAATGTTGGGTATTGTTGTCGTATTATTGCTTCAAGAATTGGCCATGAAGGTACAACCTCTTAAATGCACTGGAGAGGAAGCCCTTAAAATTCCACAGGAATGGTACCAGGATGGAGAACTTCTCATTGGTGGATTGATGTCCCATGTCCATTACTTGTTCCCCGAATTTAGTTTCAACAGACATCCTTTTGAGGAATCAGTTGACCTCCCATTGTAAGAAATCACTCTCTTATCTGATTTTAATCTAATCCATCTTTGTTCTTTTCATCCATGTAAAATAGGGAGGTTCTTTCAATGTACCATATCTTTAAAGATATAAAGTGTCATAGACATATCCTTTACAATAGCTTGAAGTCCACCTGATCTACTTCAAAAAGATTATGGGGCATCTTACAATCTTTGAAAGAGCATTTCAAAGTTGAACGCAAAAGTTCACAAGAAGGGTAGAAATGTGGGCTCTTTTACTCACAATCTTCTCTGAAGAAATAAGAAGGAATGAGGGCATGGAAGGAAAAGTGAATTCATAACCATATGGCTATGTTCTTCAGCTTTACCTTCTTCATCAATAAGATCTGTAATATTTTCTCTCAAATTTATTCCAGTCCGTTTATATTCTTTCTACAGTAAATTAGAAAAAAATCTCATTGAAAAATCAACCCATTCTGTTTCTTCCAACTGAGTAACCTGTCTTCTCTTCAGAGTCTGGCGACATATCTTCAGAGAGTTAGTGATTAATGCCATCAATTATTTTCTTTAATTTCAAAGGGCAAAATGTTTAGTTTTTACAACACTTTTGATCTCATTGTGCAGGAGGTCCTCGTAGTTATAAGGTGAATGTTTTGTGGTTAAGGATTGATTAACAGTTTAGTAAGGACTAAAACTTGAATGGAAAGTATAATATGACAATCAACTCTCCTTTCTAAAGGCAGGAAAAATGAGAACTCTTTTGTAAACCTCTTCTACATGACAACTATTAAGATATTTCAGGAATGTTATCATGTCAACCTTCTATAAAGTCTTTCATGGTGTCTCCAATTATTCCATGCATGACTTTATATTTAGTCATGCTGAAGACTTTTCCTTTAATGTTTTTTGGTATTGCAGTTAAAATACCTCTTTATACTTCATATAAAGATATGAATCTTGAATCTAAAGAGATAAATTGTTGGAATTCAGCAATATCTCTTATATACACAATGCAAGGACATTGTGTATACAAGGAAGGCAAAATCAAAACATGTTTACTGTTACTTTTTTCCATTGGATATCTCTTCCTTAGTAGCATAATGCATAGCAAAATTCCCTTTTGAAGCAAGTCACTTTATTTACAGTGTGATAACAAAGTTCTACCAACACGTCTTGGCTTTAGTATTTGCTGTGAAAGAGATCAACAAGGATCCTCACATCTTGCCCAATGTCACTCTTGGATTCCACATCTATGACAGCTACTCTGATGCACTAATGACCTATCGTACTACTCTGGACCTGCTTTTTAAGTTGCATAATATTGTCCCCAACTATATTTGCGGGACTTTAAATAAAATTATGGGAATCGTCGGAGGGATGAGCCCTGAAACTTCCATGCGCATGGCAGAAATTTTGCAGCTTTTCAAGATCCCACAGGTTAGACACAAAAATAAAAATCTCAAAATTACAACAGTCACCCAGATGGTCTGCTTTGGATTTCCCCTTCAAGAAGCAACCTGATGGTTTATCAGTAAAGAGACCTAAAGAAATTAGGATAAATAGAAGTAAAGAAATTAGGGTAAGGTGTGGACTTCGATTAGTTCATGTTTCTCTTTAGTATATCGCTGCTTTCAGTAAGATACAGAATGTTAGTGCATAGCTGTTTGAACCTTCAGGCTTATGATAGCTGTCATTAACTGCCTCAGTGATTTCAATTCATACGTATTAAGCATAATGTACACAAACATCTGGGTTTTATAAAACGTGGGGGACAATACATGGAAGAAATATTGACCTGGGAAGAACTAAGCGATTTGATTCTTTAAATTCAAATAGAGGTAATCATTGACTTACAACCACAATTGAGCCCAAAATTTTTTATTGCTAAGTGAGACCTTTGTTAAGTGGATTTTATTTTATTTATTTATTTTATTTTAATTCCATTTATATCCCGCCCTTCTCCGAAGACTCAGGGCGGCTTACAAGCTTAGCAGTAGCCTTCATTCTATGTATATGCCTGCTTATTAGGGCTTTCGCGCGCCCCCCAAGCGGCATTATTACAAAGTCAGCTTAATTGCCCCCAACAATCTGGGTCCTCATTTTACCTACCTCGGAAGGATGGAAGGCTGAGTCAACCTTGAGCCTGGTGGGATGTGAACCTGCACTAACTGCAGGCAGCTGGTGTTACTTAAGGAGGCATTAGCCCACTGCTCCACCAAGGCTCTTTTGTTCCATTCACGACCATTCTTACGGCTACAATTCTTAAGGGAAAGACTGCAGTTGTTAAATTAGTAACCCCAATTGCTAAGTGCATCTGGTTTTCCCATTGACTTTGCTTGTCAAGAAGGTCGCAAAGGGTGATCACATGACCCCAGGACAGTACAACAGTGGTAATTGTGAGTCAGTTCCCAAGCGCCTGAATTTTTATCATGTGAAAATGGGGATACTGCTATGGCCATAAGTGTGGGAAATGGTCATAAGTCACTTCTTTCAGTGCCGCTGTAACTTTGAAACAGTCACTAAATGAACTCTTATATGCACTTAGATAACCTTCAAGAAAAAGATTTGAAATGGTGTTGACTATAATTATGATAATACTATAGAAAGACAGACAGACATATAAGATTTAAAAAGGATATCTCCCTTTTGGGGAGATCTCGAAACAAAATCAAAAAATTAATCATCTATATTTTTAAAAATAAAGTGGTTTAAATCAATGAAAAAAATGTTCCTTTCTCTGTCATTCTTCCTTTCTCGCCCCCCTCCTTTCTTTTCTTTAGATTTCATATGGATCATTTGAATTGGCAGTGACTGATGAATCGCGTTTCCCCCCTTTTTATCGCATGGCCCCTGATGAAACTCTCCAGCACGAGGGTTTAATCCAGCTCCTCCTGTATTTCAGATGGAAATGGGTGGGATTTGTCATTGTAGATGACAAACATGGAGAACATTTCATACAAACTCTGGAACCCATGCTCTCGCGAAATAAAATCTGCTCCGAATTCACCGAAAGGGTTGACAGAAATTTTCATTTTTATCAACCCTTTGAAATGGTCGAACGAACGGTGAGGCACGTTGCTGTGTTCACAGAGAAAACAGCTAATGCCGTTATTATACATGGAGAAAATATAGTCTTTATGTGGCTGGCCTCTACTCTACTGGTGACCAAATTTCTTCCTCTGACAAATTCTAATTTTTCACAGGAACATTCTGCAAGAAAAGTGTGGATCACAATGGCTCAAAATGATTTCACATTACATTCCTTACAAAGAGCTGTTGATATGCAAATGTTCCATGGGGCTATTTCTTTCTCCATCAGCAAAAAGGAACTTCCAGGTTTCCAACCATATATACAGACCGTCACCCCTTCTGGGGCAAATCAAGATGGCTTTATTAAAGATGTCTGGAAACAAGCTTTTGGCTGCTCAGTATCAAATAATGATTTTTCTGAAGGTGAAGAATGCACTGGAGAAGAAAAATTAAAGGACCTTCCAGCACCCTTCTTTGAAACAAGCACGCTTGGCCATAGTTATAGTATCTACAATGCCGTCTATGCTGTGGCTCAAGCCTTACATACTGCTTACACAATTAGGACACATCAGAACTTACAAAAGAGCAGGGATCAAGTGCAATCAAAGATTGTAGAAGCCTGGCAGGTAAGATTTCTCTTTATCAATGTTCTTTAAAAATATTCTCTATAGTTACAGCAGATTAGCAGGACTTAAGGAAATAAAGAGTGCAGAGAAGAGCAACAAAGGTGACCAGGGGACTGGAGCCTAAAACATATAAGGAACGGTTGCAGGAACTGGGTATGTCTAGTTTAATGAAAAGAAGGACTAGGGTGACATGATAGCAGTGTTCCAATATTTGAGGGGCTGCCATAAAGAAGAGGGAGTCAAGCTATTTTCCAAAGCACCTGAAGGCAGGACAAGAAGCAACAGATGGAAACTAACCAAGGAAAGAACCAATCTAGAATTAAGGAGAATTAATCAGTGGAACAACTTAACTGCAGAAGTTGTGGGTGCTCCAACACTGGAGGTTCTTAAGAAGAGATTGGACAGCCATATGTCTGCTTGAGCAGGGGGTGGACTAGAAGACCTCCAAGGACCCTCTCAACTCTGTTATTCTGTTATTCTATTATTCTGCTAATGTCAACAAATCATTAGATAGGCCAACTAGGTAAACATCACTGAAGAAAATCACTGAATACTAGAAGAGATTTTAGTGTCTAGCATGGGTTATGGCCCAATAAGAACAATTAAACTACTACAGTCCTTCATATTTTTTTTATTCCTGGGAGCGGGCGAAGACTCCACAGTTTAAAAACAGGTGTTATTTGAGATCATTAGGAAGTGTATTTGTTTCTCTTTAAGCCTTACACTGTTTTTCTGTAAGCTCCACCCATTTCTGCAGAGAATTTCCTTCAATAACAATGTTGGAGATGAAATTAAATTAAATGAAGATGGAACATTAAAAGCTGGATTTGACATTGTAAACCTGGTCACTTTACCAAACAACTCTTATATCAACATCCCAGTTGGAGAAATAGATCGACAAGCTCCTTCAGGAAAATCCTTCCTCATTCATCAAGACAAAATCCAATGGCATCATGAATTCACTCAGGTAGCATAACAATAACATGGGATAAAACAGGGGTGTCAAACTGCCGGCCCGTGGGCCAGATGCGTCATGAGGAAGCCACGCCCACCCCATTGCCGGCAATGGAAAAACCCTCCCAATACGTTGCACGACGTCACATGACATCATGAGTTTAACATGTCTGGGCTAAAAGAACTGAGTTAATATACATTGCTTTTTACACCCCTAGCCTTTCTTTTAGCCCATAGTTAGTTTAGCCCATAGATAGTTCCTTTAGCAACTATCTCATAGCCCCCAAGTCCATTTTGGTCCATCTATGGCAAAGGTGTGCAAAAGCAATATGTATTATTGGACTGTTTAATGGTAGATATTCTAATTCTTTAGAGTTTCCAAACATGAGCAAAGAAACGTATTTTCCTCCTACTGAATGTGGGATCTGTAGCATCAGGTTGTAGAACTGAAGGAAGTATTGTTATCTAAACATTCATTCCTGATAATAGAATTATTTATTGGTAAAATGTGATTGAACACACAAGGAATTTATTTATTTATTTATTTATTTATTTATTTATTTATTTATTTATTTATTTATTTATTTATTTATTTTATTAGACTTATATACCGCCTTTCTCCCGTAGGACTCAGGGCGGTTCACAAGGTTTTTTTAAAAAAACAATGCAGCAGATTACAAAAATTAAAAACAATTAAAATGATTACATTAACCTTGAAATAAAAAACCCAATTACAATTAAAATACAATTAAAACCCCTGTTAATACTCTCAGTCCAGGCCAGAAAGCTCAAAGAGCCAGGTCTTCAGGTCCCGGCGGAATGAGCGAAGGTCAGGGGCAGCCCTAAGTTCTACAGGCAGCTGGTTCCAAAGGGCCGGCACACCCACAGAGAAGGCCCTCCTCCTGGGTATTGTCCGCCGGCAATCTTTTACCGGCGGTACCCTGAGAAGGCCCTCCCTGTGGGGGCGCACAGGACGATGGGAAGATGATGCCGGCAGCAGGTGTTCCCTCAGATATCCCAGACCCAAGCCATTTAGGGCTTTATAGGTCAACACCAGCACCTTGAATCTCACCTGGAGGGCAACCGGAAGCCAATGCAGCTCGCGGAGTAGAGGTGTTACATGGGAGTATCGGGAAACCCCCATCACAACCCGCGCGGCTGCATTCTGCACCAGCTGAAGCCTCCGAGTGGTCCTCAAGGGCAGCCCCATGTAGAGAGCATTGCAGTAGTCCAATCGGGAGGTCACGAGTGCATGAGTGACTGTGTGCAGGGCATCTCAGTCCAGGTAGGGCCACAACTGGCGTACCAGGCGAACCTGGGCAAAGGCTACACTCTCCGTGTATATACAAACAACTGAGTGATAAGTCATAGATCATAAATACCGCATTCTAACCACTGCGCCACCACTGCTCTTTAGGGCCTGTACTTTTAGGGTTTTATAGTTAGTAACTGACAACTTGAATGTGGAAGAATTGGGGAAATAATCAACTTTACATATGCATATGGAATGTATTTCATTATTAAACTTCAACTAAACTAAAAAAAAAAAATGAAATACATCTTCCTGGTTTCAGCAACCTTTCTGAGGTTAAATGGCCTGAGTCTGCTTCATGGCCTGGCTGGCTGTCATCAACTTCATTCTTATTCATTGGCTATAAGACAATTTTTTTAAAAAAAAACGGTTAATACTGACCACTTTCTTTATTTGGGGATAGCTACCTCCTCTCTCATTATGTAATGATCCTTGTCCTCTTGGAAAAAGAAAGAACAAGATTGAAGGGCGGAAATTTTGCTGCTATGCTTGTGCTTGGTGTCCAGAAAAGATGATATCCAGACAAATGGGTAAGAGTCATAGCGTCTTGTCTGAAAGTTCATTTCTGCAGATGGGTTAAAAAAAAACAACTCTTCAGTATTATTGCTTGGTTTCTTGACGCACTTCAAGCCAGCTTGTTCACCATTTCCTAGCTTGAAGAACAAAATCTGAAGATGTTTATGTTAATGGCTGCTAAACATTAAAAACAAAGGAACATCTTTCAGGTATGGTATCCTTCAGGCATCCCGATTCTATTGAAAGAGGAGCTAAAAGGATGTTCCTTTGTTTCATTTTATCTCTAGTCATTGGTCTGGTCATTTAGAAGAAGTCATACTATCTCTGCTTTTGAAAACATTTAAACAGAACACAGTAACTATGGATAATTCAATGCCCTGAAAATTAGCATGTCTGTCTGTCTCTCTCTCTATGTGGGTCCCTTTTCTTTTTGTATTAATAATATCAACACTATATCAGTCTTCTTTTTATATTGTTTATTGTTATTTTAAAAAAAACATATATATGAAAACTAACATAAATTTTCAGTTGCAGGAAAAATAAAGCAGAAATAGAGACAGAAATAAGAAAAGGTATCAAAAGATAGATAGATAGATAGATAGATAGATAGATAGATAGATAGATAGATAGATGATAGATAGATAGATAGATAGATAGATAGATAGATAGATAGATAGATAGATAGATAGATAGATAGACAGACAGACAGATAGATAGATAATGGATGGATGATAGATAGATAGATAGATAGATAGATAGATAGATAGATAGATAGATAGATAGATAGATAGATAGATAGATAGATAGATAGATAATAGATAGATAGATAGATAGATAGATAGATAGATAGATAGATAGATAGATAGATAGATAGATAGATAGATAGATAGACAGACAGACAGACAGATACATAGATATTCTGACTTCCAACTTCTTCTTACAAGGATATAAGAAACACTTAAATTCAACTGTAAATATCATATAATGTGCATTTTAACAGTTATCAAATCCATTAAGTCATAATTTGATGGGTTTTTTTTAACATTTCCTGTAAAAAAAATCCACAAAAAGCTTCCAATTATAGAGGAATTTCTTCAGTGATTTTTCTCTCACTATTAATTTTAACCATCATTGCCAGTCCTGACTTTAGCTAACCATTCTCTTGATGTGTGTATCTCAAGGTCCATAACAAAAGTTGTGCCACTGTTATCACACATACTGTAAAACTAAAGCACTGTGTGACTTTTTTCCCAGCACTTTATCCACGAATCCTAAAATAAAACTGTATATTAATTTTTAAATTTAAATTTTAATTTCAGTCCAATATTGCTCGGCTTTTTTGCAACTATCTACCAAGGGTACTAAAATGTTCCTACTTGAATTTTATTAAGTTTCGCTTAAAGCAGGATGAAATCAGAAACCTGGAAGGAAAGCAGCATGAGTTGATTATGGGGGAAGTCACTTTGAGGGACCATTAAAGCAAAATGTTGCATGCAGGACATAAGGACAGGCCATCACAATAAGCAAAAACCTACAATTGCTCAAAACAGAGGGGAATTATTACTTTGTGATGAACCAATACAAATGGGTTCCTCTCTTCCAGTATACCCATATATTCACACAAGAAAAAACGATGTCAGTGACATCTTCTAGCCCATGTCTCTATCCTTGAAGTAGAATCTAACTCACATTAAACAAGCAGTCATCAAATATGACACTTTCTACTCACGTATTTCTACTCTGCTATTCTCCAACATCCAGTCAGAGCTGAAGAAGCTTCTTGAATGAGAAGTGAAATGTCTTCAAAGAAAAACAAAACAAAACAAGAAAATCCAGTTGCCTCGTGGAAAAGCATCTTTGGGAGGAAAAACTAAATATTTTTTTCCCTACAGCACTCATTTTTAAAATGTAGATTGAATAGAAAGCTATAGAAAGTTTTAGGAAACATTTAGATTGCAGGGATAGCTGGACAAGGGATTCTGAAACTTGGGAAAAGTTTGATTCTGTTCAGAAATTCTTTTTTTCTTTTCAGACATGGAGAATTGTGACAGTTGTCCAGAGCATCAATTTCCAAACCAAGCTCACAATGATTGCGTTCCAAAGACACTGAATTTCCTCTCCTTTGAAGAACCACTGGGCATTATTCTAGTTTCTCTGGCTCTTCTCTTTTCCCTTGTTACAGCTTTGGTGTTTATAATCTTCATCAAGCAACGGGATACTCCCATTGTCAAAGCCAACAATCGCAACCTCACCTATATTCTACTTATCTCCCTCTTTCTCTGTTTCCTCTGTTCACTTCTGTTCATTGGACTGCCCAATAAGGCAACCTGCCTTCTCCAACAAACAACATTCGGCATCATCTTCTCTATTGCAATCTCTTCTATATTGGCCAAAACCATCACTGTCATTGTAGCATTCCTAGCATCAAAGCCAGGAAGCCTATTCCACAAATGGGTGGGGCAAAAATTGGCCTATTCTATTGTCTGGTTCTGCTCCTTCATTCAGGTAGCTATTTGTATTGTTTGGCTGGGAACCTCTCCCCCATTTCCAGATTTGGACATGGAGACACTCTATGGAGAAATCATAGTCAAATGTCATGAAGGCTCCATCACCATGTTTTACTGTGTCTTGGGCTATATGGGCCTCTTGGCTATTCTCAGCTTCACTGTGGCCTTCCTAGCTAGGAAGTTACCAGACAGTTTCAATGAAGCCAAGTTCATCACTTTCAGCATGTTGGTTTTCTGCAGTGTTTGGCTGACCTTTGTCCCCACCTACCTGAGCACCAAAGGGAAGTACATGGTGGCTGTGGAGATCTTCTCTATCCTGTCTTCTAGTGCTGGGTTACTGGGATGCATCTTCACCCCCAAAATCTATATAATTATACTGAGGCCTTCACTCAACACTAGAGAGCTTTTAATACAAAAGAAATAAAAAAGAACAAGATTGTATTTTGAACAAGAGAATACTAATTGGATGTATATGTGCAGCCATTTTCATATACAAGAATGAATGAGTAATGAATGAAGCTGTACAAACATTTCAAATATTCATGGAATATATGTGTACAAGTTTGATTAGTACACCCAAAAGTAATTTATTAAGAAATAAAATATCTATATAGGTAATGAAGTAAAAACAAACTCAACTGAACTTGTCTTTCACCTTTGAGTTTGATGATTTTTTGGGTGGGAGGGGTTACATAAATTTTTCATCAAGGAATTTTCCATATGATTTAAAGAAATTGTTCTGTTTGGGTTTTCAATAGTAATAAGAAAAAACCTGGCCACTACCAAGATAAACATTACAAAGAATAGTGTGATTCTTTGTAGATTATTGAGTGTTTTTCCTAACCCTTAAAAACCATTTACTAATCGAATTTTGCCATCAAAGCTGATAATACAGTTAATTACCAAAGTCTTTACAACACTTCCAACTTAATTAGAAGATGTGTACCAGTTCAGCAATTATTTTAATGGACAATTCCTAATGGCATGAAGGTTTAATTATACATAAGGAAATATTTCTTTCCCTGAGTGAAAATAACTATATCCTGAAGAAATCCTTGTCTTTTTGTGATTTTGTTATGTAAATTAGAAAAGTAAGAGAAAGCATGATGTTGTGGCTAAAATTGGGCTTTAAAGATACAAAATAATTTTATTTACATGTCTACAAGCAATAATACACTATATTCTGGATCCCCAGAAAAGCTTGTAATACTTTGCTAAGCCCACATAAGCAAAAGTAAACCAGGACTTATAAACATTTGCTTATTTTAAAAGACAAAGGCAGAAACAGTGGAAATTATAGGTGACATTAGAAAATTTTAGATTAACCAATGTATGTGACCATAATATTATTTATCCCTTCCTATTAGGTCAACATCCTAGCCATAACATTTTTGAGATATGGTCAGTCAAACAGATAGTCTTTGACATGTGACCACAATTAAGCCCAAAATTTCTGTTGCTGAGACAATTGTTAAGTTTTGCCCCATTTTATGACCTTTCTTGGCACAGTGGATAAGTGAATCAGTACAGTTGGTAAGTTAGTAATATGGTTGTTAAGTGAATCTGGCTTCCCCATTGACTTTGCTTGTCCAAAGGTCTCAAAAATTAATCACATGATCACAGGATACAGCAACCATTATAAATAGGAGTCAGTTGTCAAGTGTCTGAATTTTGATCACCTTACCATGAGGATACTGCAATGTTTGTAAGTTTGAAAAATGTCATAAGTCACTTTTTCCAGTGCCGTTATAACTTTGAACAGTCACTAGGCATACTATTGTAAGTTGAAGACTAACTATAGAAACGATTTGGTTTTCTGAGTCACAGATTCCTGACATAGTCTTTTTCTATCATCACTCTTAGTCAGAGTTTAGATGCTCTGTTACATTTCACTTGTAACTTGTGGGTAGCTACTTAGCTACTGCTAAGCTTGTAAGCCGCCCTGAGTCTTCGGAGAAGGGCGGGATATAAATGGAATTAAAATAAAATATAAAATAAATAAAATAAATGTGTGTCAGTGATCTCAACATGGACTTTCAATATATACTGTATTAACATTTCAACTATGAATAGGTATATTTTTGCAGCCCAAATGCTGCAACCCTTCGGGCCACCAGCAGATGGCGGACGAACATTGATATTCCGCGGATATTCCATGGAGGGAACGGATGTTAAATATGGGAAGGGAAGGAGAAGGCGAAGGCGAAGGAGAAGGAGAAGGAGAAGGCGAAGGAGAGGAAAGGAAAGGAAAAAGGGGAGGAGAAGAGAAGAGCAGAGGAGAAAAAAGAAAAAGAAAGGGGTGCCAATCCTATTTTTTACGTGAAGGGGGGGGAGGGAAGAAAACCTTAACTTAGAAGGGCAAAGTATTTTGGAAACAAGAATTCAAAAAGCAGCTTTGGGGATTATGAAAATGCCTCAGGGAAAAGCAGAAAGAGAAGTAGAGAAGAGCTGGTTTGGGACAGAGAAGGAGGGAGAAGAGAGAAAAAGGAGAGGCAACAGCTGGGCACTGAAGGGCAACAGCTGGGAAAAGCAGAAAGAAGGAAGAGAAAGGATGGAGGTTTCCCAAAGAGCACAACATTGAGGAAACAGCAAGCAACAGAAGAATTCAAACTGTGCGCGTGTACGGCTGCAGACCAAAGATGTAATTCTAAATATCAACAACAATATCATCAACTGTGAACTAAAATGTTTATAAAAGAACGCCTTCTTTTCTTCTTTCTTACAAGCTACTGCTAA